>NC_090233.1:19482841-19801174 GCF_024489055.1 Chanodichthys erythropterus | reverse complement strand
AAGCTTAGAATCAGTCTTTTGAAATAAATGCACTACTAAAATAGGGGTCAGTGAGATTTTTTTTTAAAAATGTTTTTCATTCATTTAATCAAAAAATACAGTAGAAACAGTAATATTGTGAAATATTATTAAAATTTAAAATAACTGTTCCCTTTCATGGGAACATCGACGCTGCGTAGTCGCTTTGGGAACGCCTCTGCGTGATTATGTCTTGAAGTACTTGTGTAATCGAACCAATAGTGTAACGGGACGTCAGAGCGGGTGACGTCACGGACCAGGAAGCTATAAAGCACCCCTGAGAACAAAGAACGCTAGCTTCTGCGTCTTCAGCAAGCGCTCTGTGTATTGTGTGTCTTATTTGGTGTTGTTTTGTCTGTTATAACAGCTCGAAAATAACTCTTAGTCCGAGGGCAAGAGTATTTTCAGTCCACCAAGCACTTATATATATATAGAAAGACACATTTATAAAATATGGCGGAACAAACAGGCAAGCAGCAGTTCATTCAGTGTGCTTCTCCCTGCCCTCGCTTCATCACGGGCGGGGATACACACGAGTTGTGTGTAGCCTGTTTGGGAGTGGAGCATGCCCAGGCAGCTCTTGAGGGAGCTGTCTGTGTGCATTGTGAAAAGTTAACGCTCCGTACACTCCGTTCACGCCGGGCGTTCTTTAATAAAGATAAAGAGGGCGCCGCGGCGAGTGTTCCCCAGGGGTCGGGTCCCGCTGCTGCTGAGGCACAGCGGTGGCTTCATTCCTGGGGTTCACAGATGGATCTGGTGGAGGGGTTAGAGACGGGCCCAGCCCTATCTCGGCCCTCACCCGCCAGATCCAGTGTCTCTCCTTTGGTTGCGGAAGCACGCGCTGCGGTTTCTTCCCCCAGAGGAGAGGCACCAGCGCTTCACCTGTCTAGCTCTGAGGAGTTGGATGTGGTGAGCGTTGAAGCTGGAGAGGAGGACTCGCCATCCTCATCTCCAGCATATGAGGAGCTGCTGGAGGTTGTGACTAGGGCAGTGGCAAAACTTAATATCGAATGGCCAGCAGAAAAAAGTGAAGCGCATCATAAAAGCAAACTGGATGAGCGCTTTCTCCCTGCCCGGTCACAGCCTCAGCGTCGGGGATTACCATTCTTTCCCGACCTCCACACCGAGGTGACGAGGTCGTGGAAAAAGCCAGCACAATATCGTGTATATAACCCTCAAACATCTATATATTCCAATATATTGGGGCTTAAACAACATGGCTATGGGACGATGCCTCGGGTCGAAGAGACGCTCGCGAGCTATCTCTCGCCCGAGTCCGCGTCGTCCCTAAAATCCCCGACGCTGCCCACCAGACCACTAAGAACAACATCAGCTTTGGTGGGCAAAGCATATGCCTCAGCAGGTCAGGCCGCAGCATGTTTACACACAATGTCTGTCCTTCAAGCATATCAGGCTGACCTGCTGCAGGAGATCGATGAGAGCGGTGAGGCGAGTTTTGATGTGATACAGGAACTTCGTAAAGCCACTGATCTATCTCTCCGTGCCACCAAGGAGACGGCAAAAACAATCGGTCGCTCTATGGCAGCCCTGGTGGCAACGGAGAGGCATTTATGGCTAAACTTATCGGACATAAGAGAAAGAGTTAAGAGCGTCTTATTGGATGCGCCGCTGTCTCCCCTGGGCCTCTTCGGCGACTCTGTCACTTTGGTCGTCGAGAGGTTCCAGGAGGCAAGAAAGCAGTCAGCGGCCTTCCAGAAGTTCCTCCCTCGCCGCTCTCTTCCGTCCGAGGCTGCTGAGCGGGAGCAGCCTCGGGCGTCTAGCAGCTCCTCATCCGCGCAGAGAGCGCAACAAAAACAGAGTGTTGCTGCCCGTGCTCCCCCGCAAAGAGCTTGGGGACCGGGACGGGCAACGCAGCCGAATCCTTCCCGTGGTAGAACAGATCTGAGGACTGTTATTATCGCCAGGAAGGCTTCGAAGAGTCCTGACGCCAGTGGCCCAGGACTCCCGAGGGTAGCCCCCCCCGGAGGGGGTCCTGTATTAAAATCTATAAAATTAACTCCCCTCCGGCACCCTCAAGGGGCCGTTCTGCCAACCCTGCCACCTCGTGTGCTTCAGGGCGCAGCGGTCCCCACCGACCCTCTGAGGGGGGTCGGCCAGCGCTTGATTCGGCTGCTCCCTGCCGGTACGCCGCTTCAGGGCACCGAGCCAAGTGCTCAAAAAACACCAGAGGCCAGTCTCGAGAGACTGGTTCCCTTAGTAAAATTTCTGGAAGAATGGAAGCGTCTTCCCAACATTTCTCAATGGGTACTGCGTATGATAGAAAAGGGTTACAAAATACAACTCGGGTTTCGCCCGCCCCGGTTCAATGGGGTCCTCCCTACAGTGGTGGGCCCCCAGCAGTCTCTGGTTATGGAACAAGAAGTTATGACACTTTTGCAAAAAGGAGCTATAGAAAGGGTTCCTCCTCCCAGCAAACAGTCAGGGTTTTACAGCCGTTACTTCATCGTTCCGAAGAAGGATGGAGGGTTACGTCCCATAATAGATTTACGTATGCTAAATTGTTCAGTACAAAAACTCAAGTTCAAGATGCTAACACTCAAACAGATCACCACTCAGATCAGGTCCGAGGACTGGTTTGTGACAATAGATCTGAAAGACGCTTACTTTCATGTGTCAATCCATCCTTCACATTGGAAGTACCTCAGGTTTGCTTTCGGGGGCGAAGCTTACCAATACAAGGTCCTTCCCTTTGGCCTATCCCTTTCACCCCGCACCTTCACGAAGTGCGTGGATGCAGCCCTGGCTCCTCTGAGACTCCAGGGCATCCGCATACTGAATTATATCGACGATTGGTTGATTTTAGCTCAATCAGAGCAACAGGCAGTTCTACATCGAGATGTAGTTCTGTCACACATGAGAAGGTTAGGGTTGAGACTCAATGCCAAGAAGAGTGTGCTTCTACCAGCTCAGACTACCAACTATCTAGGGGTAGTTTGGGATTCTACTACGATGCAGGCACGTCTGTCTCCTGCTCGAGTGAATTCCATTCTCTCAACCGTGAAAGGGGTGAAATTAGGCCAGTCACTCACTGTAAAACAGTTTCAGAGACTGTTGGGTCTGATGGCAGCGGCGTCCAACGTGATACCTTTTGGCCTACTGCACATGAGACCCTTACAGGGGTGGCTCAGGACCAGGGGGTTTTCTCCGAGGGGAAATCCTCTCCGCATGATCAAAGTCACGCTGCGATGCCTTCGTGCTTTATCCATGTGGAAGAAGCCCTGGTTCCTGTCCCAAGGTCCTGTATTGGGAGCTCCTTGTCGTCGCGTAATGCTAACGACGGACGCATCTCTCACAGGCAGATCATGAGTGGTCGCTCGGCTCAGGGTCTTTGGGAGGACCATCATCGTTCTTGGCACATAAATCGGCTGGAAATGATGGCAGTATTTCGAGCACTCAAATACTTCCTCCCAGACCTGAGGGGCCACCACGTGTTGGTCCGTTCAGACAACATGTCGGTGGTCTCATATATCAACCATCAGGGGGGTCTGAGGTCTCGTCAGATGTACAATTTAGTCCTTCGGATCCTCCTGTGGTCCCAGGGGAAGCTCCTCTCCCTGAGAGCAGCTTACATCCCGGGGCATCAAAATGTGGGGGCAGACATCCTGTCGAGGCAGGGGCCGAGGCCCGGGGAATGGAGACTCCACCCCGAGGCGGTGGAGTTGATATGGAAAGAATTCGGTCGCGCAGAAGTCGACTTATTCACCTCGAAAGAGACGTCTCACTGCCCGCTGTGGTACTCACTAACTCATCCATCCCCCCTGGGGTTGGATGCCATGGTACAGACGTGGCCGAGGCTGCGTCTGTACGCATTTCCCCCGATCGCTCTGCTCCCCGGAGTTCTGGAGAGGGTTCGACGGGACGGGGTCCGTCTAATATTGGTAGCCCCGTTCTGGCCAACCCGAGTATGGTTCACGGACTTAGTGTCCCTTCTAGACAGCTCTCCCATGGAGATTCCAATCAGGCAGGACCTTCTGTCTCAAGCGGGCGGCACAATAATTCATCCCCGCCCAGAGTTATGGAAACTATGGGCTTGGCCTCTGAGGGGGCCGAGCTCATAGAATCGGGTCTCCCAACTGAGGTTGTGGAGACCATACTCCACTCCAGAGCTCCGTCCACGAGAAAACTATATGCATACAAGTGGAAGCTGTTCGCTACTTGGTGTAGCCAGTCTCAAGTGGACCCGTTCCACTCCTCTTTCAGTCATGTACTGCAATTTCTCCAAGAAAAATTCTCGGATGGTCTAACTCCTTCTACATTGAAGGTTTATATAGCAGCAATCTCCGCTTATCACGCTCCTTTAGAGGGCATTTCTGTGGGAAGAAACCCACTAGTCATACGTTTTCTCCGTGGCACCCAGAGGCTGAGGCCGGTTGTACGTACAAAAACTCCATCCTGGGACTTAGCTATCGTACTCGAAGGGCTGTCTGCGGCTCCCTTTGAACCTTTGGAGGAAGTACATGAGAAGTTCCTCACGCTAAAAACCGTATTTTTGCTGGCTATTACATCTCTTAAGAGAATTGGAGACCTTCAGGCACTCTCAGTTGCTCCTTCATGCTTAGACTTTGCGCCTGGAATGGTCAAAGCTTTCTTGCATTCTAGACCTGGGTATATACCCAAGGTCCCTACGCATGTCCCAGGGCCTTTTGTACTGCAGGCCTTTTGTCCTCCACCTTTCACAAATGAGGATCAGGAAAAACTAAATCTGCTCTGCCCAGTGAGGGCTTTAGACACCTATGTCCACAGAGCTGCCCTGTGGCGAAAAACAGAACAGCTGTTCATATGTTACGGGTCCCCTAACAAAGGAGGTCCCGCGTCTAAGCAGTGAATGAGCAAGTGGGCGGTCGAGGCCATCTCTCTTGCTTATAAGTCATCCGGGCAGCCTTCGCCTTTGGCCGTCCGGGCACACTCTACCAGGGGTATGGCTGCCTCAAAGGCTCTGATTTCGGGGGTTCCCCTCAATGATATTTGTGATGCTGCGGGGGAGTCATCTCATCATACCTTTGTTAGGTTCTACAACCTTGACTTGGGCTCCACTCCAGGGTCCTCAGTACTGTCATCCTGAAAGGGGATTCAGACAGGCATTTGGTCTTATGGCCTAGTTGGGATAGCGTTCCCAAAGCGACTACGCAGCGTCGATGTTCCCATGAAAGGGAACGTCTCGGGTTACGTTTGTAACCCTGGTTCCCTGAATAAGGGAACGAGACACTGCGTAGCTTAGCCATACTCCCTGCACGCCTGTAAGCGCTTGCTTCATCCGTATCAGAAGCTAGCGTTCTTTGTTCTCAGGGGTGCTTTATAGCTTCCTGGTCCGTGACGTCACCCGCTCTGACGTCCTGTTACACTATTGGTTCGATTACACAAGTGCTTCAAGACGTAATCACGCAGAGGCGTTCCCAAAGCGACTACGCAGTGTCTCGTTCCCTTATTCAGGGAACCAGGGTTACAAACGTAACCCGAGACGTTTTCTATTTTATTAGATTTATTCCTGTGACGCAAAGCAGAATTTTCAGCATCATTAATTATTCCAGTCTTCAATGTCACATGATCCTTCAGAAATCATTCTAATATGGTGATTTGCCGGCAAATTATTATTATAGTTAATTATTAATAATAGAAAATTTTATTTAGACACCTTGAACATTTTAGGCATTAATACAGTTCATTGCCTAGTTAAAAAAAGTGGTAATAAAATATGACAAGATCTTAACTGTTAAACTGTTAAAGATGTTAAACTGTCAGAAAAAAATCATCTTAATTATGTCAGATAACACTTAAGCAAAACATGGTCAGGTCAAAGTGTCTGAATAATTTTTGGTTCCAAATTTTTATCAATTTTACTGGTAGTGAATCTTTTGTAACACTATAAATGTCTTTACTGTCACTTTTGGATGATTACACTGATTACATGCAAATTTTAATAATTAAATTTAAATATTAAAAAATAAAAATAAACTTTTTTAAGCAATAATAATAATAAAATATATGTTTTTTGCAGCAAATCAGCATATTATGATTTCTGAAAGATCATGTGACACTGAAGACTGGAGTAATGATGCAGAAACTTCAGCTTTGACATCACAGGAATAAATTACATTTTAAAATGTATTCACACAGAAAAGTAATTTTAAATTGCAGTAATATATTTCACAATATTACTGTTTTTTTTCCACAATATGTACTGTATTGCTGTACTGTATCAAATAGACGAGCATAAGAGACTTGGTGAGCATAAGAGACTTTCAAAAACATAAAATCGTACCGACCCCAAACATTTGAAAGGTAGTGTAACCACTGTGAATCTTTTAACAACTGAACACATGGCAGAAACTCATTTTGCATAATGAAAGTGAGGCAATGACATGAGTCAGGATTTTGGTAATTCAACCTTTGTCCCCGCATTTGAAGTCCATCTGTCTTCCCAACTCTGCTTAAAAGGAAATTAATTGACTGCATCTATCAAGCTCTACGAGAAAAATAAAAAATAATAAAAAAAAATAATAAAAGTAAACAATCAAGTAATCCACTTTGTTTCAAATCTTCTGAAATCATACAGAACAAATACACACAAATAATAACAGCATACATCTTTGGACCAACAGGAGGGCAAGTGAATTGCAGCTAGTTGACTAGGATAGATGTTTTATTGTCTGGTACCCCAGCATTTAAACAAAATATAATTGTGATTAGCTATGCCGCTCTTGTCGACAAGGAGGTTTTTCAGTTGATTCAAATGAATCAGTTTCCCCTGACACATTTTAATTAGCTTTCATTTCATGGACCAGATTGAAGAATACTTCATTTCCCAGAATGACAATACCTGCTGATTTTCATTTAAATTGCTATTCAGTGAATTCAGATTCTTTTGAGGTGTGACCAATTCAAATTCAGCTCATGAATTGAAACAAACACACTTATGTAATTTACCACATCTATTCAATGCTTTACTTGTCTGCCACAATAACAATGTCACTGAAATATCTTTGTACAAAAGCTGATATTTGCAGCTGAATTAAACAGACATGTACAGTAGACTACTGTTCAAAAGTTTGGGGTGAGTATGATTTTTTTGTAGTTGTTGTTGTTTTTTAATGAAACTGATACATTTATTCAGCAAGGATGCATTAAAGTGCTCAAAACTGACAGCAAAGACATTTATAATGTAAAAACTGTATTTTAAATATAGGCTGTTCTTTTGAACTTAAAAAAAAAAAGTATCGGCCTTGGTGAGCATTAAATACTAGAGGTGTATCACAATATAAAAAATGTGACGAGAATTCTTGTCGAGTGAAAAACTGTCTCACGATATCACCATGAGAGTTCAAAGATGAAATTAGCATAGAATATGCCACAGCTACGTTTACATTACATTATGGTGCCCACCGTGGCACTGCCTCCACTATTGTTTTGCTTTTTTTGTAGAAATAAAAACCATTTTATTCAGATGGATAACAGTCACTTAGTAAACATCTGCTCTGCTCATCCAGCATGAGCTGCAGAGTCGCACACAGTGCAGCAGGCTTCTGAGTTCACTGATCACGTGACGAGAGTAAGGCGAGATGACTGACAAGACCATGGCAGAGGATTCGTTGCGCAACAGAGCCTAAGCATCTGATAAATGCCGTATCCTGTAGAATGCGCGCTCAGAACAGCTGTTCCTTATACACAGAGTATGTGTGATCGCGAATTTGAAAGCGAAAGTAAAACGCGAGCTCCCTAATGCGTGCAAATAAGGCTACATACAATAGCCTGTCTCCCAATATCAAAACTATGTTAGTCTGGGCTGTTTAGTTGTAACAACCTCTTTGCTCTGGTCTCTGTTTTGGTCTCTGTTTCAGTAGAACTGAAATGACATTCATTATAAGATTATTAGTTAAAAGATATCAAAATGCACCTGCAGACTATTTTTCCAGTCATGAATTTTGTCAGTGAGGATTTCTTAAAAATTCTGCACAAAAATCTCATCTCATCTCATTTTGTCTCATCTCATCTCGTGATCTAAGTGTCTGGTCATACCCCCATTTAAATACTTCTTTCAAAAATTATATCTGTAGTGTATTTCATTAAATTAATTCGATTAAAAAGGAAATGATTCATTTAAAAATATGATCAAAAAGTAAGGACTTGAGCAGATTGATCCATTGCTGAGATGTTTCCAATGATAAAGCGTTTCTACAGGGTTCAGTATGCATATCAGAGTACAGTACTTATGCCTCATGTGCAGTATGCTGCTGTGGTCCCACATTTTAACCCATCTGTACGCTTCAAAGAGATTGCTTTTGCACCATGTTGCTGCAGGATCCTGCCCCTCATTCTCAGCCCTACAAGGGATATAGTGAAAATCAAGTCAATTAGCAAAGATCCTCAGCTCTGTGCCTGTCCCCTTTATAACACTGCTCGTTGATTTAGCTGAGGAGGATGCATGTGTGCTTAGTGCTGAATAAGGTCATGGAGTGTAATCCTACCAGTGAATTTAATTTTCAGCCTGCACTTTCAAATTAATTCATTTAACTCCAACCTCCTAATCACAGTGGAGCGCAGATCTGCATGCTAATTGCACAGGATAACAGTGCTGATAAGACCCACTGATTCTTAAGGGAGCTTTAAGAAAGAGCTGTGCCATTGGTCCTTGTAGTTCATCTGATTGGATGGGCTAATTACAGGGACAGAGAAGAACCCAGAGCGCCATGTAGGCTCCATCTTAAACAGATGTCAAATCAATTACGTAATATGTCTTTTAAAGAGGCTGTAACATGGAAAACAGGATTGTCTTTGCTCATTTGTGAAAGAGTAAAATAGTTATATTGTGTAGAAATATGGGTCATTTAGAAATGATTACATCCATTAGCACATTGACATTAATTAACTTAATATTATTACGTTTAACAGTACTGTTGAAAGCAGTGTTGGTTTGTGTCAGTCTTAAGGGATTGCACCTGCTCATTGAAAATGAATTGTATCCTAACTCTTGCTTCTGCTGCAGTCAGCCCATGTAAAAAGTCTCTTCTCCATGCAAAAAGTGAGGAAAAAATTACAATCTCTGGCCACTTTATTAGGTACACCTTGTTATGTAAGCGAATTAGCTCAAATTAAATTATTAACTAATTTATAGGGAATTTTAAACAAGTCACTTATTTTATGGCCGAGCAACTGAATCGTCCAGCATTCATTTGCACAGGCCATAAGTATAAGCTCTGTAGTGGATATGACCATCCAACTATCGTTAAAATACTATTTATTAGCAAGGTAACACACAGTTTATGACATTCAATTCTTAAAGGTGCCCTAGAATCAAAAATTTAATTTACCTCGGCATAGTTGAATAACAAGAATTCCATGGAAAAGACATACGTTGTGTTTCAAACTCCCTTGCTTCCTCCTTCTTATATAAATCTCATTTGTTTAAAAGACCGCCGGAAAACAGGCGAATCTCAACATAACACCAACTGTTACGTAACAGTCGGGATCATTAATATGTACGCCCCCAATATTTGCATATGCCAGCCCATGTTCAAGGCATTACACAAGCCAGTATTAACGTCTGGATCTGTGCACAGCTGAATCATCAGACTAGGTAAGCAAGCAAGAACAATAGTGAAAAATGGCACATGGAGCAATAATAACTGACATGATCCATGATTACATGATATTTTTAGTGATATTTGTAAAATTGTCTTTCTAAATGTTTTGTTAGCATGTTGCTAATGTACTGTAAAATGTGGTTAAAGTTACCATCGTTTCTTACTGTATTCACGGAGACAAGAGCTGTTGCTATTTTCATTTTTAAACACTTGCAGTCTGTATAATTCATAAACACAACTTCATTCTTTATAAATCTCTCCAACAGTGTAGCATTAGCCCGTTCAGAACTCATTCAGAATCAAATGTAAACATTCAAATAAATACTATACTCAAAGGAATCGATGCATGCATGCAGCATGAATGACGAACATCTTGTAAAGATCCATTTGAGGGAACTTTGTTTATGCACTGTATAACTGCACTTATAGTCGGGGGGCAGGGAGCGAGAGATTTAAAGGGGCCGCGCAGCCTGAATCGGTGCATAGTTAATGATGCCCCAAAATAGGCAGTTAAAAAAAATTAATAAAAAAAAAAATCTATGGGGTATTTTGAGCTGAAACTTCACAGACACATTCAGGGGACACCTTAGACTTATATTATATACCACACAATACAAATATTAAAGTAAAAAAATATGTATCAATGCAACTTTCATGAAGTAAAATCACTAAAAGCCTTCCTTCAGCCGGAAAAAAATAGTTCCTGACTGTGAAGAACAACAGAAGTTACATTATTACGCTATTAGATGGCGGCAAAGACTGTCTTTATGAGTGAGTCACTCAGTAGTAAACTTTTATATCGAAAAGACTGAATTATTGTGAACACGGAACAAGATGCAACTGGCAAATGCTTTGATTAGCGCTGTCAGTCAGGAAAAACCTTTAACTGTTAAAAGGACAAGATTGCAACGGACATTTAAACATTTTTTATTATGAACATAGAACTGACCTGAAGGAAAATACAATGAGCACGAGACTCTCAATGGAAAAGAAAGAAAACTAAGTAAAAGAAAGGAAAGTGAGTGAGTGAGACGAGAGTAAGCTGGATGGCTTGAAACAAACTGTTTGTTATTTTCATCTGCTCTTGATCTGCCTTGATCAGGTTGTCTGCTCATCATCATCTGCTCGTCATTGTCTTTTTCTTTATCTGTCTATTGTGATTCTGGTCTCATCTACATTTTCATCGTGTACTGAAAATTTAAACTGTGGTGTTTGTCTGGAGTTCTGACCAATTAGGTATCATCTTTGTTTCAGAGGTGGCTATTCTCCTCCCCTGATCATAAATTAAATGTTATCTTTGGTGTCTTAACTTTCTCACTCTCAGCAGAGAATACAGAGAGTACAGTTTAGATGTGATTTCTCTAAGAAGAATACAATACATTTTTCACAGAGTTCATTCAAGCCAAAATTTGAATTATGAATAGAGATTTACATTCATACCAAACAAGGCACACTTTCAATCAACCATTCAATAGTTATAACAATTAAATGAATTGTCAGAGTTCTTAGCATAACATGATATAGAATTATGCAGTTGAACGATGTTTGATAAGTCAGTTTGGAATTGGTTTTGAAGAATTTGATGCAATTTATTTGTAAGTTCTTCCTGAGCAAGGAAGCAGATTCTCTGATTTTCAGTGTTGAGATGAGTTCTGTATGGAGTTAAATCATCTGGAAGATTCGTTTGTCTGGTTCAACAAGGTGCTCGATTCACCGCAGAGATTTTGGTCCATGTTGTCATGATAGCATCACACATTTGCTGATCTGTTGTCTGCATATCCATGTGAATATCCCAATCCACCATAATTCAAAGGTGCTCTATTGAATTGAGATTTGTTGACCATGGAAGCTATTGGAATATAGTGAACTCATTATCATGTTCAAAAACCAGTTTGAGATGATTTGAGCTTTGTATTTGTAGAATTAAGACATTATTTGGCATATTTATTTAGCTTTTTTTCACCATAAGGATTTTATGCATAATGACATTCAAATAAATTCTGTATTATCTGATGCATATCCTGAAGCATATCACTGGATATCTCAGGCTTTTGTGGGAAGAATATCATCATATAATTTCGTATCATATCATCATAAACACACAGGGGTCAATTTTTACATGAGCACACAATATAATTTTTAATTGCACGTTGCTCCTATTTTAAATGAAATAAATAGTAAAGTGGAAAAGAATTTTTTGCAGCTGAAGTGTTAAAGCCTTAGGGCTTGTTCTGTTGCAATACAAACATATGAAATTAAAAGGTAATAAATGCCTCAGCAGTGAAATTAATTTTCAGGGGATATTCCCACACTTGGCTTTGACTTTCATGGCAAGGTATGTGGGCTGATTCAGTAGCTCTAGGGTTTTAAATAACCCTGAATGTATGGCAGAGCAATTTTTTACATGAGAATATCCCACCTATTCTCTTTCTTTTTTTATGTGAGAAACACCTACACATCTTTCTAAAACAGAGTCTATGAAGAACAAAGGTTGATTTATAAGTCTGCCTATTATTAACACATAAAATACATTAAAAGGAGGTACCAATCGGGTAGCTGTCACTTTATTCACCAAGCCTTTTAACACACATTTGACAACCTGATTCAGACAACAGGTATTTCGGCAAGTCTGGTGTGTCTGCTGATGCTAATGCACATACTCACCTCACTGCTTACTGCAGTCAAATATGTGACTGTGATCAAGCCTTTTGTTAAATCGTTGCTAATCGAGGTCAGTTGGTGCACAATTAGTGTAGAATTAAAAGCTTTTCTTTCCAGGCTTAATGACTGAATCTTGATTAGACAACTCTCTTGGACTCTGCTGCCATAAACAAAACAATATTATAGTATGTAAATTAACATGCTAACAAAAGTTACCTCTTATAAAGTTTGATTGACTGTTGTTTACATATAAAAACTAGTTTGTCTCTTTCTTTCTTTAATTACATTGACGGAGACATAATATGTGAACAGATGATGAAAATGAATTTATTTTATGCTGTTTACTAACAACTTAAGAACAGCCTTAGAGGATTTTTTAAAATATTCCTTTGGATTTTTTTTTTTTTTTTTTTTAAAGCACGGCTCTTACTGTAACCGCCGCTGTGTCCGAAATCACATACTGAGTAGGTACTACACTTTTTGAAAAATGTTCTTATTAGCATGAATGTGGGTAGTGAATGAAATTTGGATGTACAACATCCACCATATTGTTACTGTCACATGACCTATATCAGTGTCAGTTGGGTTGCTTCACTGCCCTACATAAATCCTCTCCCGTGGCCTCATTGGATAGTAAAGTGTCCAGTGAATGCACACTTCAGAATATCGCCAGTAGTAGTAGGTCATCCGTTGTTTTTCGAATACTATGCCTTCAGACATACTGTGTTGGCGACAGGGGCGGCATTTACGTATGGCAGAGTATGACAGTTGATCTGAGGTGGATTAGCCTATCCATTGTTGCTTTCAGTATGCTATGTTTATAAAGGTCACGCAAAATTATATTCAAACTCACATTAAATAATTTTTACATTAAATAAAGCACATAATCAGCACCTAAGATTATCATTATCATACTTTGTCTGCTGTTCCAGCTGCAATGCCACAGAAATAGAAACTGTCTGTACAATAGAATCATCGTGGATTGCCATTGTGGCTGGTTAGTACAAAAAAACTCTCAAAAAGATACATTTTCTCACATGTCGCGTCATGTCTGGTTAGAACATGGTGTAGGCTTAGGGCTGTTTCAGAATTTGCATTGATTTCGTATTTTTGTTAAAAGATTAGTTCACAATAAGTTATGAAGTAAAATATCTAGCTTCTGCCAGACCGCCCTCTGTATTCTACTTATGAAGAAAGTGTAAAACTCTTGCAGTTCAAAAAGCTTATGCTATATTCTACACCTTCTCTATTGAACTTTACTGATGCGACACCAGTTCCGTTTTTCCGTAATTTGAATACAGAAGGCAGTCTGGTGGAAACTAGATATTTTACTTCATAACTTGTTAAATATCATGTATATTTTTTTTTACACAAACACAAATCGCTTTGCTTCAGAAGGCCTTTATTAACCTCCCAGCAGCCATTTGGAATATGTTTATGATGGATGGATGTGGATGGAGGTACTTTCTTCAGCTCATACTCGTTGATCCCGCTCACTGCCATTATAAAGCTTGGATGCGTTAGGATATTTATTAATATTTCTCTGATTGTGTTCATCAGAATGAAGGAAGTCATATACAGGATGGCTTGAGAGTGAGTAAAACTTGGGCTAATTTTCATTTGAAAGTGAACTAATCCTTTAATTCTGTGCATGTCCATGGACTTCGTCCATTATTTTAGTATGGTGGGTTTTTGTTCACATTTTGTTTACATATAATATGATTACTTGGGAATGTCGTTGTTGTATGTCCAGAAGGAATCATGCCATACCCTAGGTTTTTGTGAAATGCCGCCACTGGCGTAATGTTTTTTTGCATACTATATAGTAGGGAAATATTAGATTCCGGAATATGGTGACGCGTTTGTTTCCAGAAGAAAACTTAAGACTACAATCAAGGTGTTTCGGGGAGTTCAGAAGTGGTGCTTACTGATATAGAGAATAAATCCCTTTAAATTGGACTTTGGGCTTTCTAACTTTGCAGACCTTTATCATGCTAAAACAGCAACATTAAACACTAAAGAAAGCTGAAAATGTAAAAAAAGCTTATTAGGTCCTCTTAACATCCTATATTAAACAATTTGTTAGCCTCGTAGCATAATTGCCGAGATCATATTTCAAAGGCAGATATCACAATTTGGCCAAAAAATGACTTAGGCAATTATGCTATGAGGCTAACAAATTGTTACTTTTTGTTAACAAAATGTGTTACAAAATTATTTTCCATATTCTGTGTTTACAAACAGTATTATGTAATTAATAAAGCTTCAAACTGCTTCATAATCTGTTATGGTATGTCCACACTGACCACAGAGAGGGCCACATGAATGCAATCTATAAAATCTTCTTTTTAGACACATGGGTTTTGTTTGCCAGACAGTCATTCAGTAAGCTCATCTGCATGCCTGCTGTGTGGACACTCAACCGGGTCAAATTAGCATTTTGCAGGTGGAGACGGCCGCAGCTCTGAACCTCAGCAGTGGCCGTGACACATTGATGTGCTTTGTTGTTACCCTGAATGGCTTTTAGCTGGCAGCGCTGGTAACAGGTGGTGATTGTAGCCGGTGAGTCTTTTAAGTTTATGTGTTTAATGTGATTCCCTCCTTTTTGAATGATTACAGAAACAATGTGCATTGTTTATCTGGCCAGGGGGGGAAAAAAAAAACTATGCTGGCAGAGGGATTCTTCGAAATCAAAGCCATAAACAAAGAATTGATGTATGAGTTGAACATTGTCTATGACACTCACATTGATATGTGACACAATATGGAGGACTCAAGATCATATTTCTTTCTATCATATTTTGTAAAGAAATCTCCCTCTCTTTTTTTTTTTTTTTGGCTCACAAGCAAGAAATCCTCTTGAACACAGTGGAATGGCTGAGATACAGGTTATGAATTAAACCACCACACCCAAGTGAATTTCTGACATATTTATCAAAATTAGTTTTGGTGCTATGAGAAGAGCCTGACCCTGAATGATTTGTTTGGATGGTGGATTAATTTAGCATTACTAAAAATGAGGGCAGGACTTGATATTGTCCATAGGGAATTCATTGGATGGTTGTGGTTTGCTATTGCTGTGATCTCAGGTTATCCCAAACTCGTGCCAGTAAACACTTCATCAGAAAAGAGAAGAGATGTTGCTGCAAGTGGGAGCGGATTAAAGTTATTTTGATTAAAGATTAATTTGCAAAATCACATAAATCATAAATATCAATTTGCAAAAAAGAATGATGTGCACGGATAAATAATTTATAATAAACTGCTATTTTTCACACATTTCAAATATTCTAGTTGATATTCGGCTTCCTTAGACAACAGTGTATATTTTACAAACTATAGATGTATTGTTCCCTTTCGTGGGAACTATCGACGCTACGTCAATGACGTGATGGGAATCCTCTGCATTTTTGTGTTCGTGAAGCACTATTGTATCCAACCAATGAGAGAACGTGACGTCAGAGGCGGGCGACGTCGCGGACCGGAACCTATAAAGCATGCCCAGAAACAAAGAACGCTAGCTTCTGTTGTCTTCAGTAAGCGCTATTTGTATCTTGTCTGTCTTATTTATTGTTGTCTGTCTACCATCTCGCCAGAAAGTGATCTCTTTGTCTGAGGACAAGAGTTTCCAAACAAGTGAAATAAGCATAGACATATATATATATAAAATGACGGAGAAAGGCCAGCGTTTCACTAAGTGTGCACCTCCTTGTCCGCGATTCATCGTGGAGGGAGATACACACGAGATGTGTGTGAAATGCCTGGGAGTTGAGCACGCACAGGCAGCTCTTGAGGGGGCTGTCTGTGTGCACTGTGAGCGGCTCACTCTCAGGGCGCTGCGCTCACGCCGGGCGCTCTTTGAGGAGGGCGCCGCGGCGAGTGTTCCCCGCGGGTCTGGTCCCGCTGCTGCCGAGGCACAGCGAAGGCTGCACTCGTGGGGTTCACAGATGGATCTAGCAGAGGGGGAGAGACGGGCTCTGCCTTATCGCTTCCCTTACCTGCTAGATCTAGTGTCTCTCCTTTGGTGGTGGAAGCACGCGCTGCGGTTTCTTCCCCGCAAAGGGAGGCACCGACACTGAATATATCTTCCTCCGAGGAGGTTGATGTTGAAGGTGTCGAGGGTGGTGATGAGGGACCGTCATCCTCATCTCCAGCCCATGAGGAGCTTATGGAGGTAGTGACCCGGGCAGTAGAAAAACTGAAAATAAGCTGGCCCGCGGAGGAGAGCGTTCCTAAAATAAAAAGCAAGTTAGATGAACGCTTCCTCCCAGATAGGTCACTACCCCAGCGTCGGGGACTGCCGTTCTTTCCCGACCTCCACACCGAGGTGTCGAGGTCGTGGAATAGACCCGTGCAGTACCGTGTCTTCAGCCCACAAACGACAATGTATAGTAATATTACGGGGCTGAAGCAACACGGTTATGGGGCGATGCCTCGGGTTGAGGAGACGCTTGCGAGCTATCTCTCGCCCGAGTCTGCATCGTCCCTGAAATCCCCGACGTTGCCCACCAAACCACTAAAACAAACATCGAGTTTGGTGGGCAAGGCTTATTCGGCAGCGCGATAGCCGGCTCCTCGGGATACAGGTCCCAGCAGAAAGCTAGTGTGGCCGCCCGTGCTCCCCCGCGGAAAGCTTGGGGACCGGTGCGCGCTGTACAGCAGAAGCCTTCTGGGGGTAGGGCGGATCTGAGGACCGTCATTATTTCCCGGAAGGCTTCCCAAAAGAAATCCTGACGGTCATGGGTCAGGGTTTCTGAGGGCAGTCCCCTCCGAAGGGGTTCGACGATTAACATCTATCGTTCCCCATCGGTGCCCTCAGGGGGCTGTTCTGCCAACCCTGCCACCCAGTGTGCGACAGGGCGCAGCAGTCCCCGTCGATCCTTCGAGGAGGGTCGGCCAGCACATGATTCGCTCATCTGCCGGTGCGCCGTGCCAGATAAACGAGCCAAGTGCTCAAAAAACACCAGAGACCAGTCTCGAGAGGCTGGTTCCCTTAGTAGAATTTTTGGGGGAATGGAAACTTCTTCCGAATATTTCGAAATGGGTGCTGCTCATGGTAGAACAGGGTTACAGAATTCAGTTCGGTTCTCTTCCGCCCAGGTTCAGTGGAGTGATTCACACAGTGGTAGCTCCAGAGCAGTCTCTGGTAATGGAACAGGAGGTTACGACGCTTTTGCAAAAAGGGGCTATAGAACGGGTTCCCTCTCCCAGCAAAATGTCGGGCTTTTACAGCCGCTACTTCATTGTTCCAAAGAAGGATGGGGGGTTGCGTCCGATCATAGATCTTCGTATACTAAATCGATCTGTAAAGAAGTTGAAGTTCAGGATGCTTACACTCAAACAGATTATTCCACAGATCAGATCCGAGGACTGGTTTGTGGCGATAGATCTAAAGGACGCATATTTTCACATTTCCATCCATCCTTCTCACAGGAAGTTCCTCAGGTTTGCTTTCGGGGGCGAAGCATACCAATACAAGGTTCTTCCCTTCGGCCTATCACTATCACCCCGCACGTTCACGAAGTGCGTGGATGCAGCCTTGGCTCCGCTGAGACTCCAAGGCATCCGCGTGCTGAACTATATCGACGATTGGTTGATTTTAGCTCAAACAGAACGTCTGGCAGCTCAACATCGAGATGTTGTGTTGTCGCACATGAAGAAGCTTGGGCTGAGGCTCAACGCCAAGAAAAGTGTGCTGGTTCCGAGTCAGGTTGCCAACTATCTTGGGGTAATCTGGGATTCCATCACGATGCGGGCGCAATTGACTCCCGCTCGTGTGACTTCCATTCTCGGGGCCGTGAATGGGGTGAAGTTAGGCCGGTCACTCACTGTAAAACAGTTTCAGAGACTGTTGGGTCTGATGGCAGCTGCGTCCAACGTTGTTACTTTTGGCCTTCTGCACATGAGACCCTTACAGTGGTGGCTCAGGACCAAGGGATTTTCTCCGAGGGGAAATCCTTTTCGCATGATCAAAGTCACGCGGCGGTGCCTTCGTGCTCTGGTCATGTGGAAAAAGCCTTGGTTCCTGTCCCAGGGACCCGTGTTGGGAACTTCATGTCGTCGCGTAATGCTTACGACAGATGCGTCCCTCACGGGCTGGGGAGCGATCATGAGTGGTCGCTCAGCTCAAGGTCACTGGGAGGTACACCAGCTCTCCTGGCACATAAATCGGCTGGAGATGCTGGCAGTGTTTCAGGCTCTGAAGCACTTCCTCCCCGACCTGAGGGGCCACCATGTGTTGGTTCAGACAGACAACACTACGGTGGTCTCCTACATAAATCACCAAGGGGGACTGCGGTCTCGGCCACTATGCAAACTGGTCAGTCACATCCTCCTGTGGACCCAGGGGAAATTACTCTCGCTAAAGGCGTCGTATATTCCGGGGTATTTGAATATGGGGGCGGACGCTCTGTCGAGGCAGAGCGCGAGTCCGGGGGAATGGAAGCTTCACTCAGAGGCAGTGGAGCTCATATGGAAAACATTCGGTCGAGCGGAAGTCGATCTCTTTGCCACAGAGGAGTCAACTCAATGCCCTCTGTGGTACTCTCTGAGGCACCCAGCTCCTCTGGGGTTGGATGCCATGATACAGACGTGGCCGAGGCGACGTCTGTATGCTTTTCCCCCAGTCTCTCTGCTCCCGGGAGTTCTGGACAAAGTCCGTCAGGAAGGGGTAGACCTGATATTGGTGGCTCCTTTCTGGCCAACAAGAATATGGTTTGCGGACCTAGTTTCGCTTCTTCACGGCTCTCCTCTGGAGCTTCCAGTCAGACAGGATCTCCTGTCCCAGGCGGGCGGCATGGTTTTACATCCCCGTCCAGAAATGTGGAAACTGTGGGCCTGGCCCCTGAGGGGGCAAGGCTCATAGAATCTGGTCTCCCAACCGAGGTTGTGGAGACCATCCTTCAGTCCAGAGCTCCATCTACAAGGAAGCTTTATATGTATAAGTGGAAGGTTTTCGCTACATGGTGTAGCCATCATAGGGTGGACCCGGTCCACTCATCTGTCAGCTATGTGCTTCAATTCCTCCAAGAAAAGCTTTCAGAAGGCTTAACTCACTCCACATTAAAAGTGTATGTGGCTGCGATTTCAGCCTATCATGTTCCTATGGGTGGTGTCTCGGTAGGTCGAGACCCCTTAGTTGTTCGCTTCCTTCGTGGCGCACTGAGGCTGAGGCCTTCAGTACGCCCAAAATCTCTGACCTGGGACTTAGCCATCGTGTTACAAGGGTTGGCTGAGGCGCCCTTTGAACCTTTGGAAGATGTGTCAGATAAAATGCTCACATTGAAGACTGTGTTTTTACTGGCCATCTCATCCTTGAAAAGGATAGGTGACCTTCAAGCTCTTTCGGTTTCACCATCATGTTTAGAGTTTGCACCAGGGATGGTTAAGGCCTTTCTACATACAAGGCCTGGTTACATTCCTAAGGTCCCCACTAGGGTCCCAGGTCCTATCGTTCTGGAGGCTTTTTATCCCCCTCCGTTTACTGATCCGGATCAGGAAAAACTTAATCTGCTGTGTCCTGTGAGGGCGTTGGACGCTTATGTTCACAGAGCTGCCCTGTGGAGAAAATCAGACCAACTATTTGTATGTTATGGGTCCCCGAGTCGAGGGGGCCCAGCGTCCAAGCAGAGGATGAGTAAATGGGTGGTTGAGGCCATCTCATTATCGTATAAAGCTCTGGGGCGTCCATGCCCCTTGGATGTTAGGGCACACTCAACTAGAGGTATGGCTGCTTCAAGAGCTCACATGTCAGGAGTTTCCTTGGCGGATATTTGTGGTGCTGCTGGATGGTCATCCCAGCACACCTTCATCAGATTTTATAATCTTAATGTGAGTAGTACTCCGGGTGCTTTGGTGTTACAAGATAGCAGCCAGGCACTCGGAGGCACGGCGTAGTGGGGACAGCGTTCCCATCACGTCATTGACGTAGCGTCGATAGTTCCCACGAAAGGGAACGTCTTGGGTTACGAGTGTAACCCTTGTTCCCTGAGTAAGGGAACGAGACGCTACGTCACGTTGCCGTACCTCCAGCATGCCTGGAGCGCTTACTTCAGACATATCACAGAAGCTAGCGTTCTTTGTTTCTGGGCATGCTTTATAGGTTCCGGTCCGCGACGTCGCCCGCCTCTGACGTCACGTTCTCTCATTGGTTGGATACAATAGTGCTTCACGAACACAAAAATGCAGAGGATTCCCATCACGTCATTGACGTAGCGTCTCGTTCCCTTACTCAGGGAACAAGGGTTACACTCGTAACCCAAGACGTTTTGCTAGTACTTATGTTTATTTTAATGTCTGAAACCTAAAATAAACATTATGTGGTTGAAAATACTGACTAGTTGTGGTATGACAAGTGCTGAGAGCGCCCGTCTCTGATTGAGCTCCAGCCAAAGCGTGAAAGCAGATTGGAATTTAGCAGCTGATCACGTGATGCACTGAATGTTCTAATCACACCGGTGTTATCATTCACGTCAAAGGGTTAATGAAAATTGTGCATTTTTATTTTAGGGGGACTTATTTTACAATTTGACAAAATGGATAAAGATGAAATCATCACAACATAAAAAAGCTATAATGTTGTGTTTTGTGCCATTGCTTTGGCAAAGTATCTGTTAATCAAACTAAAATCTAAATTGCAATATGGCTTGGTGCTCTTACCAAATCGCAAAAAAAAAAAAAAAAAAAAAAAAAAAAAAAAAAGCTGTGATTTAATTAAATATAATTGCAGCCCATGACTCTCCAGTTTTAAATAGTAATAGTCCAGTAGTAAATGCAGTGAACTCCATTTCTGCATGTGCTGAGAGTTTAAAGTATGGAAACGCAACGTGCGCCGGGTTCACTTGATTGTCATAGTCATATAATTTCTAACGTTTTGTGGACAGATGTTTACAGCATTTCACTGGATTTGTAATGAGAAGCATTTGTATAACTGTTGTCATAGAAACTAAAGAGTCGCCCAACAATTTTCCACCAAACTAAAAGCTCCAGGGTTTAAAGGATTAGTTCACTTTTGAAATGATAATCAGCCCAAGCTTTACTCATCCTCAAGCCATCCTAGATGTGTATGACTTTCTTCTTTCTGATGAACACAATCGTAGATATATTAATAAATATCCTGAAGCATCCAAGCTTTATAATGGCATCCACATCCATCCATCATAAATATATACCGCACATCTCCGGGGGGTTATTAAAGGGCTTCTGAAGTGAAGCGATGCGTCTGTGTGAGAAAAAAACAACAACAACAACAACAAAAAAACATATTTAACAAGTTATGAAGTAAAATATCTAGCTTTCACCATACCGCGTTTCGTATTCAAGTTATGAAGAAAGTGTAAATTAAGCATAAGCTTTTTAAAACTGCAGGTACACTTTCTTCGTATGTTGAATATGGAAGGTGGTCTGGTGGAAGCTAGATATTTTACTTTATAATTTGTTAAATATGGATTTTTTTTTTCACTTTACTTCACTTCACTTCACTTCACTTCAGAAGGCCTTTATAAACCCCCCCGGAGCCATGTGGAACACGTTTATGATGGATTGATGTGGATGGAGACACTTTCGTCAGCTCATACTCGTTGATCCCGCTCACTGCCATTATGAAGCTCGGATGCGTCAGGATATTTATTAATATTTCTCTTATTGTGTTTATCAGAAGAAGAAAGTCATATACACCTAGTCTGAGCGTAAGTAAAGCTTGGGCTAATTTTCATTTGAAAGTGAACTAATACTTTAACTCTTGAAAGTGAAGAAATTAAGACTTTAGTATTGTAATTTTAAAGAAAAAAATGAAAACAATTAATATTCTTACCATGAAATATTAATTTTTTACAGTGCAGTAATATATTTCTGTCTTAATAATAATAATAATAATAATTATTATTATTATTATTACTATTATTATATTAAAATTTAATATGATATTAAAAATTAATAATATTATTATCATATTAAAATGTTTTGGCTTCCTTAAAACACAGGTGATGTGGACTGAGAAACTATCACACCTAAAAATGAATCAATGCAAAGACATTTTTTATTCTGTTTAATTTGGTTACTGAAAAGAGGTTAGAGCTCTTAACTTTGCTCTCATTTAACTTCAAAATGTACAAATTTTTCCCTAGATGGCCCGTATAGTCTCATGAAATCCTTTGGGAAACACTGTACAAATTTTGACTTGATTTTTGCAAGCAACATATACATTTTAAATGTAAATATTTCCATATAGTAGATGCTTTACTAGTGACCATATCTGTTTTGGACATTTTCCCATGTCTGCAGCCTTTTACGTCTTGTGGTGCCATTCATACAGTCATCAGCATTTTCATGTCATTTTCCTTGCAGAGATGGCAGATTTTAAATTGCGTACTTACAGGGCTATGCATTGACCGACCAAGTGCCACTGAGATGAATGCTAACAGATTGCTTCCACCATTTGACCTGTAGAGAAAAACCTAAAAGAAAGAAAAGATAAAATAATTATCAATTAAAATGTTTTCTTTAAAATATTTTAATTAGAAAAAAGCCTTCATAAATTGAGCTTCCAAGGACATGACAAAAATGGCAACTCAAACTCAGCAAAACAAAGCAGTGAAATAAATAAAAATCCATCCCAATATTCACAAAATTTAAGTATAATACACTATATTAAGATGCAATGCACCACATATTAGAAATGACCCAAAATAATGGTTTGGCTCTCTTATTGGAGTATTTTGATTATTTTTGATCCACTGATATTTTTGCCTTGAAACAAATTAGAGTAAAACCAATCTCCAGTCAGACACAGCATGGCTTATGGGGATAAAAAAAAACATGGTGGCTTTTTCATCAAGCACAGTACCTGTCAACACAGTATTATTAGAGCACATCAAATCCCGATTTAAATCTATTTCCCTGCAAAATAACATGTAAATTAGCTTTGCCATGATAGGACATAAAACCCAAACAACTTCAAAAATGTCATGACTAAGGTGTTACATATTCATGAATTAAGCGGATTATCATTGCACTCATAACACTCGATTCAGCATTGGTGGAAATTACAGAAAAACAACCTGCAGTGGGTGGATGAATGTCATCCTTATACCCTTGTCAGAACAAGCACAAAGCTCAATTATGATTCATGCTCTTCTTTTCTAAATCAACCTTTATCTTGCACCTGTCCATTAGAAAGGAGTTTTGCACATAGCTTATCTCGGTCGTGCCGTGTTTTTAATTGAAATTCAGTCTCCGTCGGCTCTTTATATGCAATTGCCCCATGGTAGTGATACATCTTGGGCAACAATGCAAACCTTTGAACCCATTTCATCAGAATTTTCCATTTCCTTTTTGATCTGATCTGATGTCTATATTGATTGCCTGCATTCAATTCATATCAGCAGGCAGGGCCTAATTACCTTTGTATTTGGCATAACGTGATGCCTCATCCATAATCTCACCTGACAGGAATACCTCTGAGTATACACATCCTCGTAAGGGGAGTGAATATGTGTATACTCATTATACTAATGCTGTAAATTATTGAATGGACTCCCTATTGCACGTACAGAAGACGGACAGGAATGAAGGATAGACTGAGGGAGGAGAGATTTGATTTCTACCGCATTGCAGGTTTCTGCTCTCTTTCGTATTCGAATTCATCTTGAATTCACGCTGCATATTATCTGTCTCTCTAGTCCCTGAAGCCTGACTGCTGCGTTCGCCTGGATCCTTGTTAAAACAATGCTGCGAGAAGTAGAGGACACCTTGCTGTGCTAAAGCAAACATCCACTACTCTGGATCAATATTTGATGCATAAGGCGTGCTTCCTTATTAAGACATGAGCAATCTTGCTTAAGTGATATGTTTGTGTTTCTGCCATTTCCATCAAGATGAAAATCATGTAGAGATTGAATTTTTTTCAAAAATGCAGACAGTTTCCTGTGATGGGTAGGTTTAGGGGTAGGGGTAGTGTAGTGGGATAGAATATACAGTTTGTACAGTATAAAAACCATTACGTCTTTGGAGAGTGCCCGTAAACCACATATACAAGTATGTGTGTTTGTGTGTGAAAGTGATGAAACAGAAAGAACAACAAACAACAATAAAAATAGTCAACACTTTTCATTACATTATCATTAATGGCAAGCAAACACAACTCAATCAGAGTAATGGACTCATGAACAAATTGCATCTAGTATTATCTACCAGCTCTTTACATAAAGTTGGATGCATACAGTACAAATAGGGCAAGATATACTATATAGCAAATCTCAGCTGTTTGATTGCTTGCATCATTGCAAAATGTAAAATATATTATTGCAGAGCTCTCTATATAATGTTGGATATATATATATAGTACATCAAATTTTGTCTGTACAGGATAGTTATGTAGGGTGAGATTTATACTATCAGCTCTAATTTGTTAAATGTAAGGCATGAAGATGATATAAATATTAATTTTAATAAATATTAACTGACTTAACTTCTATGAGCTGATTCTTTTTATTTAATCAGTTGAAAAGACTCAGTCTTGCTCTCATCAGTTATCCCATTGAATGACTCACTGAAATGTTTCTTGAGTCACTTAATGAATCACACTGACCACCATGTGTCCAACCCGCCATATGCCAAGAACTGCATGGCATCATGTGAAATTAGGGCTTAATCAAGAGTCCGAACCAGCACATTCACTCAAAAAAATTAATTGTTGGATTAACTTAAAGCAGTGTCAAGTGGTTCAGCGCAACTATATTGAGTAATTTGTACAAATAACAATTTAGTTGTATGAACAAAAGAAATTCAAGTAAAGCTGACAAAATTTCTTTGAGTGAATACAAATCATTTGAATTTGTCACTGTTACATAATATTTAATACATTATCTATTCCGTAAGGTGAACACTATTATTCACTTAATTTACCTTATTAAATTAACTATTTTCTCTTCAAAATGCACTTAAAAATTAACTCATTGAACAAACTCAATTGAATTGAGAGTAGGAATTCCATCCTATAGACATGCGGATATGAGTGTTCACAGCCATATCAGTGTACAGGCGCCACTCTTCTGCATAACGGTAACCACAAAATTAAAAAAACATTACAGAAACTCCTCTAAATGTCCAATATAACTGAACATTAAACACTAAAATAAACTAACCTTCCCTTTATTGAAAAACACATAAAACAACACTTTAATCCCTAAATTTACTCTCCTAATGCAACCCCTTACAAAGCATGCTGGGAACTACGTATCCACTGCTCAGTTAGTTATGTCAAAATTAATTTGTGCATTTCACTCAGAAATTTTAAGTTGACTGAACAAACACTTAAAGGGTTAGTTCACCCAAAAATGAAAATAATGTCATTTATTACTCACCCTCATGTCGTTCTAAACACGTAAGACCTTTGTTCATCTTCGGAACACAAATTATGATATTTTTGATGAAATCTGATGGCTTAGTGAGGCCTCTATAGATAGCAATGCCACTGAAATTCTGAAGATCCGGAATGGTACTCAAAACATTTAAAACAGTTCATGTGAGTTCAGTAGTTCTACCTTAGTATTATAAAGTGACGAGAATACTTTTTGTGCACCAAAAAAACAAAACAAAAACAAAGTAACGAATTTTCAATGCCTTTTTTCAAAACACTGCTTCGAATCTTTTGTTTTGAATCAGTGATTCTGATTGTGTGTCAAAATACCAAACTGCTGAAACCATGTGACTTTAGTGCTCTGAATCACTGATTCGAAACAAAAGCTCTGAAGCAGTGTTGAAATCGCCCGTCACTAGGTATCATTGAAAAGTCTTGTTTTTTTTGGTGCACAAAAAGTATTCTCGTCGCTTTATAATTTTTTAAGGCAGAACCACTGTAGTCACATGAACTATTTTAAATATGTTTTGAGTACCTTTCCACGGATCTTGAAAAGTTCAGTGGCATTGCTGTCTATAGAGGCTTCACTGAGCCATCGGATTTCATCAAAAATATCTTAATTTGTGTTCCGAAGATGAACGAAGGCCTTACGGGTGTAGAACGACATGAGGGTGACATTATTAACTAAGCCTTTAAGTAAAGCTGACAATACTTACTTTTAGTAGAAACAACTCAGTTAAATTACGTTCATAGTTGCATGAGTTTTTAAGTAGTGTGAACAAGGATGGTTTGAGTGAAACTAACTAACAACAGTGAAAGTTCTTTCTTTTACATACTCTTACAATTCCCATCGCTATTTGTCAGAGATAAACTGGTTACAATGCTCTGATCATCGAAGTGTTGCTTATGGACTTACTGGAAACTGGAAATGCCTTGGACATCAAGAGCAGTGTCATCAAGATACAGAAGCTCAGCGTCAAGAACTCGCACTAAAGCAGTTGATAAGCAGTCATTAAAGCAGGCCGTGTCGTTCCATTCCTCTGGACAAGCTTTAAAGATCAAGACCTAAAAAGCCTCCAGTGTATGAGTGTTTGTGCCTGTGTGAAAGAGAGTGAGAAGAAAGAGTTGTTTAAAAAAGATCTGGCAGCCACTCAAGTGAATCATTATGTTCTAAATGTGTGCTGTATAGTTGAAAAAGGGCTACTAATAGTTTGGGGATGGAAAGGAACTGTGGTGTAATACTTATGTTGCACTGTTGCCCAAGCCTGACAGAATACACAGAGGGTTGAGCCATCGCTGGTGCTCACCAGTTCATATCTGCAGTTGGACCTTTTAGTTGAAAGTGTTTTGGAGTCACTAAAATTTTTAAAGCCTGGATTTTGGATGCTTAGAGACAGTACAAGCCTGATGTGAAGTCCCTACATATTAAAAAAAGCTTCCTGCGATGGGCCTTTTTTTTTTTTTTTGCAATGTTTTGCTGATCATTTTTGTTGAATTATACACTCTTCACAAAGGTCTACGGACATCGCTGCTAGTAATTAAAGGGGACCTATTATGCCCCTTTTACAAGATGTAATATAAGTCTCTGGTGTCCCCAGAATGCGTCTGTGAAGTTTCAGCTCAAAATACCCCACACATCATTTATTATAACTTGTCAAATTTGCCTCTATTTGGCTGTGAGCAAAAACACACCATTTTGCTGCTCACGGCCCACTTTCTAGAAGGGGGCGGAGCTTTAAATGCTTGCGCTTCGGTTGCTCAACAACAAAAAAGCTGGAGAATCTCATGCAGCCAAAATGAGGATTGTCAGTAACGGTGTTCAGCCTTACATTGTTACAGAGTCGACACTGATGGAGAGACTTAGGAAGAATTAAGTTACAACTTTTAGAATGCATCTAGACGTTTCTGAATGGTTAGTGGATAAATTTATGTAGCTGCTGTGAAGTTGATTCAACTCATTGACTAGCATGTGCCGTCATGTTAATCTTTTGTACAAATCCAGTGTTGAATTGACCCTCGTTTGTGAAACAGTCCAGTGTGAAATGATGGCATGACAACAACACTCTACTACAACTCTTCCTCTTCTCTAAACAGCCCAACATGGCCTCACTTGCTTTGTTGCATGTTCTCACGGGCAGGGTTTATTTGAATTTTAGGGTTAGTGATGTCACCAACCCAGGAAGAAGCTTGTTGTAGTCCCTACCAGCCGTTTGTTGTAGTGCTTAAACAAAGAATTCTTTAAAAAAAAAAAAAAAATCTCACTTTGCATTGAACCTTGAGCATCATAACTTTGCAGCTGTTGTTTATGCTCAAACAGCAACATTACACACTAACTAAAGTTAAAAAGTTAAATCATAATCAACCACCTCTTTATTAAAAATTACAAAAAGCACAACAAAATTACTAAAGCTTACACTAAAATTAAACTGAATATATAAAAATTTAAAGCCAATTCAAACTATTAATAAACACTATAATAGTATACAAATAATACTAAAATAGCACTGACATATAATCATAATCATTTAAAATTACCACTTTAATTATTATGAACCGCCATCACCAGGCCCACACAGAATTTGCAGAAACAGAATGCTGCTAAAATCTTTGGACGCCAATCAGTCACAAATTTCTACATGTCATCTGCGCCTTGCCTGTTCATTTATTAAATATTTTGGCTAATCTGATAGTGGTTCCAGCTGGCAATATGAATGGAGCTCCTTTTGTTCCATTTCACCATGTAAATGACACAGATTTTCGTTTCAAAACTTTTTTTTTTTTAAAAAGTATGCAGATTCCATCTGGGCCGGGTAATCAGTCTATTTTAAAATATTAAAAGCATAATTAACATATCAAATACATACATACAATAAAATATTCATACACATCCCAAAATGCCATTTCTTAATGCATCAAATAACTTCTTCCTTTTTTTTTTTTTCTTTTTTTTTTTTTTTTTTTCCAGATTCAACCACAGCTGCCAGCTTGTAAACAGGATTTTTATTTTTTAAAGTGCAGTCTGTTGGGGACACACCAGTACACCAATATCTCATGCTGGGGACCAGAATCCAAAACACAACATATGTTGGTGATCAGTTCTTTTCAGCATGTCTAAGAAGGCTATTGTGTGCCAAGTACACCCCTGTGAGTTTTTTTCCACCGCTGGTGTGGCTGCCACTACCGTTTTTAACATAGCAACGGCAATAATTCTTTGGCACACTGCACTATGGCAAGATTGTGGAACATCTAAATGGCAATAAATCAAAGATTTATGCACATTCATCATTGTAAATAAAACATTTGTATTTAGGCTTCTCTGTGCCCTGAAGAATGTATCTATTATAGAGGTCATTGATATTTTAGCAATCTGAAAGTATATTTGTTTCTATACAGAATGACGTCAGCATCCCTCATGTACATATGGAGGATTTTATTAATGATCCTAAAAAGAACCAACTCATGAAGAAACAAAAAAACACTACGACCTTTTGCCAAAATAAGCCATTTTGATTCCATAATACAGCTCATTCTGAGGAGGATGCTGTGAAACTCAATCTTGTGTGGTTTACCATTTTATTCAGTAGAAGTCTTCCTGTAAAGAAATGGAAAATAGCACGGCAGATGAACCTCTGGGAAGAGAATGAGATACGGTAAGACCGGCCTTTTTCATAATGGCACTCAAAGTTGAAAGCAAATAATCCCTCTCAGCTGATCTCAAGGTTGTCTGTGTGAAAGTAGTCTTCAGACAGCTGACTCCGGCCCAATACTGATCCCATCAGATGCTTTCTCAGAACTAAAGCCCAGGCCTGAACGCTTTATCGAAGTCTTCACGATTTGTCTTGCAGGGGATTTAGATTTCCGTAAATGTGTGAAATGAATACGCATGATGCATGCTAATGGATTACCATTAGTAGTGTGGAATTAGAGAGGACTTGTTCTATTGTAGTCTACTAATGGAGGACAAAACTTAGTCTATTAATTCAAACTATCAAAAGATTAATATGTCCAGGTCGAGTGCAGAATGCAGAGCCTTTCATGTGAAGAAATTATACAAACCTGATTCCAAAAAAGTTGGGACACTGTACAAATTATGAATAAAAAAGGAATGTAATAATTTAGAAATCTCATAAATTTAACATATCAAATGTTGAAAGTGAGACATTTTGAAATGTCATGAGATTTGGATTTCATGAGAGCTACACATTCCAAAAAAATTGTGACAGGTAGCAATAAGAGGCCGGAAAAGTTAAATGTATATTTAAGGAACAGCTGGAGGACCAATTTGCAACTTATTAGGTCAATTGGCAACATGATTGGGTATAAAAAGAGCCTCTCAGAGCGGCAGTATCTCTCAGAAGTCAAGATGGGCAGAGGATCACCAATTCCCCCAATGATGTGGCGAAAAGTAGTGGAGCAATATCAGAAAGGAGTTTCTCAGAGACAAATTGCAAAGAGTTTGAAGTTATCATCATCTACAGTGCATAATATCATCCAAAGATTCAGAGAATCTGGAACAATCTTTGTGCGTAACGGTCAAGGCCGGAAAGTTCAGAAGCCTGCATCTCTGATGGTATGGGGTTGCATGAGTGCGTGTGGCATGGGCAGCTTACACATCTGGAAAGGCACCATCAATGCTGAAAGGTATATCCAAGTTCTAGAACAACATATGCTCCCATCCAGACGTCGTCTCTTTCAGGGAAGACCTTGCATTTTCCAACATGACAATGCCAGACCACATACTGCATCAATTACAACATCATGGCTGCGTAGAAGAAGGATCTGGGTACGGAAATGGCCAGCCTGCAGTCCAGATCTTTCACCCATAGAAAACATTTGGCGCATCATAATGAGGAAGATGCTACAAAGAAGACCTAAGACAGTTGAGGAACTAGAACCCTGTATTAGACAAGAATGGGACAACATTCCTATTCCTAAACTTGAGCAACTTGTCTCCTCAGTCGCCAGACATTTGCAGACTGTTATAAAAAGAAGAGGGGATGCCACACAGTGGTAAACATGGCCTTGTCCCAACTTTTTTGAGATGTGTTAATGCCATGAAATTTAAAATCAACTTATTTTTCCCTTAAAATGATACATTTTCTCAGTTTAAACATTTGATATGTCATCTATGCTGTATTCTGAATAAAATATTGAAATTTGAAACTTTCACATCATTGCATTCTGTTTTTATCCACAATTTGTACAGTGTCCCAACTTTTTTAGAATCGGGTTTGTATTTTTCTCTGGATCATTTTTTGTATTTTTAGCAATTTGCATTCACGAAGACAGAAATGTTTATTTATTTTATATTATAATTTATCATAATGTAGTGGTGCTTGCTGCCTTTGCACTTGATGGAAAACCAGGCAAAAAAATCCCTTAAGATAAAACTGATGGAGGCACCAGAGTCCTATCTAGGGAGCCGAATATCATATAAACTGCACAGTCGACTCTTTTGATTTGCCAAGCAACAGGATTTGGTAAAATGTAAAAATAATGTGAAAAACCCAGATGATTATTATATGAAGTTTAGCAGAATTTCCAAGCTACTTTCTCTTTTACTATAAAAGTGGGGATCTGGGACTGTCATGGTATATTAAAAGGTTAGTTGACCCAAAAATGAAAATTTTGTCATTAATTACTCACCCTCATGTCGTTCCACACCTTTAAGAATTTTGTTCATCTTTGGAAAACAAATTAAGATATTTTTGATAAAATCCGATGGCTCAGTGAGGCCTTCATTGACAGCTAAAGATAATTAACACTTTCAAATGCCCAGAAAGCTACAAAAAGACATACTTAAAACAGTTCATGTGACTACAGTGGTTCAACCTTAATGCTTTTTGTGCCAAACCCCCACCCAAAATAATGACTATTCAACAATATCTACGTGGTGAAGCTTCGAAGCTTTACAAATCTTTTTTTTTTTTTTTTTTTTCTCGAATCAGTGGTTCAGAGTGTGTATCAAACTGCCAAAGTCACATAATTTCAGTAAACGAGGCTATGTTGCATCATAAGTGTTTTGAAACGTTTCAAAATTTCAGTGGTTCACGTGACTTTGGCAATTTGAACCACAGATTCGTAAAGCTTTGAAGCTTCATAAAGCAGTGTTTTGAAATCTCCCATGACTAGATATTGTATATTATATATATGTATATATATATATATATATATATATATATATATATATATATATATATATATATATATATATAAACGCATTGCTTGTGCACCATTTTTCTTTAAAAAAGAGCCAGATGGTTTGATACTTAACAATGACAACAATGATATTCACACATTTTTATGTGTGACTTAAGAGTGCAAATAAGATTTGAAGCCATGGTGTAAAACAGCTTCATGCAGCACGAGCAAAAACTTAACTCAAACACATCTGATTGGTCATTGCATTCACATGCTCAAAAGATATGTCTGTGATTGGCTACAATCATCAATGCTTCAAAAACATATTGTTAATAGAAACCTTTGATGCTCTTCACAGAGGCTTACACAGATACACACGGGAGCATTTGAAAGCAGCCGCTGTCACAGTCACCGTCTGTCTCACCTTCCCTAGTCTACATTTCCCATCATCCCTCCTTCTACTCACCCGGACTCGATCTGCAATCACTGATCACCACCAGCTGTCACTCATCATCTGCACCACTCAAAAGGCCCTCACACACTTCACTCAGCATCTGGTCTTGTCAATGGGAAACACAACGTCTATTGCAAGCACTACGTCTTGTTTACCTGGACTCCTTACCTGTTGCTCACCTGAGAACCCTGTATCCTCTTCCATCGTCTGCTCTCCTTTCCCTGTGGATCCTTCACTTGCAAAGACATTCATCTATCAGTTCTCCAGCTAAGTGACTGTTCCAAAGTGCTTGTTCATTGACTGACCCATATTCTCCATTACCAGTGTCCGTGCCTCTGTTTAAATAAACATCTGTTGAACACTTACCTGTCTGCCTCCGTCTGTGTGCCTGACGGCTGCAGCGGGTACCCAGTAGCCGGCATTATCTATACTACAGAAATACTGGTATCGTCACATTTTTAAACTGAGTTGGTACTGAAGTACCTCTACTTTTGACAACCCTATGCCTAAATATCTCAAAGACTTTTGCAACTGTTCTAGATCAGGAGGGATGCTTTTTCAATTTGGTAAACTTTGTCCGTATGTTCATTTTATCCAAAGGTAAATTAAGTGTGAAAGAAGGAATTAATCAAGAAAGTCAGAACTAATATAAGCATTTGGGTCATCTATCAGAGCAATATTATCAAAATAAGGCCTAGTTGATGTATAGTCTACCAAAAGTTAAGAGCCAATGAACTGAATGTAATCCTAGAGAGGGGTCTGTATTACATCAAGCTTGAAAATTTTATATATATACAGTGGATACGGAAAGTATTCAGACCCCTTAAATTTTTCACTCTGTTATATTGCAGCCATTTGCTAAAATAATTTAAGTTCATTTTTTATCCTCATTAATGTACACACAGCACCCTATATTGACAAAACACAGAATTGTTGACATTTTTGCAGATTTATTAAAAAAGAAAAACTGAAATATCACATGGTCCTAAGTATTCAGACCCTTTGCTCAGTATTTAGTAGAAGCACCCTTTTGATCTAATACAGCCATGAGTCTTTTTGGGAAAGATACAACAAGTTTTTCACACCTGGATTTGGGGATCCTCTGCCATTCCTCCTTGCAGATCCTCTCCAGTTCTGTCAGGTTGGATGGTAAATGTTGGTGGACAGCCATTTTTTGGTCTCTCCAGAGATGCTCAATTGGGTTTAAGTCAGGGTTCTAGCTGGGCCATTCAAGAACAGTCACGGAGTTGTTGTGAAGCCACTCCTTCGTTATTTTAACTGTGTGCTTAGGGTCATTGTCTTGTTGGAAGGTAAACCTTCAGTCCAGTCTGAGGTCCTGAGTACTCTGGAGAAGGTTTTCATCCAGGATATCCCTGTACGTGGCCGCATTCATCTTTCCCTCGATTGCAACCAGTCGTCCTGTCCCTGCAGCTGAAAAACACCCCCACAGCATGATGCTGCCACCACCATGCTTCACTGCTGGGACTGTATTGCAGTGCTTGGTTTTCTCCACACATACCGCTTAGAATTAAGGCCAAAAAGTTCTATCTTGGTCTCATCAGACCAGAGAATCGTATTTCTCACCATCTTTGCAAACTCCATACTGGCTTTCTTGTGTCTTGCACTGAGGAGAGGCTTCCGTCGGGCCACTCTGCCATAAAGCCCCGACTGGTGGAGGGCTGCAGTGATGGTTGACTTTCTCCCATCTCCCGACTTCATCACTGGAGCTCAGCCACAGTGATCTTTGGGTTCTTCTTTATCTCTCTCACCAAGGCTCTTCTCCCCCGATAGCTCAGTTTGGCCGGACGGCCAGCTCTAGGAAGGGTTCTGGTCGTCCCAAACGTCTTCCATTTAAGGATTATGGAGGCCACTGTGTTCTTAGGAACCTTAAGTGCAGCAGAAGTTTTTTTGTAACCTTGGCCAGATCTGTGCCTTGCCACAATTCTGTCTCTGAGCTCTTCAGGCAGTTCCTTTGACCTCATGATTCTCATTTGCTCTGACATGCACTGTGAGCTGTAAGGTCTTATATAGACAGGTGTGTGGCTTTCCTAATCAAGTCCAATCAGTATAATCAAACACAGCTGGACTCAAATGAAGGTGTAGAACCATCTCAAGGATGATCAGAAGAAATGGACAGCACCTGTGTTAAATATATGAGTGTCACAGCAAAGGGTCTGAATACTTAGGACCATGTGATATTTCAGTTTTTCTTTTTTAATAAATCTGCAAAAATGTCAACAATTCTGTGTTTTTCTGTCGATATGGGGTGCTGTGTGTACATTAATAAGGAAAAAAAAAAATGAACGTAAATGATTTTAGCAAATGGCTGCATTATAACAAAGAGTAAAAAATTTAAGGGGGTCTGAATACTTTCCGTACCCACTGTATATATATTATATATAATATATATATATTATAAATAAATATGAATCACAGGTTTAGGTTGTATTTTTTTTTTTTACTTAAGGAAGCATACTGGGTGCTCTAGAGTGTTTGCAGTTTTATGGATGGTACTGTACAAACAAAGCTACAACACTACAGCAATAATATCAAGGAAATATAAGTCAAATATATAAAATTTAATTCCACACTGTTCAAAAATACTTGCCAGTAAACTTGCAGTATATAAGTAATACAAGGTCCTCCGAAAGGATACAAATGCTTCATTTTCCAAATCTTGAAACATTAACATGTGTATTTAGTGCTATGTGCCATTCCCAAATGAACATGTAGAACATCAACAAGAACATTTAGATTAACTCAAGGATTAAATTCAAAAACTTTGTTAGATAATTTACGTATTGATTCAGATCATTGTGGTGGTGATAGTAACTAAAGTGTTCAGTAGCATTGTGAATACATTGTAGATAGAAGGGTCTGTTCACTTGCATTAATGTTATCAGATGTAATCGTTGTTAAATGAGACTTCTCAGTCGACTATGAGAAGCATTTTCCTCCATTCTGATGAGCTGTTTTTAATCGTTACTGCATAATTAAATAAAATCTTTAATGAAAACTGGTAGATAAGACACTTTATTCCAGCCCCCATAAGAATAATCGTCATTCAGTTTTTGACCACTTCTTAAGCACATTTTACTGAAAATCACATTGTTCACTGAACTTTTCGTTTCATTCTTATGGGACTTTCTGTAAAACTTGTCTTATTTTGGGAGGCCAGAGCTTAGCAAAACGTCAATTTATAAACCTATATTATCTTATTTGATCTGTACACAAACTGAGATTAAAATAACAATGCAGTGTATGATTTTCAGAAACTTCACAGCACACATGTATCGGATGGCTGAACTAACTCTTTTAATTCCAACTCTCCTCTATTATGGGACTGAACTAAAACGTTGAAGCAAATTGCCAATCTTGTTGAGCGTAATGTGCAGCATGTGCATGTGGAATGTAGAGGTGAGATGAATATGACACATTTGATGGATGACGTCTAGATTCTCTAATGGAACAGATGTGTTCTCTAATTGGGTTGTTGAGATCTCCCACACATATGGGGGTACCTGCCAGTTAGGAAAATTAGACATTAATACTAACATTTTCCTCCATAATTTGATGGAAATTTGAGAAGTCAAGCAGTGTATTAATGGTTTGACAATCAAATCTCACCTGGAGAAATTTACAACACAATTACTATTTCCATGCCTAAGAATATTCCAAAAGATTATGCAGAACAAAATAACTCACGTTTTCATGTTTAAAATTCATGTTCAAAATATAGTGATAACATATTCACTACAGTTCAAAAGTTTGGTAAGTTTTTTTTTGTGTTTTTTTTTTTGTTTTGTTTTTTTAAATGTTTTTGAAAAGTGTCTCATGCTCACTAAAGCTGCATTTATATGATCAAAAATACAGTAAAAAAATTGTTATATCATGAAATATTATTACAATATAAATTAAACTGCTATTGTATTTCAAGCTTAGTTTTCAGCATCATTACTCCAGTCTTCAGTGTTACATGATCCTTCAGAAATCATTCTAATATGCTGATCTGATGCTCAAGAAATTTTTTTTTTTCAGGAATTTTTGATCAATTAAAAAAGAACAGCATTTATTTGTAATAGGAATCATTAACATTATAAATGTCTTTATGTTTACTTTTGGTCAATTTAATGCATCCTTGCTGAGTATTAATTTGTTAATAAAAAAAATAAATTAATTAATTAAAAAAGATACTTACCCCAACTTTTGAACTGTAGTGTAGGAAAATTACAATAATCAGAAAACTACACAAGTTAGGTTTATTTTACAGGGAATTAAGATCTAAAAAGGACTGAAGAGCAATGCTTTACCTGAGAAAGCATCAGGTAATCAGATGTAATCATCAAATATAATTTACTGTTTTATTTTAATGAACAGACATAATGCAATGATCCATAGCAGTTCTTATCTTCTTATGCTTGAACTGATTTTTAATTTATTTTGCATAAAAACAGACACAAGACTCTCTCTCTATGCTGTTGCACCTCTGATTAATCTGAATGAATAACATTCAGACGTTAATTGACTCCTTGCAACCTGGGGAAGCTTGTTATCTGGAGAACTGAATAATGGGAGTAAATGAGGAGTTATGTTCAAACTATGTCTGCTGTAGTACACTCACTTCATGATTTGTTATCAACTGTTTGTTTTCCTTTGTCAAATCAACTTAGATGAGATAACAGAATATTTTGAGTTTCTGTTTTAATCTGGTTTAATCTTTCTTTGTATTAAATCAAATTTTTAAGGCAATCAGGTTACTTTAGGTTAAACCAACAATATATAAATAAATTGCCAAATTCAATTTAAGTACATAGCCAGCCAGTGTTCAAAACTATGTCCTTAGCCCGATTCACAACGGTAAGCTTGTAGTAATGTTTTATAATAAGGGTGGTACTGGTGGGATTCCGCAAGAAATTTGTCAGCCGTTCGTCTTTGCGTCATTATGTCACGTCTGTTTACATAAAAGAGTCCCGGCTAATAGGCTATATCACATGTGAGGATGCTGCTGGTAGCGGATCATTTACAGCCTTTTCTCACAGCAGCTGGAATAATTAAATTTATCATTTTGATGGTGGATTGTAATCCAGAAAGGTCCAAATGACAATCATCAGTGACAACTGGAGATTCACCCATAGTCAAAAGCAAAAGACTTCAGACTGTGAAGAACATTACATTCATCCGTGCAGAGGAGCCGTGCCGATGCACAACCCACGTAAAAATAATTTCACAAATAACTGCAATTGCAGGTTTCAAACAGAGATGGCGACAAAGAGGACTGCAGACATTTATAGTTTGTTAAATGCAGATTCCATACAGTCATATGGAAGCTGCGACAATCCTTTAAATTATAATTTGACGAAGTTGTTGTTCATATCAGATACAATGCGTTTGAAACAAAGTTTACTCTCTCATCCCAGTTCAGCAGCCACTTTTTTTCACTATTTCGGGACAAATGGATGAATTTATGTAGGCTAATGTAATCCCCTGTTTTATCAACTAACATGATCAGTAAAGGTGTTTTAACAAAACACATTCACTTCCACATATTTCACAATCGGAAAATATTATATAGCCTAGGCCTAACTCATGATATAGCCTAGTTAACAAGTTTTGGAATATTTTAAAGAAAAAATAAAAAAAATAAATAAACGCGATGCCTGTAGCTTGGCTGCATGACGCGTCGCCAAGGAATGAATTTAAAATAGGCTAATGTTCTAAAAAAAACAGTAGGCGTTTCTCAATGTCAAGGATACTTCCTTGGCAGGACTGGTCCTTCCAAGTCACTTCCTTCAGAGTCTAGGAGAGGCTCCTCTTTAGCATTCAGAGAACACGTAAATGGAACAGACTAGCAAGTGCACGTCATTGCGTCATTACCCCCCGGTAAACAGCTGCTTGTTTTCTACCTTTACAGTCTATGTTTTCTACACGGAGACGTATGAACGCCTCCGTTTGTTCCTTGGTCCCTGTTAAAAAATACGAGAAAGCTATGAATAACGCTGTGAATGGTATAAATGGTATAATATTAACGTTAAATTACTTTAGACAACTTAACTAGTTATTTATAAAGGATGCCGGTGATGGCAAACAAACTAACAACGGTCCGGTTCAGTTAGCCATCAATAACGTAATTTGTATTTGTATAATTTATAATATCAATACTGTAGTAATTTGTACTGGCATTTAAACGTTAAACTTTATTTATCTGACATATTTACCACTGTTATAACAAATGTTTGGTAACGTAAATATACTTACATTTGAACATTTTTTTAAAACATTTTTGAACAAGATTGCAAAGCTGCATGCATAGGATTGTGGGTGATTTGAGAGCGCGAAGAGCGTGAAGGATACACATATGCATCCTTTCCTGTGTATGGGATATTTTTTCGAACGAAGGACTCAGTCCTTGTTTGAAATTCCGAGGATCCTCGACATTGGAACAGTCCTTTGACGGATGTCGATGACGTAGCATCCTCGAAATTCTGGCTTCCGAGGATCCTTCCTTGACATTGACAAACGCCTAGTGTTTCCCAAACGGGGGTTCGCGAGGGAATTGCAAGTTGATGGCAAGAAATTAATTAAATTATAATGAAATCATTAAAAATCAAACAAATAGACTAAATAATATTCAAATGAAAAAAATCGGTAACACTTTAGAATAACTCACGCTATGAAGCATTAGTTAAGCATTAGTAAATAGTCAATTCATCATTTATAAAACATTAATAGACATTAGTAAGCCATTTATAAATACAGCTATAAATGCTTTGTTCTTGATTTATAAGCATATCTATAATGAGTTTAATAATTGTATTTTCATACTTTATTAATGATTAATTTATCATTTCTAAATTATGTATTTCATTATTCACAAACCAGTTATTTAGGAGTTGTCAGTGGTTCATAAGATCATTTAGGAAGTGTGACTAAATGATTAATACAATATTTAAATGTACATTTATGCATCTTATTATTTAGACATATAGTAATAGTTACTTAGTGTGTTAATAAATGCTTTATTAACATATTCCTAGTGTCAAAACTTCCACGGTACTAACTTTAAAACATTAGAGAACAGCAGTGCAGAAGATCACTGAACCTTTAAATCTCATTTATAAAAGCTTTACAAAGCATAAATAGTCCTCACTTTAGATGAGCTCACAAAAATAGTTAACTGACAACTTCTAAATGTTTTATAATTACCTGAATTAATCATGAATTGCAGTAGGAATGTGTGTTAATAAAGCATTTATTAACACACTAAGTAACTATTACTATGTGTCTAAATAATAAGATGTATAAATTAATGTTTAAATAGTTTATTAATCATTTACTTACACTTCCTAAATGAACCACTGACAACTCCCAAATAACTGGTTTGTAAATAATGTAATACTTAATTTAGAAATGATACATTGATTATTAATAAAGTATGAAAATACAATTATTAAACACATTATAGATATGCTTATAAATCAAGAATAAAGCAATTATAGCTGTATTTATAAACTACTTACAAATGTCTATTAATGCTTTATAAGTGATGAAATAACTATTAACTAATGCTTAACTAATGCTTCATAGTGTGCAGTTATTATAAAGTGTTACCAAAAAATCTAAACAAACAAGCAAAAAAAATCTATTCTGCATGTGACCATTCAGTTACAGAACTGAACGCGTCTGCTCAATTCAAAGTGGGCTGAACGAGAGTCGCACCAAACTTGCCCATTTCGCCTCATCTTTGACTGACAAGATGATGGAGGAACATTTGGTTTCAAAGATAATGTAAAAGCATCTATTTAAGCAAGTTTGTCATTGATTGTACTGTTTTGTTGTTGTTGTTGTTGTTGTTGTTTTATTAAGAAAAAAATCATTAAAATGCATTCACGGGCGTTCCACTGGCGCGGTGCCTTTATGAATGGCCGTGAGCATTTTACTTTCACTTTTGAATTAGCGATTCAAATGCCCCCTCCGTCAATTAACATGTAGTGAAATATACTCACCGTAACATCCCTAGACCATCAACCACCCCCCCGCCCCCTCCACAATTATGAATGCCGCCCCAGTGCTGGCGCCGGCCCTGCTGCAGCTTTAAACAGTTTTTCACCCTAAGAAAAATTGTTCTTTTACTGTATGGCATCACTGAATGTAATATATTTGGACTCATTATTTGATCAGACTTAAAACACAAAATGGTATTAATTGTTAATGGGGTCCATTTCATGTTGAATGAGATTTTACTGTGTTGAGGAAAGCATTGAAGATGATATGTCCTATATAGCCTCAAACATTTTTTTTTTTTCTCCTTGCAGTCTTTTTCTTTTTTCATCATGTTATTCTGCTATGATAAAACGTCAGAATTGTCCTTGTACTGCTACATTTGACTTTGACATGCCATTTATCCACTTATAGCTATTTCCTTGACAAGGCTTCAAACAAGAATTTTAAAATTATGAATTACAATCAGAACATGACCATGAAGAGAAAAACATTGTGTGAGGAACTTCTCATTCAATGGTCCTAAATTATATTAGATATTACTAACAACTGTTCAAAAAGATTCTGAAAACAATCACTTTATTTTTATTATCAAAAGCTTTATGTGATTTTTGCTTCTCTACTGTCACTGACAAATACAATCACAGGGGCAGTATGATTTCAAAAGGTACTATTATGTAACAATATATCCCAGATACTAATATGCACCGTTTAGGGGTAAATAAGGTACAAAGGTGACAGCTTTTCTTTGTTTTGGTATTAGAGTGTAGTATAAAACTTAATCTTAATCGTATAGCCAGTCACTCACACTTTTAAAACAGTCATAAGAGTTGTTCAGAGATGCACTGGCCTCTGGGCTGAGTTTTCTGCAGATGAACTATGACAGGAGAGGTGTGTACTAAATAAATAATTCTTCCTCTAGCCCGAAACAGCAGCTCAGTGTAGTGAAGCGATCGCGCCACAGGGCTACAGGAAGCACAAGCACAGAACACACAACTGTGAACTGACTATGTGTGTGTGCGTTTGTAAGGGCATGAATGAGCATGCGTGTGTTGCAAACCGTAAAACAATAGCAGATCTGGCACAACATAACAAGGATGCAGTAGTAAATATTTACTGCTGAGTTCAGGTTGGTTACTTATTGGCTCAAGTCAAAAGACTCTACCTCTATAATATATTTGGTCAGGAGGTTGTTCAAATGCATGTGCCTTAGTAATTACCACTAATCATAAAGATCATTTAGTCAGTTCGACAGAATAGTGATCACTATTTAGAAGTTTGCATGTCTTTTCCTGACACCTCTGGTTTCATATCGGACTTTTATTCAACACAACTAGACCTAGATAGAACATTATTCAGACACTTTTCCAATCAGCAGTTCCATTAGTTTGATTAACTCAGTGTGTATAATTTACACCAATTAGCTTTGAAATTGTTATGTCTATTAATGATTCCAAATTAATTTAATTCTGTTCTTCTAATTGGCATGTCTCAGTTTAATACCATTATACTATTGCTTTCTCTCTGTCTCTTTGTATATACAAAATTATATATTTATATATTATATCATTTAATTTACTGGAAAGGCATTACTGACTTTGAAATTCAAAAACACGTAATGGGCGTCTCAGAGAATTATGTTTAAACCATTTATTCACTGATTGCGTTCATAGACGCAGAAAAGCCTTGTTCTTTCTTCACAAGGGATAAATGAGATCTCTCAGTAGTTCTTTGTGTGAATAAAACTTAATAAGCCACTGAAACAATCAATTTGCATAGCTAATTAAGCTAATTAATGCTTATTATTAAGGCTCATTCTTCTTTTCAAAATGATCACAGAATTTGTGGGTTTTAACAGATTTGTATAAACGTCTGCAAATTCCGCATGGCAATACCATCACAAATCCTATTAAAATGTCAGTAAGTGACATTAATTTAGGCAATTAATAACGATCACTTAACTAAATAATGTTATTAATTGTTTCAGCAGGTCTTAGAACAATCTTGATTCTGACAATGCCTCACACCATGTCTGAAAAGGCTTTTGGCTGCATTTTAATGCATATCCACAGTCTACAAAGTGAATTCACCATTTCACCACACAAACAAAATGGCAAATTTTCCCAGTAGAAAACCTCAGCCTAAATTTAGACTCACTCTTCCATACGGAATCTGTATTGCACTCCTCTTGTGTTCAGGAATGCTCAGAAGTCTTGGTGCAAGCAAGCATTAAGCTGAGTGTGCAGCATATTCTATTCTGAGTGAGTCGCTCACCCCAGCAGGCCTTGTTTTGGCCTGAGGCTAGTCTGCCAGCGCTGACCACTCCTACCTCAGGTAGTACCTTCAAGAGTCGACAAATGAGGAGCAAATAAAGAAGGGGAGTGCTTAGAGTGGCTCAGTGGTGTATAATGTGTCCTCTATGGACCTGGTAGGATTGGTGTGAATACTTGCATTGGTACTGATTAAAATCAACAACGGCTTTCGAAATATAAGCCACGCTGAACAGACTAGAACCGTTTCAAAGGACACCAAATGTTAATTTACCAGATTTAAAGGTCATACACAATATTAACTCATATAACCTTGCCCAATCAACCCGAATTGACAAAAGCTTACGCTTTATTTTGCTCAATGGATTTAACATTTATATAATTAAACATAAATGAGGTTATGTGACACAACTGGGTAGGTGCATTAAAAATACGTTTCATGTCGTAGAATTTAAAGCTGGCTATTCAAGTCAAACACATTTCAAACTTTATATTTAGGATAAATTTTACATGGTGGAAAGAACTGTTTCTTCAGATTTTATTAATATACAGGTGCTGGTCATATAATTAGAATAACATCAAAAAGTTGATTTATTTCACTAATTCCATTCAAAAAGTGAAACTTGTATATTATTATTATTCATTCATTACACACAGACTGGTATATTTCAAATGTTTATTTCTTTTAATTTTGATGATTATAACTGACAACTAAGGAAAATCCCAAATTCATTATCTTAGAAAATTAGAATATTACTTAAGACCAATACAAAGAAAGGATTTTTAGAAATCTTGGCCAACTGAAAAGTATGAACATGAAAAGTATGAGCATGTACAGCACTCAATACTTAGTTGGGGCTCCTTTTGCCTGAATTACTGCAGTAATGCGGCGTGGCATGGAGTCGATCAGTCTGTGGCACTGCTCAGGTGTTATGAGAGCCCAGGTTGCTCTGATAGTGGCCTTCAGCTCTTCTGCATTATTGGGTCTGGCATATAGCATCTTTCTCTTCACAATACCCCATAGATTTTCTATGGGGTTAAGGTCAGGTGAGTTTGCTGGCCAATTAAGCACAGGGATACCATGGTCCTTAAACCAGGTACCAGTCCTATTGGAAAATGAAATCTGCATCTCCATAATGTTGGTCAGCAGCAGGAAGCATGAAGTGCTCTAAAACTTCCTGGTATATGGCTGCGTTGACCTTGGACCTCAGAAAACACAGTGGACCAACACCAGCAGATGACATGGCACCCCAAACCATCACTGACTGTGGAAACTTTACACTGGACCTCAAGCAACGTGGATTGTGTGCCTCTCCTCTCTTCCTCCAGACTCTGGGTCCCTGATTTCCAAAGGAAATGCAAAATTTACATTCATCAGAGAACATAACTTTGGACCACTCAGCAGCAGTCCAGTCCTTTTTGTCTTTAGATGCTTCTGATGCTGTCTGTTGTTCAAGAGTGGCTTGACACAAGGAATGCGACAGCTGAAACCCATGTCTTGCATACGTCTGTGCGTAGTGGTTCTTGAAGCACTGACTCCAGCTGCAGTCCACTCTTTGTGAATCTCCCCCACATTTTTGAATGGGTTTTGTTTCACAATCCTCTCCAGGGTGTGGTTATCCCTATTGCTTGTACAATTTTTTCTACCACATCTTTTCCTTCCCTTCGCCTCTCTATTAATGTGCTTGGACACAGAGCTGTGAACAGCCAGCCTCTTTGGCAATGACCTTTTGTGTCTTGCCCTCCTTGTGCAAGGTGTCAATGGTTGTCTTTTGGACAACTGTCAAGTCAGCAGTCTTCCCCATGATTGTGTATCCTACAGAACTAGACTGAGAGACCATTTAAAGGCCTTAAGGTTTTGAGTTAATTAGCTGATTAGAGTGTGGCACAAGGTGTCTTCAATATTGAAAGTTTCACTTTTTGAATAGAATTAGTGAAATCAACTTTTTGATGCTATTCTAATTATATGACCAGCACCTGTACATACAGTAGACTAACTGTTACAGAAGTAGTATTTTATTTATCCCAAAATAAATTAATAAATAAAACATGATACTGATTTGTGGGACCAATGTGACAAACAAAAATCCTGTAATTTATTCACCATCATGACGGTTTTCATCCGTGAAATGCTGCAATGAGGGAAGGAGGTGATAGTCTGTTAAGCTTCAAAAAGTGCATAAAAGTACCATAGAAGAGGTCCATATCATTCGTGTGCATTATTCCAGAAATCTTCAGATTGCTCTGTATGAAAACATTGTAACGACTGAGACAAATCAGACACAATTATTTGTTATAGCTAACCAAAAATTGTTAAAAAGCTCACTCTGGGGTCTGTCCCCCATCCCCCAAGAAGTTCTCAGTTACAAGTTTTATTGCCCTGAAGTATGTGTGTGTGTGTGTTGCACGTGGAGAAGTAGAGACAAAGAGACACAGGAAATTTGCATCTTGCCTGCATTTTTCCCACAGAACACAGACATTATAGACAGGCTTTTCTATAAATGAACATGCACATCCCCAGGAAATGGTATCCATTATTACTGTTGTTGTATTGCACTCAGTGTATTCACATGTTTTATGATACATTTAAGGTAACTTCAATTATGCCATGTTTGGTGTCAATGGGTTTGTATCGAGAAGATTTAAATGCTTGTGTACGCGATATGTCCATACCTGTACAATTAACACATCAGTATTAATAGTGAATAGAAAGATTATTAATAAAAAGAATCTTTAATAGTTCTTCTTCAAAAACTCAGCCAGTTAATCTTGCTCAGTCATAAAAGCCCTGACAGGAGGCGTGTTGTCACCTGGAAATACAACATGTTCAATGGTCCGGTCAACCCTAAGATCTGTAAATGTTTGCCATCATATATTTTCTACCGTGAGCTGTTGTTTGCATGTCCTTCTCCATGTGGCCACAGGTTTTTTTTATCATCCATTAACAGAGGAAATATAATGCCTGAAACTGAGCTCTTGTGTGGTTGGGTTAATGAAGCCTAACACACAAGCTGACTGCTGTCATAAGTGACAGCTCCGATTTACAAACAGGTGAATGGGAAGAGTCAGGGGGTATCTCTCACACAACGCTATTATCACTGGCAAGACCCAGTGTTCACCGCTTCCTTTGACACTGGGAGATAATGTCAGCTTAACAGCAAGCGTTACCTCCTGTATTAAAATGTGAACATAAATATGAGAAAAGGGCTACAAAGGTATACGTTTATATGACACAAAATTATCTGGATATGTTTTGGCCATTTGAAAAGGGCAGCGATTTGCATTTAATACTGAGAAGTGAGAACCAGCTAGTCTGTGGATGTGGAGTTTTAATGAAACATTTTGTACATTTCTGTACTAAATGCAGACAACGCTTTCTAGTTTTGGTTTTTAGTCTGTGATTTTTAGATCTGTTTTCAAACTTTCAAATAGCAAGCATGAAATTATGAATTGTTCTTTGCAACATTTGTATTGTCATTGCACTTACGAAAGCCAAAATATGTTATTACAATATATTATTGACTTTGTATTATGTATCTTTTTTCTAGCCAGTATTAGAATACTATGTATAAACTTTTAGGACATATGTCAATTAAATAAAAAAATAAAAAAAACATAATTCATCTGTGATTAAATCAAATTAAAATATTTTTAACTATGTGAATGAATGAAACACTTATTTTATATTGTCTATTATTTTTCTTTTCTTTTTCATTTTCTATGCATATAATGTGTAATGTGTACATTGCACCTATATTAAAATGTGACTAATGCAAATTACATAAACATTAATTATTTGTACTTCATAAGGAAATAATCAGTAATTTGAGCTCAGATCATCTGGGTATGATAATAACAATAATAATAATAATCTGTAATGTGTGGTAGCATGAACTGGTATGATTAAAATTGGTTACCGACAATCTTTAAACTTGCTTCATGACCAACTGACTTCTCTTAAAAAACAGCAACTTCTTTTAGCAGATATTTAATAGCTTACTCCAAAATGAGCCTGTCTTGGCAAATATGCTGTAGATTAGCAGCAAGCCAATCAATTTATTATGTGATAAACTGTCTGCACACAAAAGCAGTTTACTCAAGGTAATAAGGTATTTCCTCCAGTGACTTCTAATCAGATAGAACAGCCTCCAGTCTCCCTGTTGAGATCCCATCGTGTTACACGGTTTTGACTAGAGATTTGTCTCTCCTGAGAAAGGTTCTCTAATGTAATACAGCACTTTATGTTCTACCAATGGAAATTACATCAGTAAGTCAAAACTGGACGTTCCTCCACCTGGAAAAATATCCCCACCTCCAAAGGAGAACTAGATAAATGTACAGCTAGAATAACAAAACATTATTTTTTTTAAAGATCAACTCATTTCCAGTGCTTTAATAAAAACAAATTTCACATATCAGCTTTTATATCTTCCACCCCACTTGTCTGCTAAGGTTTCATTATAAATGCTGTGAATGTGTTTTCTGTTCATGTATAGTTAATCGAGAGCATGCCATTAAAGTGGCACATAGACGTTTAATCTGCAAATAACCCAGAATTAAATATTGTAAAATGCAATGTATTTCCTGTTATTCAATTGGGAATAATTTAATTGAACAATTTATCCAAAATATTTAAATTTTTCAGTAATGTGTGCTTTTTAAAAGAACATATTGAGCCTGCAAAAAAAAAAAATAATAATTATGATTTATGTTTTTGAAAGTTGTTGTTCAACAAAGGTGCATTTATTTAATCAAAAATACAGTGAAAACAGTAATATTGTGAAATTATTGTAATTTAAAATAATTGTTTTCTATTTTAATAAATTTAAACAATATCGTTCCTCTGTGCTATTATCATTATAGTTGTGGTGTGGACTCTGCTATTCTCTTATAATTAGAACAATTTTTAAAACTATATCTGATTGTTATAGTTATTGGTGTGAATGGGCCTTTATTCTTTGTAAAAAAAGATTTTGTAAAGAAAACAGTGTATGCATACAGTGGGTACGGAAAGTATTCAGACCCCCTTAAATTTTTCACTCTTTGTTATATTAAATGGCTGTCCACCAACATTTACCATCCAACCTGACAGAACTGGAGAGGATCTGCAAGGAGGAATGGCAGAGGATCCCCAAATCCAGGTGTGAAAAAACGTGTTGCATCTTTCCCAAAAAGACTCATGACTGTATTAGATCAAAAGGGTGCTTCTACTAAATACTGAGCAAAGGGTCTGAATACTTAGGACCATGTGATATTTCAGTTTTTCTTTTTTAATAAATCTGCAAAAATGTCAACAATTCTGTTTTTCTGTCAATATGGGGTGCTGTGTGTACATTAATGAGGAAAAAAAAAAAAGAACTTAAATGATTTTAGCAAATGGCTGCAATATAACAAAGAGTGAAACATTTAAGGATGTCTGAATACTTTCCGTACCCACTGTATAGTATGATGATACAATATCTTGCCTCCAAGGACACTCTGGAATATGAATTATGTTTGAGCGAAAGTGTAAATATCCCCTGTTGACAACTTGTTGGTATTGTGTTCGCGTGGAATCTGATGCGATACACAGGCGCAGTGCCCAGTGCCCAGCAGGCTTTCAGCTGCCAGTTGAAACCTTGAGAGGGGGAGCAGCTTTTAGCATGGGCCTTGGATACCCACTGGGAGAAATGAGATGTTGTGAGAGTTTGTCGATGTGCAGTGGTGAGTCATTATGAGATGTGGCATTTGGTTGGGAGGAAAAATCGCAAAATAAATGACTTCTGCTGAATTAGATTATTTTGTGGCTGTGGGATGTACAGTACAAGATGAGTTGGATCAGCAGGTTCTCAACTGGTGGGTCGCAACCAAAAAATGGGTTACAGATCTGATAGGACAGGGGGGAAAAAACTATTCTAAATGCAACAAACCATATAGAGTAACTGTGCATAGTTTTAAATATAAAGGCAAGGTGAGCTACCGAGCAAGTTTACTACATCACACATATGGAGCTGGTTATGTGATTATAGAAAACTCTGTTTACAAATCATGCACTATGGTAAAAGTGTTTTGAGGTCATACAGTAGCATATTTGAGCAAAAATAAGTGTTTATTAATTGATAATCTGCCCCATAATCATTTGTGTGAAAAATAATAGAAGTTGTTGGTGTTTTAAAGGTGCCCTTGATTCAAAAATTGAATTTATATTTGCATATGCCAGCCCATGTTCCCAACATTATGAAAGGTATTACACGTCTGGATCTGCACAGCTGAATCATCGAACTAGGTAAGCAAGCAAGGACAATAGCGAAAAATGGCAGATGGAGCGATAACATGATATTTTTAGTGATATTTTTGTAAATTGTCTTTCTAAATGTTTTGTTAGCATGCTGCTAATGTACTGTTAAATGTGGTTAAAGTTACCATCGTTTCTTACTGTATTCGCGGAGACAAGAGCCGTCGCTATTTTCATTTTTAAACACTTGCAGTCTATATAATGCATAAACACAACTTCATTCTTTATAAATCAATCCAACAGTGTAGCGTTAGCCGTTAGCCACGGAGCACTATCAAACTCATTCATAACCAAATGTAAACATTCAAATAAATACCATACTTACGCGATTAGACATGCTGCACGACGAACACATTGTAAAGATCCATTTTGAGGGTTATATTAGCTGTGTGAACTTTTTTATGTTGTTTAAGGCAAGTGTGAGCTCTTGGGGCATGGAGCACCAGATTTATAGGGACCGCGTACCCTGAATCGGCTCATTTATAATGATGCCCCAAAATAGGCAGTTAAAAAAATGAATTAAAAAAAATCTATGGGGTATTTTGAGCTGAAACTTAACAGACACATTCAGGGGACACCTTAGACTTATATTACATCTTTTAAAAAAAAGTTCTAGGGCACCTTTAAAGCCACTAGTGATCATTTCAGTTGGAGACTGCAGTGAATTGTATGTATGTACTGTACATATACCATATTCAAGGATAAATCCCATTATATTTCAGTAGTGTAAAGTATGAGTAAATGTAATTAGTTACAGTCCTTAAGTATATTTTTGGCTACTTTGTAGTTGCACTGAGTATCAAAGATTTTAGAAACTTTTACTCTCTACTTGACTAAATTTTTGAACAAGTAAATGTATTTTTTACTCCAATACATTTGTAGTAATGCAATTACACATTACATTATGCGTTTTTCCAAACTTGTCAACAAAGGCTATTTTACATGAAGTAAAGTTCATGTGAGTGCATTAGCAGGTAGTTGCTGAATCACAGGTGTTTGATTTAGGAGATCCAATGCAAGTAGACTTTGACCACTATATTGACAAGACTTTTTTTGAAGGATGTTGGTTTACTTATGGTCTTTTTGTGCACTTAAGCTTAACTGAGATTTGAGAGTTTGTAGACGTTTAAGAGGCTGTTGTATCAACCTTGAGCAATATTGAGGTGTTGATTTTAGAAAATAAACATGAAATCTCATCTTAGAAAATCAATTGTTTCTTATTTTAACTGGCATGTTTCTTAGGTTTTGAGGACATCTTTGAGCCTACATTCAGCACAAATAAAATATTTAAAGGATTGGTTCACTTCTGACTTTCCTGATAATTTACTCACCCCCATGACATTCAAGATATTCATGTCTTTCTTTCATCAGTCAAAAAGAAATTAAGGTTTTTGAGGAAAACATTCCAGGATTCTTCTCAATAAAGTGGACTTCAGTGGGGTTCACCGGGTTGAAGATCCAAATTGCATTTTCAGTGCAGGTTCAAAGAGCTCTACACAGTCCCAGGCAAAGAATAAGAGACTTATCTAGTGAAACGATTGATCATTTTCTTAAAAAAAAAAAAAAAAAAAGTATATACTTTTTAACCACAAACTCATCTTGCACTAGCTCTGCGATGCGCCACGCTGTCACAAATCCTGTCAGTTCCCCGGACTACATTTCCCATCATCCACTCACATGCACTCACTCCACCAATCACCTGTTGCCACATACAGCCATGCACACTCCACACTAATCACCACACCCAGCTGATGCGCATTACCTGGACTATAAAGGACTCATACACACACCACCTCACCGCAAAGTCTTGATTCCTAGTGACAATTCTGAGCGTTCCTTGTATCCTGTCTGCTTGTGTTTGATCTTGCCTGTTCCTGTTTCTTGACCCGTTGCTGCCTGTCCTGACCCTTGCCTGTTATACTGTTCTGTGCATGATATTCGCCTGTCCTGACCATTGCCTGCACCCAGTTTACGATCCTGCCTGTCCCTTGCTGTTCTCGTCTGCTCCTGATTGACCCTGCCTGTACCTTGCCTATTCTTAATAAAGCTTGCATTTGGATCTTACCATGACTCCCGCTCTGTTACAGAAGACTTCGCCACCACCAAGATCCAGCAGCTTTCCCGGAGGATCTCATTACGGTATGGACATTAATCTATTGCTATTGTGGAGTTCGCAAGGCACGCGATCGTTGGAGGAATATGTGCAGGAGTATCTAAACATTGCTTACCTCTCTGATCTTCCGGACTGTGCACTGGTTGACTTTTTTTGTGATGGCGTCAACCAGCCTCTCCAGAATAAATTAAGACGAGAGGGACCGCGTTCATCACTTAGCAGCTTTATGGACTATGCATTGTTGACTGTTGGCTCTCCGTTTACTGTGGGTGTCGCGGAGGAATGCGACACCATGGTGAGTCCCGTAATGGCCTCCGCGCCAGGTAAGATGGCGGCTATCATCACAACAGCAACAGTTCATGTCGCCGCTGATCGCTCAGAGCAACGTCACGCCTTCGTTGATCGCCCAGAGCAATGTCACGTCGCCGCTGATCGCCCAGAGCAACGTCATGCCTTCGCTGATCACCCAGAGCAATGTCACGTCGCCACTGATCGCCCAGAACAACGTCACGCCTTCGTTGATCGTCCAGAGCAAAGTCACGTTGCCGCTGAATCACGTCACATCTCTGGATCTGTCTGGGAGTGGAGAGGGTTGCGTTCCAGTGTGGCTGATTCACCGCTGATGTCGGCGCGAGCGGCTGGAATTCCCAAGCATCAGCCGGCCGCCTCGCTTTCAAACCAGCCGGCCGCTTCGCACTCAAGTTCGTCGGATGCTTTGCACGCAAGTGCGTCTGTTTCAACGCTCTCAAGTGCGCCCGTTTCAACGCTCTCAAGTGCGCCCGTTTCAACGCTCTCAAGTGCGCCCGTTTCAACGCTCTCAAGTGCGCCCGTTTCAACGCTCTCAAGTGCGCCCGTTTCAACGCTCTCAAGTGCGCCCGTTTCAACGCTCTCAAGTGCGCCCGTTTCAACGCTCTCAAGTGCGCCCGTTTCAACGCTCTCAAGTGCGCCCGTTTCAACGCTCTCAAGTGCGCCCGTTTCAACGCTCTCAAGTGCGCCCGTTTCAACGCTCTCAAGTGCGCCCGTTTCAACGCTCTCAAGTGCGCCCGTTTCAACGCTCTCAAGTGCGCCCGTTTCAACGCTCTCAAGTGCGCCCGTTTCAACGCTCTCAAGTGCGCCCGTTTCAACGCTCTCAAGTGCGCCCGTTTCAACGCTCTCAAGTGCGCCCGTTTCAACGCTCTCAAGTGCGCCCGTTTCAACGCTCTCAAGTGCGCCCGTTTCAACGCTCTCAAGTGCGCCCGTTTCAACGCTCTCAAGTGCGCCCGTTTCAACGCTCTCAAGTGCGCCCGTTTCAACGCTCTCAAATTTGTTGGTTGATATGGACTCAAGTGCCCTGGACGCGATGGACAAGATGGCCGCCCCTGCAGTGTCAGTGAACAAAGGGGCCGTTCCTGCCAGTGAATCCACTCCAGAGTCCGCTCCAGCCAGTGAATCCACTCCAGAGTCCGCTCCAGCCAGTGAATCCACTCCAGAGTCCGCTCCAGCCAGTGAATCCATTCCAGAGTCCGCTCCAGCCAGTGAATCCACTCCAGAGTCCGCTCCAGCCAGTGAGCCAACTCCAGAGCCCGCTCCAGCCAGTGAGTCCACTCCAGAGTCCGCTCCAGCCAGTGAGTCCACTCCAGAACCCGCTCCAGCCAGTGAGTCCACTCCAGTTCTGCATGCTCTCCCTATCAGTCCGGTGATGGCCAAGAGGGCTGTACTCACGTTTTATGTTTTGTCGTTCTTGCGAGCCTGGAGGATGCACTCAGAGCAGCCCGAGCCCGCTGCCGTCCCGGAGCAGCCCGAGCCCGCTGCCGTCCCTGAGCTGTCTGCTCTCCCTGATACGGCCAAGGAGGCCGTCACCGAACTGCCTGCTCTGCCTGATACGGCCACAGAGCAGCCTTGTTCGGCCTTGCCACCACCGCCTGGACCATTTGCTCTACCGCTGCCGCTCAGGCCATCTGCCCTGCTGGCGCCACCCGAGCTCCTTGCCCATGAACCCGCCAATGCCTCCCTTGATTTCCCCAAGAACTTTTTGGGGGGGGGCAGTATACCTAGGGGTGGGGAGCTTGGGGGTGGGCTGTCACCCACCCCCCCTCCCCAGTTGTGCCATCTACGGCGCAAGGACGCGCCTTCCGGGAGGGGGACATTCTGTCACAAATCCTGTCAGTTCCCCGGACTACATTTCCCATCATCCAATCACATGCACTCACTCCACCAATCACCTGTTGCCACATACAGCCATGCACACTCCACACTAATCACCACACCCAGCTGATGCGCATTACCTGGACTATAAAGGACTCATACACACACCACCTCACCGCGAAGTCTTGATTCCTAGTGACAATTCTGAGCGTTCCTTGTATCCTGTCTGCTTGTGTTTGATCTTGCCTGTTCCTGTTTCTTGACCCGTTGCTGCCTGTCCTGACCCTTGCCTGTTATACTGTTCTGTGCATGATATCCGCCTGTCCTGACCATTGCCTGCACCCAGTTTACGATCCTGCCTGTCCCTTGCTGTTCTCGTCTGCTCCTGATTGACCCTGCCTGTACGACATTCTTAATAAAGCTTGCATTTGGATCTTACCATGACTCCCGCTCTGTTACACACGCATTACGTTGAAAGGTCACGTGTGACTTCAACTTCAAAATTGTTCAATATCCTTCCTTTACCGTTTTTTTTTGATAAGGGCGTAATCTTTACACATTCGCTTTGTAGACTCTGGATCGGTACTTTTGCCTACATCACGCATGGCCTTTGTAACGTGATTACGTCATGCATGCAGATTGCAGAGCAGTGCAAGACAAGCATTTATGGTTAATAAGTATATATATTTATTTATTTTTTTGAAAATGACCAATCGTTTCACTAGATAAGACCCTTATTCCTCATCTGGGATCGCGTCGAGCCCTTTGAAGCTACACTGAAACTGCAATTTGGACCTTCAAACCATTGAACCCTGTTGAAGTCCACTATATGGAGAAAAATCCTGGAATGTTTTCCTCAAAAACCTTAATTTATTTTCAACTGAAGAAAGAAAGACATGAAGATCTTGGATGACACGGGGGTGAGTAAATTATCAGGATTTTTTTTTTTTTTATTCAGAACTAATCCTTTAAGTACTTTTAAAATCAGATATTCTAAGACTTTTACTCAAGTCCTATTCGAATAGGTGACTTGTAATTTCTAAAGGAGTAATTTTCACAGTAAGGTATCTGTACCTTTACTCGAGTATGGTTTTCACCTCTGTTATAATTAAGGATAAATATGGTTTGCACCGACCACTGCATTTCATGCTGTGTATTCCTGGCTGCCAAGAAAATTCTAAAGACATTTAGAAACTACAATAGTCCTTTTTCCTGTTCAGCCTATGTCATTCTGATAATTGTGCTCTCCATTCGTTCTAAGCATTGTCAAGTTGTCATCTGGTATATAAATGGTGTTTGTGAACTCTAAATGATGATTGATGATTTTCTAAGTCTATAAATTTCAACTTTATTTCTTTGTTAAACTCAGTCTTTTATGTTTGTCTTTTATATTTCTTTGTAGATCCATTAAGAATATACTTTGTAAATTCAATATGTAGTCCTGTGATGACTAATGTTCTTTGGCTGATGATGACATCAGTGCACACACAAAAAAGAGAGAGATAATTAAAACTGCTGTATTAGGTTGTCTCTTTATGTAAAACCTGGATCTAGAAGCAAAATCAGTTGAGAACCACTGAGTTGGATGATAATGATTAGGACCTCTGTTGGTAAATTTGTTTTTATACTCTCAGACGACTTTGTAAATGTCAAAATCTACATTGATGTATGTCATCACCTTTGCTCTTTTAGATTTAGTGTGACCCTGAGTGTGATCTCTAGAGCCATTTCTTTCTCTCTCTCTCTCTCTTTTTTTTGCAGTTAAGAGGTTTATTTTAGCTCCAGTAGCTGTGGTTCATATCATCTCCCTGTAGTAATTATTCTTCTATTTACATTGTCCTGAAAAGCCGTTAGTTATAATCTTGTCAGACGGCACATGCTATTTACTCAACATTAAGCAATCAAACCTAACCCCAGAGGTAATCAACGGTGAAATCACTAGTCCTCATTGCACCTGCAAGATGGATGAGTGATCAAAAATGTTTGCAAAATGCTTCATGGAGAAGGGCTCAAGAGAGACAGCCGCAGAGGCAAATGGCGCCTACTCATCCACTATACCGAGAGATGGGCTGCTAATACTAATACACGGGCCTTATGTCCGTTGGATCATTTAGATTTATGCGTGTCATGGGAATAGTATTAAAATTTCATGGATGTGTGGATGGAAGGAAGGATAAGTGGATAGAGCAAAGAAATATCCCTGGTAGTGAGATATTGATGTTACAGGGTTTTTAAGAAATCCAATCCCCTCCACTGTGACCATTAATATAGCTTAACATATGCTTGTGAATAGTGCTGGTCTGGTATTACCACTGCAGATGTGTATTTGCCTGGTACAGTACATTGTTGCTTGTATCTTTTCAATCCCCAACCCAACAACTTTTCAATAATTTCTTCTGCTGCCAAACATCCAGCAATAAAGTTATTCTGTTGGATTGGCAAACACAGCAAACTGCATTAGTGAAGAATAGGGGCCCTATTTTAACGATCTAAACGCAAAGTGTAAAGCGCACGGCGCAGGTGCACTCAGGGCGTGTCCAAATCCACTTTTGCTATTGTAATGACGGAAAAACGGTCCATGCGCTGGGGCGCATTTTTGAAATGGGTTGTCCCTATTCTCTTAATGAGTAATGGGCGTAACGTTCAATAAACCAATCAGAGTGTCATCTCCCATTCCCTTTAAGAGCGAGATGCGCTCGCACCATGGTGGATTGCTATTTATATGGCGGAATTTGTTGGCGAAAAGCTGAACGCTTTTCAAGCGAAGAAACCGATCTGCTCATGCGCGAAGTTAAATCAGGCTTGCAAATGCAGGCTTTCAAATAGCTCCGCACGATGAGTCAGTTAATATATATGTATGTGTATTGGCACGATTGTTCAATTAATTAGCCAATTTCATTCATCATTATAAGTAGTAATAGGCTGAATTGAAAATAGGTAGCCTAATTATTATACACACAATGCGCCCAGAGGCGCAGTTTCTACCAACGTGCTCTAACAAAAAAATATTGCGCCATTGACTTTAGACTTTAGACCAGGTTTGAGTTGGTCTATGGCACAGTCTATTTTCAGCTCCTTAAAATAGCAATGCGCCGGCAATGCGCCTGAACACACCTCTTTTTTAGACCAGCACGCCCATGTCACGGGCACACAAGAACAAGATGTTAAGATCCAGTTGCAGCATAAGTATTTATTGGGGAATCCAGAAACGTTAATCCAAAGGCAGGCAAGGGTCAAAATCCAAAATATCCAGTCCACAAAACACAAAGCCAGAGAAACAAAACAGTGCACGTAACAATACAATAAACCACAACCAAGGACAGAAACAACTCAGTATAAATAGACAGACACTAATAACATAATACAAAACAGGTGTGTGTAATGAAGTGATCATGAGATAATGAGTCCGGCAGTGCGTTATGGGTAATGTAGTGAATGCAATGGGTGGAAATGAGAGTCCGGGATGGAGTGCCCTCTAGTGGCTGATAGGGCACTCTCACTGGTGATCGTGACAGCCCATGGGCGACCTTACTGGCGCAAATGCATTTACTAATTTAAGGACGTGGCGCTGAATGGGAAACCGCGAACGGCGCCGGATGCAAACTAGCAAACACACTTGCGCTGCACCTTGCGTCGCATTGCGCCGGGTGTATTTTAGGGCCCAATATGTTCATCCACCTAGAACAGTAGCCCATGGCCACGATTTTTAACTTTACAGCTGAAATAGTGCTCGTTTTTAGTACTTTAACAAAATTAGAAGTTTAACTTACATTGCAAGTCCCCAGTGCATCTACCAACCCAGAAAACATGAAAAAGAACAACCCAGTAACTTTGTTTTGGCAAGCCTTTCTCTGAAAGCATGTGAAAAAAAAAAAAAAAAAAAACAAACAAAAAAAAAAAAATGATTCGCTCAGAAAGGGATCTTATTATAATATTACCACCTCTTAATCTACAAGTTTACACCCATGGCACCGCCATTTTGTTTTTGCAAACAAAAAAACATTGTACAAGTTCTAAGCATGAAAAATTTTGAGCAAAGCATTCTAACTGTTCTGTCGTTGGTTGCACAGATGAGCACAGAACACTAGAGTCTCATTAGCTGTTTCTGTCTGAGCGATATTTTGGAAAAATATTACACCTTTCACAGCATTTGATAGCAATCATAAACGTTAGCCTGGTGTGTATGGCTCTGTTTGGCAAACAGGTACTCTATGTATAGTGGGCGTCCATACAGGTTTTGAACAAAAGATTAACATGACGGCACATGCTAGTCGATGAGTTAAATCAACTCCACAGCAACTACATACATTTATCCACTAACCGTTCAGAAACGTCCAGTTTCATTCTAAAGTGTGAGATTCTCCAGCTCTGTTGTTGTTGTTGAGCAACTGAAGTGTGAGCTGTTAAAGCTCCACCCTCTTCTGGAAAGTGGGCAGAGAGTAGCAGCTCATTTGCATTTAAAGGGACACACACAAAAATGGCGTTTTTTTGCTCACACCCAAATAGAACTCACTTAATTTTAAAAAACATTTATCAAAAAACAAGAACTAACTTATGCTACTTTGCTTATCAATTAAGTGTATCTTGATTTATGAATGTTTCGATATTTGTACAGGAAAACAAAACAAAAATACTGAGTAAATCAGTTTTTGCAATGTTATATCAACCATACACAGAACATTTAAGTGACCGCAATAGCCTAACCCAGCCATTTAAACGATATATCAGTGCTGTTTATTTATTTATATAACCAAAAACTAAACTGGATCTCTAAATATCAGCTCATTTTTAAAGGTGCTTTACTTGAACTTTGTTTACACCAACTTTTAGTCAGACCTAGCCGACGTAGAGCGTTCCAAATCAGCTGCTTATGAAGTTTCATTTCAGTCAGGATGCTGCCTAGTGCCTATGTAATGCAGCTATTTGAGAACAGAGTCTATATTTTGTGAAAATTGCATGACAATTTCATGGTTTAAAAGTGTATTTCAAAGATTCAAGTGAGGCGCTAAAGAAGGCACTGCAAAGCTTCACCTGTCAAACTCGGAAAAAGAGCAGTCATGAAAAAGGAGAAGACGGGTTTCACAGATTTAGTAGCTTAGAAACTACAGCAAATGAAACAATTACCTCCATCCAACTGAACCTCAGAGTGACAGTCAATTTGAAAACAAGTCACTCCATTTCAGTGGTGGAATCTGTCAGAGGGGATAAGTGTATTGTGGAGTGGGCCAACGTCCTTTTTAAGGGGACATTTTAGTCTCTTTGGAGATCCAGAATAAGTGGTGGAGGCTTTGGTGCTAAGCTTGCATCCGTGCGAGAAGGACCCAGAGGTAGTACATAAGCTTTAAGGGACTAATTCAAGTGCATTTGACAGCAGAAAGAAATAAACATGACAAACAAATCTCTAAACGGCTCCAAACAGCTCCGATCACTTTAGAAATGATGTTTGGAGGAATATGGGAAGCTGCAGTGATGTTGAACATTTCAGAAAAACAAAAAGAGTTTGGATGGATGCCCAAAAGTTTACTTTTAAAACTGATGCAGTTTAAAGTTTGAGAGCAAATCTACAAAACAAGAACATTTCGTGACAATGCTACTTTGTTCATAACTTGGGTTTAAAAAGATATGAATGCTGTGATTGATCCAAAAAACAAAACACAAAAAGGAACTGAGAGTTTTCAAAAATATCTTCTTTTGCATTCCACAGAAGAAAGAAGTCATATAGGTTTGGAACGACATGGGGGTGAGTAAATTAGAAGTTTCATCTTCGTCTACAGTGCCAGAAGTTCCTATAGTTGAAGAAACAACATGTTTTGTGAAGCAAAATGTTTTCTGAATTGTGTGCGCTAATTTCTGGTACATACATTGTTCAAAAGTTTGGGATCAGTAAGATTTTTTTTTTTGTTAACACTTTAGTCTCTCTTAGCTAGCTGCTTATTAGCATGCATATTACCACACCTAATGCTCAAAATAATTAACTGGTTTGAGTAGGGCAAACTCAAATTAAACAAATTAGTTCAATCAGATTAACTTTTATGAGTATTTAGAAATTTCTTTTTCTTTTGAGTTCACAAAACTGTCAAATTAAGTCATCTGAATTGTTTAATTGTTTTGAGTTGTTTGAACTTGTTTCTTTAAATTTAGACTAACTTAAATTTACCTGAAACTGGGCTGGGATTTCTAGTTCCCAGCATGCTTTGCCATGACACTCAAAAGGGAGAATAAATGTGTTGTATAGTGATGTTTTTTTTAAAAGAGTTTCTGTTTTGTTTTTTGTTTGTTTTTTTCAGGGGTTCCCATCTTGGTGACAAGTGGAGCATGAGCTTAGTTTGAGAAAAGGTACATGATAAATCTTCTATATTGCCGTACTCTTTCAACATGCTATGCTTATGCTATCAAAGCATTGTTATTAGCATTTGTTGAATTAGCTAGTAATAGCTAGCTAAGTTTCCACTACTAAAAATATAAATTGAGATTACATGATCATTTTAAGTTAAATGTATCAATTAAAATAACTAAAAAAAAAAAAAAAAAATCAAGTTAAGCGCAATTAAAACAAAATTTAAATCTGCCAGCTCTGCTTACTTTAACTTTGAATTTCTTAACTTATTACCTCAAATGTTTGAATTTTACCAACTTATTTAAGTTTACAGTGTAGGTTATTGGCTGTTTATTAGTACTTATAAAGCAGATATTAATGCCTTATTCTGCACAACCATATTCTACATTCTTAATCCTTCCTACACCATACCTAAACTTAACTACTTTACTAACTATTAATAAGCAGTAATGATGACTTTATTGAGGCAAAAGTAGTAGTTAATAATTGTTGATAGTGAGAATTGGAACCTAACTTACAGTGTGATCCCCTGTTTTTCTTTTCTTTCTTTTTTTCTTTTAAAATAAATAAATACTTGTATTCAGCAAGTCTGCATTAAATTGATCAAAAGTGACAGTAAAGATTTACATTTTTACAAAAATCTATTTCAAATGAATGCTGTTCTTTTGCTATTTCTAGTTATTTAGGAGGGGGGAAAGTATCATTTTCACAAAAAATAAGCAGTTTTCCACATTCATAATAATAATAAATGTTTTTTGAGCAGAAAATCAGCATATTAGAATGATTTCTGAAGGATCATGTGACAATGAAGACTGGAGTAATGATGCTGAAAATTCACCTTTGATGAAATACATTTTTAAATTTTAATATTTCAAAATATTACTGTTTTTACTGTTTAGAAAAAAATATATGCAGCCTGTTCATAAGAGACTTTCAAAAAAAAAAAAAAAAAAAATCTTACTGACCACAAAAACTTTCTTTATAACATCTGTAATCCAAGTATGTCTGAGACATGGTATTAAGTTGCAAAATAAGAATCTGATGGAGGGCAATTTTGCTTTTTGTCTGCACAGTAGGGGAAGTCACTGTAATACCTCACGCATAATAGTTGCATTGAAAATAATTACAGTATTCAGCATAACGGCAATTTCATGAGCAAAATACTGAATACTTAACCATGTGCAGTCAGTTTGAGGCCGAAAAGACTGAACTTAGTAATATGTGCAGCCTACCATTACCAAAGCAACAGCGCAATCAATCGCCACAGGATTACTGCTTATTGAACATATATTTATGACAGTATCATTACAGATGTCTATTGCTTCACATCCTCTGTGACACAATCAATTTCTTGTGCATTATACCGATTTTTGTCAACCTGACTGCTCAGTAGGCATAGAAAAATAGCCCCCTCTCTTTTGTTTGACCTAATAGCTTTCGGTTTATATTCCTGTTATGTGCTGAAAAAGCAAATGTATTATTAATGCGGGAAGAGTACATACTATCTATGTGATAATGTGAAAAGTCCCATCAGAGATCTTGTACACAGTTTGTCTTTTGTTGTGCTCTTTGTTGTCATTCCATCTTTGTAACAAAATGCCTGCCATTTAAAATTCAAATGTAATCACATTTTTATTGTTGTACAAACAGTTCAGTACATAACAGCTTGGATTACATATTCAAAAGCATGGATTATGAATTCAATTCCCTTTATAAAGCAACAAAGTGCAATTACTGCTGCACAATAGACCTGTATGAAACTGAAAATCTTCTCAATGGCTAATCTAATGGTAATCTAAAGCCTCTGTGCCATTGTATGTCCAGACAGGTGGGTACCTTGGAAGGACATATGGTAGCATGGCTTTACCATCTGCGCCTCTCATCCGTCCTGAGCTAATGATGGAGGGCATGTATTCTTGGCAGATCTTCTAGAATAATCTGCGGGCCACGTAGCGTAAACTAGTTTCTCTCTCCCTTGCAGTTTGTCCTTTGTTGTTGCAAATAACCTGCCATCCATCAATATGATGCATCTTTAAGAGGGGCTGCAATACCACCCTGCCAAGACAACAGTTGGAACCCTCACAGTTACTCAGTAACAGCCCTTTAACAAAAGACAAATGCCTTCCGTTCTGTGTTTCGTCCCAAGGCACTGCATAGATCGGTAACAAAGGTTGGCTGGGAAAAAATTCTAATTTATTTCACACAGCATTAAAGAGAGAGCAGAGAAATGTATTTGCATGTATTTGATCAAAAATACAGTAATAACTGTAATATTGTGAAATATGTTTGCAATTTAAAATACCCCTTTTCTATTTGAATATATTGTAAAATGTAATTTATTCCTGTGATGGCAAAGCTGAATTTTCAGAATCTATCCCCAGTCTTTAGTGTCACATGACCCTTTAGAAATCATTCCAATATGCTGATTGGTGCTCAGTTTTCATAAATTATAACACTGTAAACCCTAATGCTCAAAATACTTAACTGGTTTGATTATAGGTCAAAATTAAAATAAACAAATTAGTTCAGTTAAATTAACTGTTATGAGTATGTACAACTTTCTTTTGCTTTTGAGAAGTAAACTGAACTGTTTCAGTGTTTTGAGTTGTATAAACTTAATTTAGACTAACTTAAGTTTAACTGAAACTCCCAGCATGCTTTGCCCATGGCACTCAAAAGATATTTGTAAGTTCTGACAACTTATTAGGGTTTAAAGTGAAGTAAATGAACAATCTGATTTGCAAGAACTCAAAATAAAATAAAAATAATCAACTAAATCTTTTAATTGCTATCAAAATATATGAGTTAGCCAACTCAGTACTTTAAGTTAGGAGCAATTAAAATGCATAAGTACTACAAACTGAACTTGATAGTTCTGTCACAGAATGCACAGACACGAGATGATAAGATCCATGTGCAGTTTAATAAGTCCAAGGCATAAACAGTCCACAAAAACAGAAACCAGAAACGAAGTGCATGAACAGAAAACAACGAACCACAAACAAAGGCAAAAAAACACAGAGAATAAATAGACAGAACTAATGAGCAAACACAAAACACCTGAGTGCAATGACATGAGGATAATAATTCCAGGAGGTGAATTATGGGAAATTAAGTGAAAACTGGTGAGAAGTAGTCCGTGCTGGAGTGCCCTCTGGTGGCCAACCAGGGTGCTCCAACTGGAGATCATGACATTACCCCCTCCCTACGGAGCGGATACCAGACGCTCCACTTAACCGAACAAAACAAAAACTCAGGAGGGAGGTGGATAGGAGGAGGATTAGGGGGAGGGATGGCGGGCCAGATCCAGCGTGCTCCCACTGAAAGACAGGGTAGTGCTGGAGGAACTGACCAGGCTGGTTCCAGCGGGTCTGGAATCCTGGCTGAGTACCAGGGTGGCACTGGAGGAACTGACCAGGCTGGTTCCAGCAGTTCTGGAGTCCTGGCTGATTGCCAGGGTGGTGCCGGAGGAACTGACCAGGCAGATTCCAGCGGTTCAGATGGCCTGGGCAGTGGCGGCAGGGCAGAAAGCCTGGGCGGCGGCAGGGCAGAAAGCCTGGGCGGCGGCGGCAGGACAGAAGACCTGGGTGGTGGCGGCAGGGCAGAAGGCTTGGACGGCAGCAGGGCTGACCAAGGGTGCTCCGTGGCCGTATCAGGGAGAGCGGGCAGCTCAGTGACGGCCTCCGTGGCTGTATCAGGGAGAGCGGGCAGCTCAGTGACGGCCTCCGTGGCTGTATCAGGGAGAGCAGGGAGCTCGGTGACGGCCTCCATGGCCGTATCAGGGAGAGCGGGTAGCTCGGTGACGGCCTCCGTGGCCGTATCAGGGAGAGCGGGCTGCTCCAGGACGGCAGCGGGCTCGGCTGCTCTAAGTGCATACTCCAGGCACGCAAGACCGCCAAAACATAAAACTTGAAAAGAACCCTCTTGGCCATCACTGGACTGATAGGGAGAGCATGCAGAACTGGAGTGGATTCACTAGCTGGAACGGGCTCTGTAGTGAACTCACTGGCTGGAGTGGACTCACTGGCTGGAGCGGGCTCTGGAGTGAACTCACTGGCTGGAGTAAACTCACTGACTGAAGCGGGCTCTGGAGTGGACTCACTGGCTGGAGCGGGCTCTGGAGTGGACTCACTGGCTGGAGAGGGCTCTGGAGTGGACTCACTGGCTGGAGTGGGCTCTGGAGTGGACTCACTGACTAAAGCGGGCTCTGGAGTGGACTCACTGACTGGAGCGGGTTCTGGAGTGGACTCACTGGCTGGAGCGGGCTCTGGAGTGGACTCACTGGCTGGAGCGGGCTCTGGGGTGGACTCACTGGCTGGAGCGGGCTCTGGGGTGGACTCACTGACTAAAGCGGGCTCTGGAGTGGACTCACTGACTAAAGCGGGCTCTGAAGTGGACTCACTGACTGGAGTGGGCTCTGGACTGGACTCACTGATTAAAGCGGGCTCTGGAGTGGACTCACTGACTAGAGCGGGTTCTGGAGTGGACTCACTGGCTGGATCGGGCTCTGTAGTGGACTCACTGGCTGGATCGGGCTCTGTAGTGGACTCACTGGCTGGAGGGGGCTCTGTAGTGGACTCACTGGCTGGAGCGGACTCGCTGGCAGGAGTAAACTCACTGACTGGAGCGAGCTCTGGAGTGGACTCACTGGCTGGAGCTGGCTCTGTAGTGGACTCACTGGCTGGAGCTGGCTCTGTAGTGGACTCACTGGCTGGAGCGGGCTCTGTAGTGGACTCACTGGCTGGAGCGGGCTCTGTAGTGGGCTCACTGGCTGGAGCGGACTCTGGAGTGGACTCACTGACTAAAGCGGGCTCTGGAGTGGACTCACTGACTAAAGCGGGCTCTGAAGTGGACTCACTGACTGGAGTGGGCTCTGGACTGGACTCACTGATTAAAGCGGGCTCTGGAGTGGACTCACTGACTAGAGCGGGTTCTGGAGTGGACTCACTGGCTGGATCGGGCTCTGTAGTGGACTCACTGGCTGGAGCGGGTTCTGTAGTGGGCTCACTGGCTGGAGCGGACTCGCTGGCTGGAGTAAACTCACTAACTGGAGCGAGCTCTGGAGTGGACTCACTGACTTGAGCGGGGTCTGGAGTGGACTCAATGGCTGGAGCGGGCTCTGGACTTTGAAGTCTGAAGGAAACCTTCTTCCTCCTCCTCCTCCCTTTACCGGGGTGAAGCTGAGGCTCAGTGCCCACCTCCCTTGTGACTTCAGAGACGGATTCATGGTCTGGAGCATGCACACTGCCTGGTTGACTTGGTGAGGCCCATTCTATCCGATGGCGGAGATATGCGGCGAATCTCCAGAAATCCAAGTCCTGTAGCCCTTCCATCTCACACTGAGGTAGAGGATCATCAAGGCAACAATTAAAAATATCCCTCAGCGCCACATTGGTGTACCTCAGCTCCACTGCCATTGTCCAAAAGACCTTGGCGAAGCATCCTACCTCTTCTCCCTCCTGGCATAGAGCCATCACTGCCCCAAGCAGTGCCACATGCTCCCTGCAAGTGGCTGACAGAATAGTCCTCATGCTGCTGGATCTTTATTTGGTGGTTCGTTCTGTCACGGAATGCACAGACACGAGATGATAAGATCCATGTGTTTAATAAGGCAAGTCCAAGGCATAAACAGTCCACAAAAACAGAAACCAGAAACGAAGTGCATGAACAGAAAACAACGAACCACAAACAAAGGCAAAAAACATAGAGACTAAATAGACAGAACTAATGAGCAAACACAAAACACCTGAGTGCAATGACATGAGGATAATAAGTCCAGGAGGTGAAATTAAGTGAAAACTGGTGAGAAGTAGTCCGTGCTGGAGTGCCCTCTGGTGGCCAACCAGGGTGCTCCAACTGGAGATCATGACAAGTTCTGCTTACTTAAAATTGGTAACATCATATCACATGTAACTGATTACCTCAGATTTTTTGAGTTAGCCCAACTTATTCGGGTTTACAGTGTATATTATGAAATAAATGCAGCATTGGTGAGCATGAAGTCTTTCAAAAATATTAAAACTGCTGTTAAATTGTTCATAGTAAGCTATGACAGCTAAGGAAGCAAAAGTGAGAAAAAGAGAACCTGGAGTCAGGGGCGCAGTAGACATTTTCAAATTGGGGGGGGGGGGGTATTGTTATTGTTATGACCATGGACGGTGCACGTGTGCATACCGAACCATCTTTCCGCGCTCCTGGGCAAAGGAGTTTCTTTGAAAGGCTTGCGTGCGAGACTGAGCGGAATGCGGGAAATGAAGTATACCAGGGCCCTAAATTGTAATGGACTGGAGCTCACGGTTCAAATCGAGAGAAATGGGAACGCGGGGGCACCTGCCACTGATAAGCTTTGTAAATGCAGTATTACAGTATACACCAATTAAACGCGCAGGTCCTCTCGTGCGTCCTCCCCACTGTCGGCGGTCAAGGCAATAACTTTCGTTTCTCTTTTAGATATCTCTTTTATAGATGCCATCAATGCTTTTAACTTTCTAGATGTAATTACCGAAATCAGAACAAGCCAGTTCTCGCGTCAACCTGAGAGATAAGCCTCCTTACCTTAAAGTGTCAAATTTCTCGGTTTCTAAATTGGATGGTTTGGCTTGATTGACAAATGCTAACATTCGGGCATGATTTATATACCATCGACCTGTCCTAAAATGTTAGCATGCTGTGATCGATTGCTTGGAGATCAAGTGTTTCTCCGTTCGAGAGCGCATTTCCTGTTCACATCTGCGACAAAACAGTTGATTATTTACTAACAAAAGCTCACAGAAACGTGAAAATGGTCTCATTTGAAAGAAAATGTCCTAAGCTAAAAGATGATATATTGTGACTGATTGAAGCAGCCCTTATCAAAAGTGCGGGGGTCGATTTCTGTCTTTTAAAAACTGCGGGGGTCCTGACCCCCCTGTCCCCCGTGCCAACGACGCGCATGCCTGGAGTCCTCTGCATTCATGAAGCACAAACTGTACAGACAAACTATAAGCAAGTAAGACATGACTGTTTTTTTTTTGTTTTTGTTTTTTTTGTGCAGAGTTGATGATAATGCAAACAACATGAATCTGTGAATGTTATCAACTGGATTATCAACCGAACAGCAGAGACGGCACATGGAAGTCTAAACGCTGACCTGCACAATACTTGACTGCTATCTTTTGTTGAAATTAATAGTTATGCAAGTATTTTATTTTATTTGTTTATAAAGTTTTTTTTTTTTTTTTCATCAAAATTCTACACTCTTAGAAGAAAGGGTTCTATATACATAACTTAAAAGGGTTCTCTCAGGCACTTCATATATATTCATATATCAATAGAAAAATGTTAAATAACCTGTCAAACATGAAAGTACTATGCAATCAGTTAAGACAATTCTCCTTATATACAGAAGAAAACCTTTTGGCACAAAGTGTTCTTTAAGATTGAGTTAAGAACCCTAGGGTTCTATATAGAACTCCACTGAATTATTATTATTATTTTTTTTTTTTCTAAGTGTAAAACGAAATTCATATGTGGGCACAGTTTATATTTGTCAACTAAACAAGTCTTTATCTTTATTTTTTTATATACAATTTCCAGTATTAGGCAAGTACGGGACTTGCTACTGCCAATACATACACGACACGCTGCAGTGAGAAAGTAAGCCATGATGCTGCTGTACAATATAGCATACATAAATTACCCATAGCAGATCTATACAGGTGGAGCTGGGGAAGTTGGAGGGTTTCTGAAAGTGTGCAGTAACTGCTACAGAAAATGCTGACCAGTATTTGAAGGTTGAGCAGCAAACTCATTGGCTACTGATACAGCAGGAACCAATTAGCTGTGTCTTATGATGGGATTGCAAGCAGCCTGTGTCATCTAGAGTTTCATGACAGAACTTTGTATTTCACACTGAGGATTCAAACAAATAAAATGAATTGTTCTGCTATGTATAGAGTCTAGATAATTTTTTGGGAACTCTCTATTAGACATTTAGTTTATGTTTAGAATTTGTAATTGTAAAGTGACCCAGTTGACACTGGGAAACATCAACTCTTAACACCTAAACACAAAATCATCACTATCACATCCTTTGAGTCATTTCCCAGCATGCTATTTCAAGCTTTCCATTCATCTGTCATTAAACATAATTTTTCCCAGTGGAGCACATACAGCAATTTTCATGCACATGATTCGTTTTTAACTCTCTCTCTCTCTCTCTCTCTCTCCCTTTTTTTTTTTTTTTTTTTTTTTTTTTAATAAATGTAATCATTTTTTAATTTTGTGCATTTGCTTGATTAGCTTTAGTCCTAAATAGCGTTTTCCTCTTACCTGTCGATCCACACGTAATGGATTCAATAGGGGGCCCTTAACACCCCCCATCACTGTCTAATCAAGGATATGTATGAGTATCTGAGTGCTATTACAGCAGAATTGGGCTGCTGTATAAGACTGCAGATGTGTAAGATCTCCTCAGGTAACAGTGTCACATCATTCTAATGTTACAATCAATCACACACTAATTGAGTCTACAGGAACTGTTGAAGCTTAAATAACTCAACTTTATTCACAAGTGCTAATTAAGTCAAACAAAGGCAATATTCTGATTGTTTTTACTTTCAAAAATCAACATTATGTCATAATTATGTGCCCTTTTGGTAAACACTTTATTTCAATTGGCCAACTTTAGACATTCTATTAACTATACAGTAAGTAACTTTGCAAGTACATGTCAACTAACTCTCATTAGATTATTAGTAGACTGTCTGCTTAATATCCGCTAACACTTTCTTTTGATGGTCCTACATTCTAATGACTATAATTAACTTTGCATCAACATGTCTTTACTAACCCAAACAGTCATCTACAGTCTACTAATACTCTAATGACTGGTAGTTGACATGTAGTTGCAATTTTACCTATAGTTAGTACAGTTAGTTTCTGAGGACCATCAAAATAAAGTGTTACCAAAAAGGTGAAACAATTATGACAAAATATTACACTCTGTATGCTTTTATGGTAAATTTGTGCTCAGCAAGTAAGTCCAATTGCTAAAAAAAATAATATTACAAGCAACACTACCACTATTGCTCATAATTGTTGTCATTCTTAGTATGAGCAATAGTTATGGGTAGCATGTTCTAATTATTCTTTAATTATTATCCATTCAGTTTGTATTACTTCATATTACATTGAAGTAATAATATATTTTATTAAGTAATAATATCTGTCATTAAAATTTCTTCCAGGACCAATTAAAATTAATTAGGGAAGACAAAATGCTGAATAAAAGTGGTGAAAAACTAAAAAATAATATTCGTGACCAGGACCTAAGACATTTAAAATGTATTTTCATTTATTTAAACATTTAATTAATTACACTAACTTAATGTGTTGAAGTTCTTTGTTTTGTTTTTTTTTAAACCACACTACTCTTTTGAACTACTTTGCCTATCTTCATCTTCACTGGACTTAAAGTGTGACAGTCACCTCATGAAATCAAAATGGATTTATTATAAAACTTATTATAAATGATTTATCCGTGCACATAATTTAAAAAAACAAACAAACAAAAAAACATCATATTCAATCAAAAACTTTTAACATTAAATAAAACACAATCAATTAATCTGAAACTATCATTGCCATTCTTTTTATGTTGTTGTTCCAGCATACTGTTTAGGACAAAAACAAAGACCTTTTATTACGTTGCGGTGTCACATCATGTCTGGTTAGGTATCACCGACACGCCAGGCTCATCACTCACCCAATCACATCTCCCCTGAGTATTAACAAGCTCCACCTGACACTCATCAGTCACCATCTGCAGCACTACAAAAGACACTCCAGATCACTCAGTCATTGTCAGGCGCCCTTCACTGGTTCGGCGGAGGACTGCAACGGATTCCTCCTGCAGTGTTCGCTGGTCCTGGAGATGCAACCACACCTGTATCCTGAAGAAAGCACTAAGGTGGCATACATAATCTCTCGAAGGGAAAGCTTTCTGCTGGGCCGAACCGCTCTGGACACAGAAGAATCCCGTTATAAAGTCATTCTCAGGTTTCGTTAACCATTTCAAGGAAGTGTTCGGGAAACCAGCCTGGGATTCGTCAGTCGGTGAGAGATTGTCAATTGAAGCAAGGTTTAATGTCTGTGTCTGATTATGCCCTTTAGTTCCGAACCTTAGCTGCAGCAAGTGGCTGGAATGAACAAGCTCTTATTACCACCTATCGTCAAGGGCTCGATCCACGTGTGCGGTTGCATCTCACTGCATACGAGGATTCCATCAGGCTCGAAAAATTCATCCAGTTATCCATCAGGTTCGCCACTCGTATGCAGCTGTGTCTCGAAGAGCACCGGGGCCAGCCGCTATTCCCATCTATCCTCTGCCAACCAGAATCCGTCAGCCACCCAGAACCAGCCAGCGAACCCATGCATGTTGAATACTCACGTCTCACGTCTGCTGAGCGACAGAGGAGGCTGACCCAGAATCTCTGCATCTATTGTGGCTGTGCTGGGCATTTAATCTCTGAATGCCCCATTCGTCCAGTACGTCCATGGTGAGTGTTATTATGCCTACCGTGAATAAGATGAAACCACTCACTATTGTTGTAAACCTTACTGCTGCTGATCTCTGCCTTCCAGTCAATGTGCTCCTCGATTCTGGTTCAGCCAGAAACTTCATCTCCGGAACCCTCTGTCATCAGCTCAAGCTCAAAACCACCACACGCCGAATATCTACCAAATACACTCAGTAACTGGAAAACCTCTCCATCAAGTTCATTTCAGTGTGGGACCTCTTCACCTCCAAATCGGCATTGTCCACATGGAGGAAATCCATCTGCAGGTTCTGGAGGAATCAACGGCTGACGTGATTCTAGGGCACCCCTGGCTTGAGCAGCACAACCCCATCATCTCCTGGAGGACAGGAGAGATCCTGAAGTGGGGTAACCAGTGCTTTAATGTTTTCCTGAGATTCTTGTTCCAAGTTCTGTTCCAAGTCTTCCAAGTTCTGAAGAAGTCCCAGTCTGCACTACTTCTGTGGAAAGTCCACTTGAGAAAAAGTCCACTTCAGTGATGTCTTCTGTCCTAAAGAAGCCTCCAAGCTGCCTCCTCATAAGCCATGGGACTGTGGAAGTGCCCTTAGGAAAGATATATTCATGGTCAATGCCTGAGGAGAAGGCCATGGAGGAGTACATTAATGAAGCTCTGACACAAGGCTATATCCGCCCGTCTACTTCCCATGCTGCTTCAAGTTTTTTCTTAGTGGCGAAGAAAGACGGAGGCTTCGATTACAGAGCATTAAATAAAATCACCATCAAATTCAGGTACCCACTTCCTCTCGTCCCATCAGTGTTGGAACAACTACGCGGCACCACTGTGTTCACCAAGTTGGACCTGCGCAGAGCCTACAACCTCATCAGAATACGTGAGGGGGACGAATGGAAGACAGCTTTCGCGACACCTACTGGCCAATACGAGTATCTCGTCATCCCGTATGGACTTGTCAACGCCCCCTCGGTATTCCAAGACTTTATGCATGAGGTGCTCCGGGAGTTCCTCCACAAGTCAGTCCTGGTCTACATCGACAACATTCTGATTTACTCCCGGAACATGGCCGACCATCGCTGCCACGTTGCGGAGGTCCTCCAATGCCTGAGAGACTACCATCTGTTCCTGAAAGCTAAGAAGTGTACCTTCCACCAGTCCTCAGTGCAGTTCCTAGGTTACATCATTGATTGCAGTGGCGTCCGCATGGACGACAGGAAGGTATCTGCTGTCAAAGAATGGCCAACTCCTATTTCCGTGAAAGAGTTACAAAGATTCCTGGGTTTTGCAAACTTCTATTGTCGCTTCATCAATGGTTACAGTTCCATCACCAGTTCTCTCACAAACCTCCTCAAGAACAAGCCCAAGTCTCTGTTCTGGACTCCAGCCGCCACACAAGCCTTCAACTCCCTCAAGGCAGCCTTTACAACCGCTCCCCTCCTGGCTCACCCAAATCCAGAGCTCCCTTTCTTCGTCGAGGTAGACGCCTCAACCACAGGAGTGGGAGCGGTATTGTCACAGCAGCAGGGGAATCCCGTAAGCTCCATCCATGTGCCGCCTTCTCCCACAAGCTCAACCCGGCAGAGGTCAACTATGACATCGGGAACCATGAGCTTCTAGCCATCAAGCTTGCCCTGGAGGAGTGGAGGCAAACATCCTCAAGGGAGCGAAACATCCTTTTATGGTTCTTACAGACCATAAGAACCTTGAGTATCTACGGGACGCTAAAAGACTAAATCCCCGCCAAGCAAGATGACCGTTGTTTTTCACAAGGTTCAAGTTCACCATCTCATACCTCCCTGGATCAAAGAATGTGAAAGCTGATGCTCTGTCTCGTATCTACAGTCTTGAACAAACTTCCGACGATCCAGAACCAATCATCCCCGAGAACCTCTTTGTCAACACCATCACTTGGTCTGCTGAAACGGTCCCCGAGCCGCGTGCTTCCCCCAGGTATTGCAGTATATCCCATGGACACAGCGCACTTCCCTGATTCACTCCACGCACTCTTCACTGGGCACTGGCCACCCAGGGGTCAATGAAACCCTCTTGCTGCTTAAACAGCGCTTCTGGTGGCCCAACATGGCATCCGACATCAGGAGGTATGTACAGGGGTGCCGGGAATGTGCCATCTCCAAGACCCCGCGACATCTTCCCTCCGGAAAGCTCCAACCTCTGCCCGTTCCCAACCGCCCTTGGTCACCCCTAGGAGTAGACTTTATAACGGATCTTCCAGTCTCCAACGGTTGCACCTGTGTATTGGTGGTAGTGGATCGATTCTCCAAGTCACGTTGATTAATTCCCTTGCCTGGACTACCAACGGCTATGGAGACTGCAGAGCTCTTGTTCAACCATGTGTTCAGATATTATGGACTGCCCAAAGATATTGTATCTGACCGTGGATCACAATTCACCTCCAGAGTATGGAAATCTTTCTTCAAGCTCCTAGGTGTGACCATAAGTCTCTCTTCTGGGTACCATCCCCAGACAAACGGGCAGACGGAGAGGAAGATCCAGGAGATCTGCCGTTTCTTACGTACCTTCTGTCACGGCCACCAGGACTCCTGGAACCAGTTTCTGGGTTGGGCCGAGTACGTCCAGAACTCGCTCTGTCAGTCCACCACGGGTTACTCCATTCAATGCGTAGTACTTGGTCGACTGGGAAGTCTACGGTCCCAAAGAGCGGTCATGGGTCCCCAGGAATGATATTCTCGATCCCAGCCTTCTCGGTGACTTCCATGCCAGACATCCTAACCGTCCAGCTCCACGCGGCAGGGGTCGGGGTCCACGGTCCTCAGGAGCAGACCGTGGAGGGGGGGTAATGTCACAGACATGCCAGGCTCATCACTCACCCAATCACAATGCACTCCCTCCCCTGAGTATTAACAAGCTCCACCTGACACTCATCACAGTCACCATCAGCAGCACTACAAAAGACACTCCAGATCAGTCATTGTCCGGTCTCATTAACGCATACCTACCTGTTATGCTTACCTTAAGGACTCCTTTTACGCCTGCTTACCTGTCTCCAGTGTTCTCCGTGACTCCTAGTGTCTCCGTGTCTCCAGTGAGTGTCATCGTGTCCTGTCTGCTCCACATCTGCCTGCATCCACATTCCCTGGGAAAAGATAAGAAACATCATCAGATCCAGTCACGGCTCCAGTCATGAACTTATCCTGCCATTTATTCACCTGCATTCTGCCATTCATCCTCTGGTTGTTTAATAAATACATCTTAACTATTATCTGTGTCTCTGTCCCCTTCTGTGTGTAACATTAGGACACGGTGTTGTACATACTGTAGCAAATTCTATGCACATACAGTATCACTGTATCATTGCCTTAAATATCAGATATGCCAGTTTTCTACTTCTAGTGGAGATTTGGTCAGGCTTGCCAGAAACTGTCCTCATTAATTGCTAATTTCCTAAAATATTTAGTTTAATACCCACTGCAGAACAGAATGTCCAATTATGATTAATAATTGACTGTACCTTTCACAACGCTTTTTGGGAGCAAGGCTCAGTAAATTCATATGTCCAAATGATGAAAAATAATCATTTGCAATCTCTATATATGTGTAGACAGCTGCTGAATAAGCTCTTTCCAGAGCAAACACAAAAACTTTTCCTGTTTGGTGCAATTAGGTGCCTGTGACTGTATACACAGTACACTGCTTTGAATTGCCTGTTTTTGTCACTTTTAAATTCCATTTTACCCACAGGATTTCAACGGCCGTGTTTGCTTCCATAGACAAAGTATTGAACTGCAGTCCAGTTCCCCTTGAGTGGAATTTTAGCCTCCAAATACTGTGAGATTCTTACTTTATCAAGACCCATAAAGAAATGTCGAGACATTCGTCTTGCTGAGTCAACTTTTAATCTCCTCTGGGAGTTGTATGATATAAAATAAACACCGCTAGATTCAGACTGCTGTACACACAGATTCAAAGCTGTGCTGACCTACACCTCTTTGAGGTTTCAGACAGCAATATTAGCCTGTGTTTCAGATTCCTAGAAAAGCAGGAAGCTAGAATGAGGGATAATGTTGCATTACGTGCCACCGTTGTGCTGTGTCCTGACTGGCAACTGTTGGAAATGTGGCCACGCCATTGAAAAGCTAGTTGTCGTGACTACAGGAAAGATAACTAGGTCAGATATATTTTCCATTGAAGGCTACCGCAGCAACTGCTACAACATGGCCTTGTGCCAAACACTCAGGAGTCCATTCACTCAATCTTGCTGAAGGTTAAACAGCATCAGAACTTGGTACAAACATTTTAGCGACCACTTCTGCTCCTAGGCAGCATATTGAATCTATAATCTTATGCATGATCATTTATTGACTATAACATTACTGTTTTGGAAATGAGGAAGCATTGGATACAAGTGCAACATAAACATTTATTTAAACAAACACATGTAAATCCAGGCAGTAAAAGGGCATTCTTCTGAAGGGCATTCTTCCTCATTTGTAAGTCCCTTTGGATAAAATCATGTTAAATTAATGAATGTAATGTAATGCTACTTGCTATTGCTACTAGAATGAGGAACATTCATATTCGAAAGAGCATTTTATTGGTCATTTTTATACAGCCCTAAGTGTGAAATGTACAGTATTATGCAGTATTTTAGTCAATTTTCCGTCCATTTTAAATGTATAATTGTTTGTTTTGTCATTTTGGGACGGGAGGGCACAAGCATAACCTTGTAAAAAAGAACTGTGCTTAATTGTATTACTTGTAGTGTACTTCAAATCTCATAATATCAATGAAATAATGGGCCACTTAAGTGTACTTAAGTCAAATTAAAGGTGGAGTAAGTAGTTGTTCAAACACACTGTTTGGAAGTTAGTATGGCCAACACCAACAACAAACGTGTAACCAATCATCATTATGGGGCGTATAACAGTCAAGGAGACAGAACGAGCAAGAGGGAGATTTGAAAAAGAAAAAAACTGCAGAAAGAGAGATGAGACAATACAAAACAGCTCAAAAGAATATCACTGGAATGAAGGTTTATAATCGGGCAAGTGCTTTAGGACCCGCGTTAATATTAGAAAAGCATTCCAGCACTGGAGAGAGGCCTGAAAACAGATGTGGAGGCTGCTTTCATTCCGCTTCACATGAGAGTAATACTGCGATTGAGTGTCATTGATTGTCTGGAGGTGCTGTGCTGTTTGCGGCACACAATTTTTTGTGCTTCCTTGTCGTACGTTCATTCATCATCTGCGCTTTATTTTTCGTGAAGCATTATTTTGTTCCATGTAAGCTGTGATAAACAGACATCCACTCTCGCATTGCGTGTAACAGTGGCCAGCAGCAATCGGGCTGATTTCAAATATCAACAATGTCCAACAGTGTTTTTGAAAATTATTTAAAATTAATTTAATTTAATTTAATTTAATTTAAAAACTTATGTTTTAATTATCTTTTGTTGTGCTTTAAAGACACTTATTTTGATGTGTTGACTAACATACTAAAGCACATGTAAAGTAGTTTTAACTGTAGTGTGTAATTCGATGTTACATTTAAAGTCAGTATACTTTAATTGCAACTTTATTATGTGAAATTACATATATATTTAAATACATGGCATACAAGTTAATAAAAATGACAATAAAGTATGTTTTACTTAACCTTAAATGCTTGCAGTATATACTTATTTCAAACATATTTCAAAGACAATAAAAGTATTGAGTAATTATGAAACTGCATATAAAAATGTACTCAAGTCCTTAAGTTAAATTCAATGTATTGTATTAATATTAATATAAATTTAAACTATAATACATTTTAATTTAATTGCAAATTACATGGAAATAAGTATTCAAAAACACTACATTAATTTTGTATGTAAGAATTTTCTTTTACAGTAATTTTAAAGTAATTATTTTAAAGTACTTTTAAAAAATCATCTAAAGTGTACTTTTTCACAAGGGTATAGATGCCTGAAAACAGATAATACAAACGCTCTTTGTTTCATGACATGTTATTCAATGACATGGAATAAGAATGCTCTTGTGGTTAGCAATAGTGGTCTGACATGAGCTGTGGTGCTCATGTGGGTGACGCAAGTTCACGCAAGTATGTCTTGTCATTTCCTGATGGTGTTCACCTCTTTTTATTTCCTGCCCTTTCTCCACTGTCCTGTCAATAAAAAAAGCAATAATGCCAAAAAAATGCAAGAAAAGATATTTCAACAGAATATGAACATTTAATTCAAAAGATTTTTTTACTTCTCAAAGTTCCCAGACGAGGTGCTGTGTTATCTTATCTGAGCGCCAGCTGCTAGTTATTTAATTACATTCAAATTTACTATCTGGTCAATACCTATACTACCCCCAAAAGCTGTTTAGCCTGCTTGCAATTAGTGCAAAAAATGCTACTACATGCTTGTTAATTGCTGGGAAATTAGACTTACTGTATTGGATTTGGTTTTGGAACATCCTATGGCTGCTTTCTAGCATCTCAATCCCTCAACAAACCAGCTACCAGATTGTCATACTAGCTTATGGTTGTTAGTATGGTAAGTTAGCCCAGACAATGACTAGGTAGAAACTAAATACTGTGTTCCAAAACAAGTATGTAAATGGATCCAGATGCCGGTGGAAGACTTTTGGCTGCAAGAGGTACAAATCATTACACATTAAATCGAATCCTTGCTTAACGATTGTTCATTTTAGAGTAAAAAACCTACAAATAATGAATTAATTCTTCAGCATCGTAGACCTCAGAGGAACTTTGTCAAATTGCTCTTCTCTTTAGATCTACTGGGTGCAATAAAGCGTGCACAATGTTTATGACATTTAATTACCCTGAAAAAGGACTTGCTGGCAGAGGTTTGGCACCCTCAAACTTTTTTCATTAAGAACGGTATTATAAAACATCACATGTTTATTTCTGCTCACATTCCCTGAATCTTTTACTTTCTAGACACACATTTCAGCAGACTTCATGCTTGTCATTGGATGTTTTTAAACAGCCCAGACAGACTTTGAGATACAAAGCCGAGGCCAGTGTCATTCTTTCACTTTTCCAGACAGCCTTTTCTGCCGCAGACAGCCTGTGCTCAGAAGCCCTTAGCGGAGACAAGTGGCCTGAACAACCCAGAAGTCACTTCAAAGACCTTTGAATCTATTCAGCAGAACCACGGCAGACGTCTGAAGGTAGAGATCTGACCTCAGATTCTTCTGTTTTGTAACTCCTTTATTGAGTTATAAGCTTAATTTCTGGCTCAACTTGTTGTATTGAGGAAACATTCGTGTGATTATATGAAATGGTCTGATGCAGGGTAGTGAAGGAATCCAGACTGATATATAGAGTAAATGGCTTAAATGCCATCACCTTGTCTCAGATACCGATACGTCTCAATACCTATTGAGTGCACTCACAAACTCAAAGTCATCTGCTGTCTGAGAACTTTTCTCTTTTAAAACCTTGTCTGTATACCATCTACTTTAACAGCACAACAGGTCAGCAAGGTTCGTTGAGTATATCCCTGCAGAATAATGACATTTTGATTCCCCTGGATCCCCTTGGCGACGTAAAAAAGTCAGCTTTGATTAAAGGAGCGGCAGGCACACTCAGGGGTAAAGCGCCGGCCCCCTGACTATGCGCTTCTGTGAATGTTCATGCAATGCGTTTTTATTCTCGGAATCTTCCGTGATGGATGTAATCGAATATCAAAAGTCACTGGTGGTAATGATTCATGTAACATGGCCTGTAATGGAGGTGTTGCAATATCACTGTTGTTAATACTGTATATTCCAGTGGCTTTGAAGCACAATCATTCTCTCATGTTGCCCTGGGTTGGCATTGTGCAGACGTTATTTATTTTTCCCACATATTTCATGTTCGTTCCAACGGGAGAGGAAACAGAATTCTTTTTGACACCATATTGTTCATTTCTCGTGGTCCACTGAGGGTTGCATGGGTAGCATGTGGTGGCGGATGGCAGTAGCTCTGAAAGTAAAGGACATTACCCTTGCTTTTGAAATTATTTTCAGATTTATGCTCTTATCAAAAAAGATTTCTTCTTAAAAATTTCTTCAGTCCTAGTTTAACATGACTGTAGTAACATATCTCTAAGTAAGTGAAAATGGTTCTGGCATCATTGGACTAATCAATGGCGTGATTTTGGGACGGGACTATATATATATTTTTTTTTTTGGACCAATGGCTGAACAAGGGAGCGTTCTAGTATTTGTATTCTTTGGTGCCAAAAACTTTGGATGCATCAGAAATTAAAGGTTTAGTTCACCCAAAAATGAAAATAATTTAATTTATTACTCACCCTCATGTCGTTCTACACCTGTAAGACCTTCATTCATCTTCGGAACACAAATTAAGATATTTTGATTAAATCCGATGGCTCAGTAGGGCCTGCAATCCAAGCAATGACATTTCCTCTCTCAAAATCCATAAAGGTACTAAAAACATATTTAAAACAGTTCATGTAGTTCAGTAGTTCTACCTTAATATTATAAAGCAACGAGAATACTTTTTGTGCGCCAAAAAAAACCAAAATAACGACTTTAACAATATAGTGATGGGCCGATTTCAAAACACTGTTTTGGAGCTTTGTGAATCGAATCAGTGGTTCGGAGCGCCAAAGTTATGTGATTTCAGCAGTTTAGCCATTTGATAGGAGATCTGAGCCACTGATTCGGTTCGTAAAGCTCCGAAGCAGTGTTTTGAAATCACTTTATTGTTGAAAAGTCATTATTTAGTTGGGGTTTTTTTGGCGTACAAAAAGTATTCTCGTCGCTTCATGATATTAAGGTAGAATTACTGAACTTGCATGAACTGTTTTAAATATGTTTTTAGTACCTTTATGGATCTTGAGAGAGGAAATGTCATTGCTGTGAATGCAGGCCTCACTGAGTCATCGGATTTAATCAAAAATATCTTAATTTGTGTTTCGAAGACGAATGAAGGTCTTACGGGTGTGGAACAACATGAGGGTGAGTAATAAATTACAGAATTATCATTTTTGGGTGAACTAACCCTTTAACTTCCCTACAATATAGTAGGTAAAAAAAAAAAAAAAATCTTACTGACGCCAAACTTTTGAATATACAGTGTGCATCATCTTATTGTAGTAGAATGAGTTACAGTTGAAATTTCATGTTGATTTTAATAGGGCTGCCCTTGATTTTTCTGGTTGACTAGTAGTCGTTCGTTTTAAGCGATTAGTCGACTAATCGCACGTTTATTAATAAACCATATCATAATAATGAGCCTTTAATATCTACATAGCCTAATCAGCATTCAAGCACACACATAAAGCTTGCCACAGCAGACCAGCAAAAGTAATGATTATAAATCCGGCAGGCTCAAGTTCACAGAGAGAGACGGCAGAAATTGTACCCCATTTGCTTTCATTATTTTACAAAAGCACAACGTTTTGTTGTTATTGTGAGTGCACACAAATAAAATTAGACTCTTTACAGATTCAAAAGATGTATTATACTTATCTGTATGACCAAAAATGAATGAGTATTGTAAGTGCAAGTGATGATTGCAATAATTATTATTATTATTATTGGCAAACTGTTAGCAGTTTAACTGAAGGTAGAAGCAATGAGCTCCTGGAAAAATTAATTACATATTAACAATAATTATAAGATACATAGAAATTTGGGATTTAGAATTTTTAGAAATTTGCTCACCTGTCATTCATCAACCTCAAATTTGGCTTATTGTAATGAAGGCGGGACTTCCAAATGCAGTGTTTATTTAGAAGTAAGAGTAGTCGTACAGGCAGGATCAACAACAGATTACGCTTATTGCATGAGAGCTAACGTGGAGGTGCCAGTGATTGTAAATTAATTGCCTAAATTATTACATTATTTGCTAACTGCATTCTTTAAATTGTAATGTTGACATGCATTCTCTGTAAAGCTGCTTTGAAACGATATGTATTGTGAAAATCGCTATACAAATAAATGTGAATTTAATTTAATTGAGCGTATGAATGTCCTGTCCTATAAACCCGCTATTAATGATCTGTTCGTCACAGACTGCGTGACTTCGCCACTTCCTGTGGATTTTTTTTTTTTTTTGACTAAGCCTCTTTTTGTCAACTAACGGTTAGTTGACTATTAAGTGGCAGCCTACATTACAATGTGGCTGAGGCTAATAGTTAAAATGGAAATACATTTGAGCAATTCAGTATCAAACAGGGTTTGAAAGCTGCCCTGTTATATAAGCGCTCAATACAAATATTAAATAGGAAAAGTTTTTGTTTGAGGAAAAGTACTAGAGGATAAGATAGTAGGATAACATCTGACCTGTCTAACATACACTAGAGGAAGGCTTTGAAAATAAGAAGCTTTTAAACTGAGTGCTATCCGAGGATTTGTTAAGTGCATATGCTAAAAGCATCTTGTGACTATGCCTTTCCTGTTTATGGGTCAAAGGTGAGTCCGCTGTTAGCTAATCTTCTTATACAGACACAGGATATTGGTCTTTTCTCTGTATGATGAGCTTGTACTTCGATTCTTTACTGCCCCATTTAAAAGTTGTGTGTTTGCATACTGTCATTGACTGCAGCAGGTATACAATGCAGTTTGACAGTGCTGCACAACTTCTAATGAATAGACTATTCAGAGCTGTGAATGTGGATTCAGTGTCTGTCGGCTCGGGGAAATTGTAATGAATGAATTAGTTTGCTAACAAGCTTAAATCAGATTGTTCGACTACAATTATATTGCAAGCATCTGGTGAATAAATTAGAATAGGCTTAGGTTTGGTTAATGTGTAATTGGTCATTCTGGGACATACCAGTGTGTTTAATTCCAGTGTTTGTGTTGTGAATTAATTTATCATTCCCAGGGCTTTAGTTTCAGAATAACTCTCTAATCAAACACAACAACATACAGCTTTGACTGTGGCTATCTTTAGAATGTCATATACCATACAGTACTTACTGTTTCTGTAATATGTAGTATGTACTACATGTATACGCAAATATTCTGTAAACATTGAAATATCGTGAAGATTAGGCAAATTAGTCCAGTGACGTAGGACTGTGCATGATTTTCCGGTTCCCGCTGGATTTCATCCTCCGCATAATAAGCTTCATAAAGCCTGAACCTCATCGTTGGTCCATCTGTCATATTTTTGTTGATTCGAATAGCAAACAAAGCCGTGTTTCCACCGCAGAAACTTTACCCAGGAACTAGGAACTTTGGGGTGGTACTCGGTGTGTTTCGACTGCGGGAACCAGGGTCTAAATTAAGTTCGAGGTAAAAAAATTCTAAAAAAGACTTGGGTGCTGAACATCCTGATTGGTTGAGTTCATGCAGAATTTTGATTAGTTGACTCCACACAGCATTTTATTTCAACCAGTTTCGGCTCGAACCCACCCACAAAAGTTCCTAGGTCCTAGTGTTCCTAGTCCTTTTTGTGGGGGACATTTTTACCCTGAACTTCTAAAAAGAATATAATATAATAATTAGGGCTGTCAATCGATTAAAAATTTTAATCTAATTAATTACATACTCTGTGATTAATTAATCTAAATTAATCGCATACATAATTTTTGCTGTGAAAGTATTAAATATTTCAATTCAAATGAATCAATGCAGGGTTTTTCCTGGGTCAAAAATGGTCTTCGGTGGTGACAGACATGGTCATCCACACAAAATACCAAATACTGACAATAAAGTACCCATCACTCTCAATGTAATTCTTTCTTGCCTTCTTTGCAAAAAAAAAATTGATTTTATTGCTTTGTAAAAGAAGATGCTTTTTTGCTAAACCTGAAGAGTATTAAAAAGTAGCATTTAGAAGTTATATTTACTAATAATATAATTTTCTACCATATACAATTGAATGCACCTAGCAAACAACAACTTGCTTTGTTCTGGTTTCACCTCACTCCAGTCTAAATTCACTTTTTTTAGAGGTAGGCCTAATTTACTACACATTGACATTTAAATTAATATTGTGGATTATTAAGGCTAATTTTACTAACCACTCTTGCTAAATGGGGTAAACACACTTATGTTCTCATTTCAGAGTTGTTGTAATGATTCATTATAGACCGTGTGGACAGATCAGTTGTTGTCATGATTCATTAAAATGAATCTGTTCAAATGAGTCATTAGGTCGCGAATTGGACATAAGCGGATGTTGACGCGTTGCGTGCGAATCGCGACTGTTATTAGGACATTGCAAAAGATTTGTCAACACAGAAAACACTTCACCACTGGATAGGATTTTCTTTTTGTTTACTGAAAGTGTGGTTTATGTCAGCTGCACGTGCAGGGCGCCTGTCAGAGAAGATGAGGTGACGTTCTTTTGAGCACTATTCACACCCAATGGTTAGTCAGGAAAAACATTCTCTCTTCTTTCTTTTGCAGAACATAGAATTTATTGAAGATTTCTGTTGGTAACCAAAATTTTGTTGGTTTGTAAATATATCTAAATACCAATTCAGAAGCAGCTTCTGAAAAAAAATCATGGCCGTTGTAGCCTAAAAGTTTATAAATTCTATGTTGAATCAAATAAAATATTTATTTCTAAAACTACTTTTTTTAATGTCTATCAGTATTACATTCCGAACTGCCTTCTTTAGAAAAGGAGAGAATAAGCACATGAATGTGTCTGTGCATGAATGCCTTTCAAACTCTATCTTCTGCAGCTGAAGTAAATCTGATCTTTGTTGAGTTCCTCCAACAGGAGGGATGGGGTGTGGATCAGTGTTGCTAAATTAGGAAGGTGTAAACCCTTACAGGAGGAAGAATACTCAAGGCATTTAGCTTCTGGTACATCACTTGGCCCAGTTCCTTTACACCAGATGAGAATACGGAAACTTCACAGCTTTAACTCTGATTTAATCAGTTTAGGAAAGCCAGAAAGGATTTCAATTATTTTTGTGTATAAACGCATTTTGATTAGATTTACAGTAAGTGATTGAAATGGCTTGTTTTAATATGCATGTTTAACTATTTTGCTTTTGCAGGCCAGATTTTTAAAGCCCGCTCTTACTTGTCCAAAGCATATTATTTTTAATATGCACTCATGTGTAATTTATTTATTTATTTATTTTTTTTTGTACTTTATACTGACACTTATCAGCTAGGATGCATTGTATTTGCTTCACGCTGCAGCTGTTTGTTTTTAATAAAATGTATGTAATGTGAGAATCTGTTGGTACTGAATCTAAGGCATTTTTGGTGCTGGTATGTGTCTCTCTTTATCATATTAACCATATTATGTATGATATTTATCATTTACACCAATCAAAAGTTTGGGGTCAGTAAGATTTGAATAAATGAATACTTTTATTTAGTAAGGCAAATGATCAGTAAAGAAAGTGACTCTCACATTGCTTAAAATAAATATTTTGAACTTTCAAAGAATCTTGAAAAATGTATCACGGACTCCACAAAAATATTAAGTGGCACACTGTTTTCAACATTGATAATAAAAATGTTTCTTGAGCAGCAAATCAGCATATTAGAATGATTTCTGAAGGATCATGTGACACTGAAGACTGATGCTAAATGATGCTGAAAATTTAGCTTTGTCAATTATACTTTAAAATATATTAAAATAGAAAACAATTATTTTATATTGTAATAGTATTTCAAATCTTAGCTCAATTAAACAAACAAACAAAAAGTCTAATTTATCCTTTGATATCCAAGGACAGTTAAATCATTAAAACTGGAGAAATGTAAGTAGAAATCCCACTATGTTTGTCATGTCAACAAATGTCTATTAAAGTCCAGGACGTTTTAAGGGTCAGAAAAAATGAGAAGTTGACTAATCCCAAACTCCAACATGAATTTTATTCATGACTTCACCGTGGGGGTGTCTCTGGAGGGTAGCAGGTGCCGAGGTTTCAGCGGGTATTAACCGCAGCTCTTCAGCTGCATCCAAGTTTAATTAATGCCGGGAAGCAGAGCGAAGAAGCAGGGAGCGGCAGGAGGGCGCTGGGCTAGATAGCAGCCACTGTGTGGATGTGCCAAGCGCCCTCAGGTTAGTGCCACGTCCTTTGCCAAGGCCGAAGGTGGGCACAGTACAACCACAAACCAGCGGCTATGCTTGCTAGCCAGGAGTCTAAACATACAAGAAGGACAAGAAACAGCTTTATAATCAGAGAGTAATGTAGAAACGTAATCTTGGGCTCGCGATTAGTCAGTTTCCCAAGAGAATATAACTGGTTTAATTTGACTCCAGCATTGGATACAACACACATATATGTTGTTTTTGATGTTGGACATCACAATGTTAGCCAAACAATTAACAAGCTGGACTGTTAACGCAAACACTGCTGGTATGATCTCAATAGGGATTACTCTGCACATGCAAAGTTGTCTATAGTGATAGGACAATATCTTAATAATAAATTAAGGAATCATTTATGAAAAATGTAAATTCTGTGCACTTTCAGTGTTTTGACTGGATTTTGAGAGTGAAAAAAAGGTTAAAATTTTGATTTGTTTAAATCATACAAAATGATTGTCACTTTAGATACACATGCAAATACAAACTTCACGTAACTTTTTTTGCTGCTTTTATTTTAAATATATATATATATATATATATATATATATATATATATATATATATATATATATATATATATATATATATAGCGAAAGTATGTTATTTTTAAAGGTGCAATCAGCAATTTTTGTTGTTTTTAGGGGTTTGTTTCTTTCAGTGTTTTCTCTCATTATCATAAAACTAAAAAAATTATAATCGGAAATAATTAAGCTATCTTATAATTATATTAACTATAATAATGAATCATAATACTTGAGCATAGTATAAACTTTTTCAAGGACAAGAGTCTTATGTTTACATTTTTTTAATCATATTTGTCAAAAGTGCTATTCATTTCTTAGGGGTCATTTACACAACACCATTTTCAACTAAAAACTGAACTTTTTAAGCGTTTTGGCCTTTCATTTACATGACAACAACGTTTTGGTGGCCTGAAAATGCAAAAATTGAAAACTGGTTTCAAAGTGTCCCTTTTTAAAACAATACCATTATTGTCCATTAATGTAAAAAAAAAAAAAACTGTGACATGTTCAGAATAGGCACGTTGTGTTTCTTTACAAAGTGACAACGCCAACTACTGGCCTGGCAGCAGAATACAGATTTTATTAGTTTTCGCAGATCCATGTGAATGGGGATCGTTTTGACAACGTTGTCGTCTGTACACGAAAAATGCAAAGAAAATACTGTTCCGTTTTAGTACATCATTGTTGTGTAAACGTGCCCTTTAAGTATAAACTTCTGTTCTTTTTGAGCTTAACAGTTTGGGTCTCATTGACTTTAATAATTTGGAGATAAATGAAGCTCTAGCGCAAGTTCTGCTGGGAAGACTCAAATGTTACGTCACTTATCAATTCAGATCTAACCAATCATTATCTAACACTTGGAGTATAAAAGATCAGCACTTACGCTTGTCTGAGTTCGCAGATGCTGACGGAAACTTTCACCTCCATCCTCCCCACCACCACCAGGATGGTCCCTGTCCATACTCCTCGGGGGTTGGCTACGCCCCTGCCTTCAGCTTCAGGCAGGATACGCAACGTCTGCAACCCTCAGTATCGTGAGCTACGGACGGGGCCTACGCCAAAGATCATAAACTTTCTATATATTCTGCTTACCGTTTGGTAATAAATATCAGTGTTACGTCATTTTGCCTCCTGAGTCTTTCTGGTAGAAACAAAGTTCTGTCATGAAACTCTAGATGGCACAGGCTGATAGTTCCTTAAATCAATCTGCTTGCAATCACATCATTCTCTATAAGGCACAGCTGATTGTTTTATATACTTGGTCAGCATTTGCTGTAGCAGTTGCAGCGTGCTTTCAGAAACCCTCCACCTCCCCCAGCTCCACCTGTATAGATCTGCTATGGGTAATTCATGTATGCTATATTGTACAGCAGCAGCATGTCTTACTTGCTCACAACAGTGTCATGTATGTATTGGCAGTAGCAAGTCCTGTACTTTCTCTGCAGCAGCAGCAATAATCAACAGTCACAGCAATAACTACAGCAGCAGCAGTGTAGCACATCTATTTCACCAAGACCAAACATATCAACATTGTCATGTCTATGACAATGACATATCTATGACATTACTATGCCAAACACAGTTATCATGACAGAACTGATGTTAGATCATCAGTGGTGAGGCTATTTCCTGAAAAGTGACACTTAGTACACTTAGTACACAACAATATTCCGATATTAACAATACTCTAAGAAACAGCGATTTCTGATTATCTTAATCTGGCTAAAGTCATACTTGAAGTAAACACAAATCAAATTAAGACGTGGAGTATTCCTATTTTAGTTGCATTATGGAAGTGCATTACAGACATGTACACACCTTAAACACTATTAACGTTGTGTGGGAGTTTTCGCCGCATTTTGCGACAGGACACACATGGCAGTGGTCAACTGTTTGACAGCAAACAAGAGAGCATAGCTTCAAGCAAGAAGGCACAAATCAAATTCCTCATCTCTCATCCAGTACCTCTGAGTTTGTTGCGGTGGCATGAATGAAATGTTGCCGAATGAAAGTACAGAGGAGGCTTGTTGCTGGAGAATTTGTATCCGGCGTCATCTATTTGCACATATAGCATGACAAATAATTAACTGCATTTGAAGTTTTCATAAAATTAAAAATGAAACACCCCAAAACTGTGTATGGTGCCATAACAAAGACAAACTGTATGTTGATACATGAAATTCTGGAGGTAATGTTGATGTGGCATGGGGACGTAATGACGTTTGCCATTAATCGATCTTTGTTCTATAACATGTAAAATGGGTACATGAAACGAATATTCTAAAAGCAACTCATGCAAACACCTTAAAGGAATAGTTCACCCGAAAATGACAATTCTATCATTTACTCACCCTCAAGTTGTTCCAAACCTGTATACATTTCTTTGTTCTGCTGAACACAAAAGAAGATATTTGTAAAAATGTTTGTAACCAAGCAGATCTCGCCCCCCATCGATTGCCATAGTATTTTTTGTCCCTACTATGGTAATTAATGGGTGGCAAGTGTATTAAGCTCACTCCTCTGATTTCAAGAGATGCGCTAGCGACTGACACTAGAGGTTGCAGCCTTCAACCCACGCCGGCCCATGCTGAGCGGGGAGAGTAGGACCTGGTTAGAGGGGTTACACAAGATCTGCTTGGTTACAAACATTCTTCCAAATATCTTCCTTTGTGTACAGCAGAACAAAGACATTTATACAGGTGTGGAACAACTTGAGGGTGAGTAAATGATGACAGAATTTTCATTTTTGGGTGAACTATCCCTTTAATCAAAATATTGTGTTATTCAGAATAAGGACAATAATTAGATTACTGCTGTCCATGTAAACGTAGTCACTGTTTATCTTAGAAAGACAATGGTGAAATAATGTTGTATGTTTTAGTGTGGTGTTAATCACTGGCGGTCCTGAGGCGTGCGATACGAGGTGCTCTGAAGCTGCTTGGGGGGAAAAGAAGTCTTTTGAAAGAAGTCTCTTCAAGGCTGCATTTATATGACTAAAAATAATCTTAACCTAACTATAAATGCACTCTGTAGCATCAGGTAAATTACAAATCAAACTGTCTGGTTTCCAGTATTAGATCTGACTTATGAATTTTCTATTTGAACACTTAACAGTATGTGGACACCACATATTTCAAATTATAGGCATTAACCCTGCATTAGAGACTTGCATCTCCAATCTTCTGGTAAGGCTTTCCAGTAGATGTTGGAAGATGTTAGATCATCAGTGATCAGGCTGATGATGGCTGATGAGATCTGACTCACCGTCACACAAATGAGAAAATGTGAATGCATCATTGCGTAAAAGCTTCCTATTGAATCAGTAAGCTGCCCGTAGCAAAAAGAGCCTTGATGTGGGATGCTGATCTGGGCAAATTTACAACCTCTCATCATGAACATTATTCATATGAGATGTACGGTGAATCACAGAATACTGGTGCACAGGGGGCTTATGAAGGGGTAATACGAAGGAAATTGGCATCCGGGACTCGTCCTCCCATTTTAGACATGTATTTATGCATGTGAACAGCTCCGAGCAATTAAACTGAGCTCTTCCTCTCCAGAGCTTCCCTGAAAACTTCCCCTGTTCCTTGTTTAGTCAAGGTAGAAATATGTAAAGCAATGGAATAAAGGAAGGCCTGGGATAAAAGTAGAAACAATGCAGGCTCTGAGCCACTCTCAGCCTTGTCTGAGCTCCATTCCCCAGAGTCTCCACAGAATCAATGTGCTGGAAGGGAGAAACGCAGGAGAGCCTTGCCTACACTGCCCCCTACTGCTCAGGAGTGGAAGCGCACCACACTCTTAAAAAATAATGATTCCAAAAGAAGCATTTCAGAGCAATTCCATAGAAGAACCATTTTTGGTTCCCAAAAGAACCTTTCAGTGAACAGGTCTTAAAAGAACCATGTTTTCTAATGCATTCTTTAAAGGGTCCAAACTGGGTTTTCACAGCGATGCCATAAAATAACTATTTCTTGAAACAGAACCATTTTTATTAGTCTAAAGAACATTTTAATAACCTAAAAGAACCTTTACCACTATAAATAACCTTTTGTGGAATGAAAAGTTTGGATGTTAAAGGTTCTTCAAGGAATAAAAGAAAAAACGAACGCACTCCGTCTCAGGTGCAAGCCAAGAAGGATAAATCCAAACGTATATGAAAAATATGACTGAACACACTTGCAAACAGTTTATTCACCAACAAAATTACACCTTGACAAATGCTTTTTGCCGAAACATTGGTGAATAAACTGTTTGCAAGTGAGTGTGCAGTCATATTTTTAATATGCATAAAGGTTCTTCAAGGAGCCATCAATGCTAATAAAGAACCTTTACTTTTAAGAGTGTGTGAAGAACATTTTAATAATCTAAAGGACATTTTTGTCTATTATAAATAATGTTTTGTGGAAGGGAAATGTTCCATAGAGGTCAAAAGTCCTTCATGGAACCATAGATGCCATAGACCCATTTCAATGACTCATCATATGCACATGCTGTTGCAATCTCTTGTTGTCTTTTAATGAAGAAATGTCACTCATCTCTGATCTGAAAGAACTGTGAAAGTGAGATTGTCAAGTTGCTTGCTCAAGGCTTTCAGGCATTGATTTAGCACAAAAGCACAAAACCAAAGGTAGTTTAAGTTTCATTGCATAAGCAAGCGAAAGAGCATCTTTAAGTCTGAAGAATAGACCGTCTCATAAAGACGGTGAAGGTCCAAACATTTCTGCCATTTCAGTGTGCAGGACTGAAGCTGTCAGAAAAGACACTGAGAAATCAATCACAGCCAAAGTCATGGCAACTGTGAAGGATACCATTCAGAGTGGATCGGTTTGACAAGAAGGTTATATAGCATAACATAACAGAGCGTCCAAAGCAGTCAGCCCAGCGGCCCAAGAGTAATGAAGCTAAATATGGGCACTTTAGGCCCACTTAAGAAAAGTCTATGAGCCTTATTATTTGAAATAGAAGAGAGAGGGCAGTTTAGTAAAGCCACTCTATAATAGATCATTATTACAGCCTTTGTATGGTCCATTATTTGTAAAATGTGACCTTTAAAGGGTTAGTTTACCCAAAAATTAACATTGTGTTATTGTTGACTCTTACAGTTCCAAACCGGTTTCTTCTGTGGACCACACACACACACACACACACACACACACACACACACACACACACACACACACACACACACACACACACACACACACACACACACACACACACACTCAAAGAAAATGAAGAAGATACTCTCTCATACAATAAATGTTTTTTTTTTTTTTTTCAGTTTACTTTACTTCAGTTACCAAGACAAAATAGCCTTAATTTAATAGGAATGTTGTCTTTAACTATTTTATATAATATTTTAATATATATAAGGGCAGTCGTGGCCTAATGGATAGAGAGTCGGACTTGTAACCCAAAGGTCATGGGTTTGAGTCTCAGGTCTGGCAGGGATTGTCGGTGAGGGGAGTGAATATCCAACCTGATCTCACGGCAATTCGTACGTATTTTACGAGGTGGCTAAATCGCATGAATTCATACGACCTCACTCGTACTAATTCATACGTTTTTCAATACTACGACTCAGGTGAGATCATTGAGCAAGGCACCATACCCCCAACTGCTCCCCGGGCACCGCAGCAATGGCTGCCCACTGCTCTGGGAGTGTGTTCAAGGTGTGTGTGTTCACTGCTGTGTGTGCACTTGGATGGGTTAAATGCAGAGCACAAATTAGTTACACACGCCCCTACTGCTGATTGGCTACAAGTGTGTTGTGCTGCTCGGTCTGATCCACTTTCAACAGGGTTCTCAGAAATCACCTACTGCACCTTTAAATGTAAGTATTGGGTTCTACTTACTTGAATAATCTAATGTATCCAATGATACAAATGTAAAAACAAAATATAAAGCGGTTCAAATGTTCACAAATCTTACCAAGATGCGATTTTATATAGTTTATACTCTTTATTATGTACATAAGTAGACCAAGGTGAACAGATTTATTTAGCTTTTGAACCCTGTTTTGTTTTTAGGCAGTTAAATAAAAAAAATAAAAAAACTGGCGCTCGTCAACGGCAGCTGTCACAGTTGCTAGCCGACAAGAACAGGCCTTCGTAGGCTAGACCATCCCATTTAACAGCACTCTGTCCGACCTTCATGGCCTTTGAAGTCCAAGTCCTTCAAAGGATGCAGCCTTAAATTAGGACATTTAAGTATCTTATACAAACCCGATTCCAAAAAAGTTGGGACACAAATAAAAAAAGGAATGCAATAATTTACAAATCTCATAAACTTATATTTTATTCACAATAGAATATAGATAACATATGTTGAAAGTGATTTTGAAATGTCATGCCAAATATTGGCTCATTTTGGATTTCATGAGAGCTACACATTCCAAAAACGTTGGGACAGGTAGCAATAAGAAGCCGGAAAAGTTAAATGTACATATAAGGAACAGCTGGAGGACCAATTTGCAACTTATTAGGTCAATTGGCAACATGATTGGGTATAAAAACAGCCTCTCAGGGTGGCAGTGTCTCTCAGAAGTCAAGATGGGCAGAGGATCACCAATTCCCCTAATGGTGGAGCAATATCAGAAAGGAGTTTCTCAGAGAAAAATTGCAAAGAGTTTGAAGTTATCATCATCTACGATGCATAATATCATCCAAAGATTAAGAGAATCTGGAACAATCTCTGTGCGTAAGGGTCAAGGCCGGAAAACCATACTGGATGCCTTTGATCTTCGGGCCCTTAGAGACACAGCATCACATACAAGAATGCTACTGTAATGGAGATCACAACATGGGCTCAGGAATACTTCCAGAAAACATTGTCGGTGAACACAATCCACCGTGCCATTCACCGATGCTGGCTAAAACTCTATAGGTCAAAAAAGAAGCCATATCTAAACATGATCCAGAAGCGCAGGTGTTTTCTCTGGGCCAAGGCTCATTTAAAATTGACTGTGGCAAAGTGGAAAACTGTTCTGTGGTCAGACAAATCAAAATTTGAAGTTCTTTTTGGAAAACTGGGACACCATGTCATCCGGACTAAAGAGGACAAGGACAACCCAAGTTGTTATCAGCGCTCAGTTCAGAAGCCTGCATCTCTGATGGTATGGGGTTGCATGAGTACGTGTGGCATGGGCAGCTTACACATCTGGAAAGGCACCATCGATGCTGAATGGTATATCCAAGTTCTAGAACAACATATGCTCCCATCCAGACATCGTCTCTTTTAGGGAAGACCTTGCATTTTCCAACATGACAAAGCCAGACCACATACTGCATCAATTAACACATCATGGCTGCGTAGAAGAAGGATCTGGGTACTGAAATGGCCAGCCTGCAGTCCAGATCTTTTACCCATAGAAAACATTTGGTACATCATAAAGAGGAAGATGCGACAAAGAAGACCTAAGACAGTTGAGCAACTAGAAGCCTGTATTAGACAAGAATGGGACAACATTCCTATTCCTAAACTTGAGCAACTTGTCTCCTCAGTCCCCAGACGTTTGTAGATTGTTATAAAAAGAAGAGAGGATGCCACACAGTGGTAAACATGGCCTTGTCCCAACTTTCTTGAGATGTGTTGATGCCATGAAATTTAAAATCAACTTATTTTCCCCTTAAAATGATACATTTTTAAACATCTCAGTTTAAACATTTGATATGTCATCATTGCATTCTGTTTTTATTCACAATTTGTACGGTGTCCCAACTTTTTTGGAATCGGGTTTGTATACATGTGTTAGAAAAAAAACATTACTGATGTGCATCTTGAGATACAACAATGGCACTGACATATTTTAAGCCAGTGCAAGTTGCTTTCAGTTAAGACAGCTCAAACATCTGTTTTAGACTAGGACTAGGCTTAAGCCTTTTCTGTGAAACTGGGCATAAAAATATAAAAAATAAAATCTGGGAATAGTAGTCAAAATTACTCATGCACAATATTCTGGAGCCATGCAATAGCTTTATATGAGGAAGAGTCCAAAAATAAACCAAAAATGTGTTAATTCGATGGACAAGATCAGATTTAAAACATGTGAAACTGTGGTGTGATATCTTGAAAATTGGTCTCAGGGTCACTTAAGGCTGAGAAAAGTTAAGGATTGCTGTGTCATATAGGAAAGAGTTCAAAGTTGAAATGTCTGTCAATCAGTCAATCAATCAATCAATTAATTACTTTCATTTTTTTTTTTTTTTTTTTTTTTTTTTTATTAATTACATTAAATGAAGATAATGATTCGCATTTGTTAGTATGGGAAGATTGAAGGTAATTTAAAGACATTGTCTCGATTGAGCAAATCAGGCAAAAAGTGGCTTTAGATGTCAATATATTTCCATATCACTTGAAGAATATAACCAAGCAATATTTTTAACTTTTGGTCTATAAAAACAAACTATTTGAAAGTAGTTAGCAATTGAACCAATGCGTCTTGAGACCCCTGCATTTTGTTCCATTGTGTTGCTTCTCATCTAGCTGCTTTTGAACACAAGAACTCATTCTGTATGAACGGTTCCTTATTTATTTTATATTATGTGCATTCAGCATCATTAGCCTTGGGATCATTTGTTTTTATATAATCTGAACGTGGCTTGTGACCATTGTGAACGTAAAAGATTCTGTGATATTAGCAGCACGTTCTGTTGAGACAGCATCTTACACGAACACCAGAACAATCTCTTCTCACTGTCTTTCTTTTTGTAATAGGAATGCTGTAGGGTTGTGAATGTCCTACTTTCATTCTCACTTGTTCATTTTTTTTCTTCCTTGTCTGTTAGAGAAGCAGTGGCATGTTTAAATATAGTATGGCACAGATGTTTGATTTTCTCAAGGGCCTGTAGGTGATGTTAACAGATTCATGCTGAGCCATGTTTAATGTGACCACTGCAAAAAGAGACAGCCTGTGCAAACTGGGCCCTCGTGGTTTGACTGCTCATGTAGTGCTGGGCAGATTACTTGATTGAGTAAGTTATTGATTCCAAATGACATGGCAAAAAATGTAGTTAGTAATGTAATCTAGATTACTCATTTTAGGTTATGCCTTCTGAGTAGTTTTTGATTACTTTTGACCTAACTCGTTTTCTGCATTGATTTGAATAGGATAATCTTGCACCATATTGATATAAAAATACAAAGAGAAAGAACATATATTCCACTCTTTGTTATCAGCAACATGAAGTGCATTAAATATTAGCCACAAAAACTAAGAAAACAAAGTATAAGACACAACCTTTTGACATGCATTTCTAATTATACATAAAATCTGGGCTCACAGAGTTCACTTTCCTTAAACACTTACATTTACTTTGCGTATATTCAATGCAAATAATAAACGCCTACATTTATTTTCAGTTCTACATTGGTACTGTAATTTCAGCACTGTGATTATGAATTTATTTAACCACAATGTTTCAACTGAATTCATCTGCTACCACAGCTCTCAAAGAGCCGCGGCAGATTAATGAACTGACACGTCACTTTGTAACTTTTCAAAGTCTGTGATTATAGCGCCGCTTAGCGATAAAAGGCAGCAAATACACATCCCCAGTTTGGCCGCCGAGGGAGTGGCGATGGTGAAAGTATTATTCTGGCTGACTTCCAACTTTACATTACATCAGGGTTTCCCAGACTGGGGTTGATGAAATAACTGCAGGGGTTTGTGAGTTCAATCAATATTAAATCATAAAAATTAAAATAAATAATTTTAAAATAAATACAGAAATTTACTAGAGAACACTTCTCAAGATGCCCTAGAATTAAAAATTGAATTTATCTTGGCATAGTTAAATAACAAGAGTTCAGTACATGGAAATGACATACAGTGAGTCTCAAACACCACTGTTTCCTCCTTCTTATATAAATCTAATTTGTTTAAAAGACCTTTGACAAACAGGCGAATCTCAACATAACACAGACTGTTACGTAACAGTCGGGATCATTAATATGCACGCCCCCAATATTTGCATATGCCAGCCCATGTTCAAGCATTAGACAAGGGCAGGCAGTTTTAACGTCTGGATCTGCACAGCTGAATCATCAGACTAGGTAAGCAAGCAAGACAACAGCAAAAAATGGCAGATGGAGCAATAATAACTGACATGATCCATGATAACATGATATTTTTAGTGATATTTGTAAATTGTCTTTCTAAATGTTTCGTTAGCATGTTGCTAATGTACTGTTCAATGTGGTTACAGTTACCATCGTTTCTTACTGTATTCACGGAGACAACACTGTCTTTATTTTCATTTTTTAAACACTTGCAGTCTGTATAATTCATAAACACAACTTCATTCTTTATAAATCTCTCCAACAGTGTGTAATGTTAGCTTTAGCCATGGAGCACCATCAAACTCATTCAGAATCAAATGTAAACATCCAAATAAATACCATACTTACGCGATTAGACATGTTGCATGACAAACACTTTGTGAAGATCCATTTTGAGGGTTATATTAGTTGTGTGAACTTTATGCTGTTTAAGGCAAGCGCGAGCTCCGTGGGTGGGGAGCGTGAGCATTTAAAGGGGCCGCAGCCTAAATCAGCTCATATTTAATGATGCCTCAAAATAGGCAGTTAAAAAAAATTAATAAAAAAAATCTATGGGGTATTTTGAGCTGAAACTTCACAGACACATTCAGGGGACACCTTAGACTTATATTACATCTTTTAAAAAGACGTTCTACGGCACCTTTAAATGATTTCTGTAAATCCAGTGATCAAATTCTGTGGGTCTTGGTTTTCAGTGATAGTCACATAACTGGTCTGTGTGTGCAATTCCACACACAGCAGGAGCAAAAGCAGTAGACTTTTATAGAAAGGAAAAGGTAAAATATAAGAAAGAAGTAGAATGAATGAATTATGAATAATTTACTGCCATTGTGAGAATAACATGTAATTGTGTAATCAATAGAAAAGTAACCGTAGTCTGATTACAAGTATTTTAAAATAATATAATCTAATTACCATTACTTCATATTTGGAATCTGATTACGTAATCCAGATTACATGTAATCAGTTACTACCCAGCACTCTTGTCATGTCAGTCACGATCTCTATGTGAATGTCTGAAATTGTTCTGCTCTTATGTGGATTGTGTGATAGTCACAGCAGCAGCAGCACTTCACTATATTAGTGATAGCGGCATTAAACAGAGGGAATACTTGTTTAAAGCTGTTATAAGAGATGATTTTTTACCATGTATAAAACTGTCTCTCCTATCTGACAGATATCACTGAAATAGGTGCCCTGAGAATCACACCTGTCTGTGTGACAGTCGGCATATATGAATCTGACTGCGGCCTGCATGTCAATCAGAAAACTTGGAGGCGGCTCTCTGCCAACCAATGGAAAGAATAGTTAACTGTAAGAAAAAAAATCTGTAGTAAAATGTAACTGTAGTTTTATCCATATTAAATTCATAATACGGGTAAAACACCTGTGAAAAATCATGATGGAAAATTATTTCATATTAACACAGTCCATTGAGTCCAGTCCAGTTCTTACGGACTTTTCTAAGAGTGTTGCTTTTTTTTAACCAAGGGGTCATATATATATTATATATACTGTACACAGCTAAAGTCTGACTGCAATCATAATGGATGTTAGTATATGATTTATGCTACAATAAACTATAAACAACCCTTTGTGCTTCTCTCATTGGTTAAATAAGCCACTTACTGTATGTGCCAAACTCTTCTTAGGCCCACACAACTGCTTTACATAACAAATGAATCATTTCAGATGAAATAAATGGGAAATTACAGCAATATGTCATTTTTTTTTTAAATGCATATGAGATGTTTTCTTCAAAATTGCAAAGCGTGTTAATTTGTTTGTTCTGTTGAACAAATGCAAAGCACTGAAGTCAAGAACACACAGCTGGTCTCTGCTCAGATTGTGGAGCTACTGACGTTTGTGGTGTTACTGTTTTAAGATGCATCCTCTTGCTGAAGTTTTAAATTCAATTATATGTTATAAAAAAATTGTATGTTTCCTGGACATTGTTTCCCATTTCCATCACTGAAACAATAATGACAGAAAGATTTTAGCACACACTTTTTCTTTTTAGTAATTTCTACCTACTCCATATTAATTTAGAGTGAGTGAATCGTACTCGGTTACGTACGTAACCTCAGTTCCCTGAGATACGGGAACGAGTACTGCGTATGGGGAAAAGCTCCTTTTCCTCCTTGCTGAAGCCTTATTCAACAGCGCAGTGTAACTGCACATCTATTGGCTCAAAGGAATGAAACTCTTTGAACCAATGACGGCGCGGCGTAGTGACGCGAGCCTATGGTGAAACAGCGCGCCAACAAGCCCGCCAAAACGGGCGTGGCTTATGGCTATATAAGCCGGTGTTTCGCCAAGGGATTCAGTTAAAACTCGACTGAAGCGACGACACTGAGCCGCAGTGTCGAGGCACGGCATAAAACGCAGTACTCGTTCCCGTATCTCAGGGAACCGAGGTTACGTACGTAACCGAGTACGTTCCCTTTCGATACTCTCACTTATACTGCGTATGGGGAACGAATACAATCACGCCGTGCCACGACAGGGAACGACAGACATATCATAGGCGCGAAAGGATACGTGAGGGGCCAAGGCCGTCGAACCCTAGGTACACAGGAGCAGGGAGACTCCTGAGGAGGCGTGACGACGGGGCTCGGAGGGGCCGTCGTATCACACCGAGAGGACCCAAGCATGTAAGGTCGGGATGTCCAAATTGTAAAACCTGACAAAAGTGAACGGCGAGGACCAGCCGGCCGTGCCACAGATGTCCTTAAGAGAAATACCACTAGACCATGCCCAAGATGAGGCCATGCCTCTAGTGGAGTGGGCTCTTACTCTTATGGGGCAATCAAGGCCCATAGAGGAGTAGCATAGAGCGATCGCGTCAACTATCCAACACGAGAGACGTTACTTTGAGACTGGAGACCCCTTGGTGCGGCCTCCAAAGCAGACGAAGAGCTGGTCCGACTGCCTGAACAGTTCGGATCGCTCAATATAGACTCTCAATGCCCTAACAGGGCAGAGTAAATGCACCTCTCGCTCATCCGGGGAAGGAGGTAGCGCCGAGAGGGAAATGACCTTTGCTCTGAACGGGGTCGAGAGCACCTTGGGGACATTTCAGAATGACCTTAGAGTCGTTGGGCCCAAATTCAAGGCATGCAGGGCTCACAGAGAGGGCCTGCAGGTCACCGACGCACTTAACCGATGCCAGTGCGAGTAGCAGAGCGGTTTTGAGCGTCAAGGGCCGGAGATCAGCTGACTGCAGCGGCTCAAAGGGCAGGCCCTTGAGGGCTGCAAGGACAGTGGAGAGGTCCCAAGAGGAAACGGTAAATGGTCTAGGAGGGATAAGACGCCTAGCACCTCTAAAGAAACAGACAATGAGGCCGCTTCTTCCCACCGTCTGGCCAGCGATAGGGGCGTAGAACGCTCCAATGGCTGCAACATACACCTTAAGCATGGAAGGGGTGAGACCACTGTCCAGCCGCTCTTGGAGGAAAGACAATATCTGAGATACGTCACTCTCCACAGGGTCGACGCAGCACGTTGAGCACCAGTCAACGAAGACTGACCATTTTTGAGCATAGAGACACCTGGTAGACGGAGCTCTAGCTTGAGAAATGGTGTGCAAAATGTTCCCGGGGTGATCTATCGGCTCCCATCGAGGGACCACAGGTGCAGAGCCCACAGCTCGGCTGGGGGTGCCAGATTGTCCTCTTCGCCTGAGAGAGGAGGTCTCTTCTCAGGGGATTGGCCATGGGGCTCTTATGGAGAGCCTGAACTGCTCCGAGAACCATATTTGGGTCCTCCAGAGCGGGGCCACCAAGAGGACTCTGTGTTTGTTTTCCCTGACCCGTCTGATGATGTGAGAATCATCGCGATCGGAGAAAAGGCATAAAGGAGGAGCTTGGGCCATTCGTGGGCCAGCACATCTCTTTCCTTTGAAAAGAAGGTTGGGCAGTGAGAAGTGTCTTCTGAGGCGAAGAGGTCTACCTCTGCCTTCCCGAAGATTTCCCATATTTTCTGAACCGTCTGGGGGTGGAGCATCAACTCGTCCAAGGGGACGTTGCTCCTAAACAGCATATCGGGCTGTAGAAGCCCGACTCGCTTTCGGCTGGGGGAACAATTTCTATGGTTCCCTTCTGCAGCAGAGACATTACTTCTGCGCGGAGGACATGCGCGTCGTCCGCTTTGACTGCAGTGGTGACCACACCGCTGAAGCGCAAGGGCCTTCGGGCAAACTGCAGGGAGTAACCGCGAGATATGGTCCCTATGACCCACTGTGACACTCCTGGGATGGCTCGACCCGTGTGACCAGTGGTTGAATAGTGTCCGGTGACAGACTGCTGTGCAGGGGTCTTTGCACCGTAGTTACAATATGAGGAAATTTGCTCTCTTTTTGAGAATTTAAAAATATTGGGTTCGCCATTACAACAGCGGTTTGTGTGGGCACAACATCTTTGGGCCCAGGGCATGTGACCCAATGATTCCCAACACCCGGAACTAAGCGAGGTGGCGGGGAATGCATGCAAGAGAGCTTTTGGGGTGGTCTGGCCGTGGCGAGACTTAACCCCATCCTCTTCCTTCCTTGTTGATCAGGCAGACGCCGGAGGCGTCGGGTCCAGCACTATCCTAGGCCGGGGACCCTGGCGTCTCGGGAGCGTGGAGCGCTTCGCAGGGTGGGCTCGCTGGCGCTGCTCCTTAGGTGGCACTCCTTGGGATGCGGAAGGGGCAGGTTTGCTCTGGAGCTGGGTCGGCGCAGGTTTGGACCGACTTGCAGCGGATGAAGAGCTGGAGCACTTCGGCAAGAAATGTCGCATTGCCTGGGATGATTTCTGCGCAGCGGAGAAACGCTCGGTGAACCCCTCCACGGCTGGCCCGAAGAGACCTGAGGGTGAGACAGGGTACGGAGGAGTTTGGCCTGGAAGACCTGAAGGATGGCCATCGTGTGTAGCGCCGATGCAGCTTGCCGTCATACGGCAGGGCTTGGAGGGAAGGGCCCTCTTGCTTTTCCAGCCCACAGCAGCGGGCGGGCAGAGGTGAGCGGCCATGGCCTCGTCCAGCGGCGGCATCTGCTCATAGCCCTTCTCACGGGAGCCGTCAACCGTGGTGAGAGCCGCGGGTGAAGAAGTGCGAAGGTGGGCGGAGTATGGAGCGCGCCAGGACTTCGTTAGCTCAATGGGCTCTAGTGACGGCAGGGGGGGCGGGCTCCTCCTCGCCGACCCACTCCTCCGGTCCAGACGCTGCGAGCGACATGGAGTCGTCGAGCTGCTCATCCTCCGAGCCGCCGAAGGAGACGAGGTCACTCACTTCCGCTGAGGGACACTGTTCCGGGCGTGCGAAGAGGAAGGGGGACGGCTCTCTTGCGGGAGAGGGAGAGGTAGGCGGGCATTGGGCCGGCGTAAGCTCTTCCAACTCCGGACACTGAACTCCTCTCGGGCGGTTGAGAGCGGCGCTCTGGTCGGCAGTCTGCGGTGGCACCGGCGGGAGCAGGCAGCGGTCTTCAGCTGTCCTCTGCGAAGCCTCTTCTACGGCGGAGAGAGCTTGTTCCAGCGGCGAAGGCGATCAGCAGGAAATCCAGCGAAGCGTAGACGTCGCTGAAGGAGAGAGAACTGAATTCCTTGGCAAAACACCGGCTCATATAGCCATAAGCCACGTCCGTTTTGGCGGGCTTGTTGGCGCGCTGTTTCGCCATAGGCTCACGCGACTACGCCGCGCCGTCATTTGTTCAAAGAGTTTCATTCCTTTGAGCCAATAGACGTGCAGTTACACTGTGCTATTGAATAAGGTTTTCAGCAAGGAGGAGAAAGGAGCTTTTCCCCATACGCAGTATAAGTGAGAGTATCGAAAGGGAACTAATTTAACTTGGTAAATTAGTTATCAGATTAACATAGTGACTTAATTTTATACTTTTAAAGTTTACTGAAATCTGTCAATAAATATAATGAGCTGTTTCTACTTTGGGACTGATTTGGAACTCACTGTAAAAACAAAAAATCCTAAATAATATTTACTGTTTAAATGTCTACATGAATAGATTTATGGCAAATGTTGTGTTTGTACCAAATATTTCCTGCTGTATTTATTTTATCACAAATTCTAGTTTTAAAATTGTATAGTACTAATTAAATATTAGTTACCTGTATTTGCAGACCTGGCATCTACAATGAGGTACATACAGTATATTTCCAGTTCATAGAATAAACTCTTCCTTTCCTGACATTTTATTTCATATTTACGAGGTGTTATGTTGTTCATTTGCACCAATGGAGGTGACTTCACTTAAAACTTAGAGCTTTAATGTCTACTTGCTTAAATTTAGTACAAATTTAGTGTTTGCTTAATATTTTTACTACACTGCTCAAAAAAATTAAATGAACAACACTTCAGATCTCAATGGAGAAAAATATCATGCTGGATATATATACTGATATGGACTGGGTTATGTGTTAGGAACGAAAGGATGCCACATCGTTTGATGGAAATGTAAATTATCAACCTACAGAGGACTGAATTCAAAGACACTCCGAAAATCAAAGTGAAAAAATGATGCAGCAGGCTGGTCCATTCTGCTGAATTTTCATTGCAGCAACTCAAAATGGTACTCAGTAGATTGTATGGCCCCCACGTGCTTGTATGCTGGCCTGACAACGTCAGGGCCTGCTCCTAATGAGACGACATATGGAATCCTGGGGTATTTCCTCCCAGGCCGTGTCGGATGGACCAAAACATAATGTCCCAGAGGTGTTCTATAGGATTTAGGTCAGGCGAGTGTGGGGGCCATTCAATGGTATCAATTCCTTCATCCTCCAGGAACTGCCTGCATACTCTCGCCACATGAGGCCGGGCATTGTCATGCACCAGGAGGAACCCAGGACCCACTGCACCAGCGTAGGGTCTGACAATGGCTCTGAGGATTTCATCCTGATACCTACTGGCAGTCAGGGTGCCATTGTCTAGCCTGTAGAGGTCTGTGTGTCCCTCCATGGATATGCCTCTCTGGACCATCACTGACCCACCACCAAACCGGTCATGCAGAACGATGTTACAGGCAGCATAATGTTCTCCACGGCTGTCACGTGCTCAGGGTGAACCTGCTCTCATCTATGAAAAGCACAGGGCCTGCCAATTCTGGTGTTCAAAGGCAAATGCCAATCGTGCTCCACGGTGCCGGGCAGTGAGCACAGGGCCCACTAGAGGACGGCGGGCCCTCAGGCCACCCTCATGAAGTCTGTTCTGATTGTTTGGTCAGAGACATTCACACCAGTGGCCTGCTGGAGGTCATTCTGTAGGGCTCTGGTAGTGCTCATCCTGTTCCTCCTTGCACAAAGGAGCAGATACCGGTCCTGCTGATGGGTTAAGGACCTTTTATGGCCCTGTCCAGCTGTCCTAGAGTAACTGCCTGTCTCCTGGAATCTCCTCCATGCTCTTGAGACTGTGCTGGGAGACACAGCAAACCTTCTGGTAATGGCACACTCTAAAAAATGCTGGGTTAAAAACAACCCAAGCTGGGTAAAATATGGACAAACCCAGCAGGTTGGGTTAAAAGGCACCTATTATGCCCTCTTTCACAAGATGTAATATAAGTCTCTGGTCTGATCAAGTTTCAGCTTAAAATACCCCACAAATTTGTCCCTATTTGGGGGTGAGCAAAAACATGCCTTTTACTATATTACTATATTGCTGGCTAAAAAAATAAATCCAAAAGTGGTTGAAAGAAATGGCTGGGTGAAAACAACCCAATCCCTGGTTTTGTCCATATTTAACCCAGCAGTTTTTAGAGTGCACGTATTGATGTGCCATCCTGGAGGAGTCGGACTGCCTGTGCAACCTCTGTAGGGTCCAGGTATTGCCTCATGCTACCAGTAGTGACACTGACCCTAGCCAAATGCAAAACTAGTGAAATACAGTCAGAAAAGATGAGTAGGGGAAAAAAATGTCAGTGGCCTCCAATTGTAAAACCATTCCTGTTTTGGGGTTCGTCTCATTGTTGCCCATCTAGTGCACCTGTTGTTAAGCAGCTGATTAACAACCCCCTCCGCTACTGAACTGACCTGATCAATATCCCAGGAGTTTAACGGACTTGATGCTATTCTCTGATTAAAAAGTTTTATTTTAATTTTTTTGAGCAGTGTATTATTTCAACTTATTTAGAAAATACTAAATCTTTCCTGCTGTTGTTCACCATTGTTTTAAAGGTGCCATCGAACGTTTTTTTACAAGATGTAATATGTCTAAAGTGTCCCCTGAATGTGTCTGTGAAGTTGCAGCTCAAAATACCCCATAGATTTGTTTTCATTTATTTTTACAACTGCCTATTTTGAGGCATAATTAGAAATGCGCCGATTCAGGCTGCGGCCCCTTTAATTGCTCGTGCTCTCCGCCCCCTCCCAAGCTCTCGACTCCCGATCATTGCATAAACAAAGTTCACACAGCTAATATAACCCTCAAAATTGATATTTACAAAGTGTTCATCATGCAACATGTCTAATCGCGTAAGTATGATATTTATTTGGATGTTTACATTTGATTCTGAATGAGTTTGATAGTGCTCCGTGGCTAATGGCTAATGCTACACTGTTGGAGAGATTTATAAAGAATTAAGTTGTGTTTATGCTTGACAGACTGCAAGTGTTTAATAATGAAAATAGCGACGGCTCTTGTCTCTGTGAATACAGTAAGAAATGATGGTAACTTTAACCACATTTAACAGTACATTAGCAACATGCTAATGAAACATTTAGAAAGACAATTTACAAATGTCACTATCATGTTATCATGGATCATGTCAGTTATTATCGCTCCATCTGCCATTTTTCGCTGTTGTCCTTGCTTGCTTACCTAGTCTGATGATTCAGCTGTGCACAGATCCAGACATTAATACTGGCTGCCCTTGTGTAAGGCTGGCATATGCAAATATTGGGGGCGTACACCCCGACTGTTGCATAACAGTAGGTGTTATGTTGAGATTCGCCTGTTCTTCGGAGGTCTTTTAAACAAATTAGATTTATATAAGGAGGAGGAAACAATGGTGTTTGAGACTCACTGTATGTCATTTCCATGTACTGAACTCTTGTTATTCAACTATGCAAGGTAGATATATTTCAATAAGATAAATATAGATAACATTTTATCAAAGTAAATATATTTCCAGTTCATAGTGTAAGTCTTCAGTGTCCTGAAATTATTCTAATGATTAAATGCTGATTTGGTGCTCAAGAAAGATTTTTTATTTTATTACTATTAAAGGTGTAGTAAGTGATTTCACTGTTGATATTTGAAACCTACCCTAACAAACGCACCCCTCCCTTCATTGCTCTGCCCCCAAAATGCACAAACACGCAATGCAAGAGTTGATGTCTGTATCATAGCTGAAGCAAAGCAAAATAATGCTTCGAGAAAAACAAAGAGAAGATGACAATTGAATGACAAAGAAGAACAAAAAAAAATGAACATACAGTACACAAGAGTATACAAGCAAGTGTTTGTTGTTAGTCGCAATCAGCACAGCAGCTCCAAACAAACAATCAATCCACTCAAAACTGTCCTGTTACTATAGCTAACATTACAAAAACAGCATATCTTGGTTCTATGAAACAAAGCTAAACCAATGTTACTCATGTATGGAGCAGAATCAATGCAACCACTGCGTCCGTTTTCAGGTCTTCCTGCTAAGTTTTCTCCAGCGCTGGAAAGCTTTTCTAACATTAATGCGGGTCCTAAGGCTTTTAGCCTGATCATAACCATACTTTTTCCAGTGACCTTTTTCTCTTTTGTAATGTCTCTCAGCCATCACTCTTTCTACAGTCTTTCTTCAAATCTCCCTCTTGCTCACTCTCTCTCCTCCCCCATCATGAGTGGACACACCCCCTTCTGCTAATTGGCTACAAGAGTATTGTGGCGCTCGGTCTGATCCACTTTTAACAGCGTTTCTCAGAAAAATCGCGTACTGCACCTTTAATGTTGTGCTTCTGAATAAAGAACCTTAAAAACTTGCTATGTGATATCTAGGAAAACATTATAAATGTCACGTTTGATCAATTTAAGGTTTCCTTGATATGCTATTAATTTCCGGTAATTAATATTAGTCATTTGTCGTGGCAAATCTGCCATTTACAACAAGGTAGATATATTTTAACAAGGTAAATATATTTCCAGTTCATAGCATAACTGCTTCCTTTCCTGACATTTCATATTTCTGAGGTGTTATGTTGTTCATTTGCACCAATGCAGGTGACTGAGAGAATCTGCTCTTTTCTTATCTAGTGTCTGGCATTTGCCACTGTATTTGTACAGGTGTTGTAATATGAGATCACATGTAATACATTTTGTTCAGCATTATATTTCTTCACATCAGGAAACAATGACCCTGCCCTTCCCCGTCCTGCCTTTGATATCCTCATCTGCCCTGATCTCTATCTCTGCTCTCTCGCCCACTCTACTGCTACTTCCTGTTGTCATCTTCATCCCTGTGTCAGATGTGTTTGGTCGCTGTTGCACCTGCAGCACTTCCTGTTTGCCTCTGCACCTCACAGCCTTACTTCCCTATTCCTCATCCCTGCTCAACCTTTTGGCCCATCAGCTGCTGCACTCTTTCATCCTGATGTCTCCTCTGCATTTGTCTGTCCTTCGTGATCCCACCCCAGTGAGAGGCTGCCTCCAAAAATTGCAGTTGTTTTTCTCTGTAGGACTCCGGACTAAAGGCCACATTTTCTTTTGTTGTGTCTCTCTGATCTTGTTGGCTTTGTCTGTATGCCGTTGATGTGCTTTTTTCAGTCTAACAGAGTTTGTAGACACTGTTTTGTTCATTGAGGTAATACAGTGGCCCCAAAAGGGGGCATTGAACATTGTACACTGAAAAAAAAAATATATATATATATATATATAATATATATATAAATAGCTGTGGTTCACGGGCGTGGCTTGACATCTGAGCTTGGGGGGCCAGAGTGAGCCAGTCACTTTAGCTTTTCTATGGACCTTATGCGCCAGAGAAATTGGAAATTCAATGCAATGATAGTCATTTTCAAGTTTATTAATTAAGCCCAAATAAATTAGGGCCACTATGTATTGTTCATTCGCAATGTCAGACTTCAACTGTGTATTCAACATTTATTTATCATGTGTGCTGCAAACATAATTCTTCAATAATAATTTATGCTGCAGCTTTGAAAATATACCCCGAAACAATGAAGAACAAAAAAAATATCGATTTGTATTTAAGGATTAACTGTGATTTCTTTCCTAGCTCAACACCTGGACAGCATTTACTCCAGTCGTCTGCAAAAATATGATCTGGGAAGCTCTCTGGAGTGCCTGACCACCTGATTACTTATGTAATGATCTGAAGATTGAGGCCGATAATCCAATTGCTATTCTCCATAAAGCCGGCATGATGACAAGCGCGTTTAATTTGCCCAGCACTGAAATTGTTACACTGACACTTACTACCAGAATCAATATGTTTGACATTATAATGCCATTATTTAAGTAGAAAACAAAACCATTAAGTGGAAATCTACTTTCTCTATCATAAAGCAATTCAATTCTTGAAAGCAAGGTATAAATGTCCACTAAAATGTTTTGAGCTATTATATAGTTGTTTCATGACTGCAGCACAATGGCAACAGCTTGAAACAGACTTGAGCTTAGAATAATCTGTCCTTTTAATTCTAATTTGTGGAAAACAGTGAAATATAATAATTTTACAAAAAAAAAAAAAAAAAAAATAATAGCAATACTGCTGCCTGGTGTTGTTCTAATGACACATGTCCTTTCTTTTATGGACCACGAAAGGAGAATTAAAAAAAAAATAAAAAATTACACTCGTCCATATAATGTCAGTGAATAGAAACCAGCATAAAGCTTTTTAAAAAATACACAAAGGTATCACAGAATGATCCCATGCCATATATTCCAAGTGTTCAGGAGCTATACGATAGGGAAAAACAAACCGAAATTGAATGTATTATTTAACAAAATTCTTGACCTTGTCCATTGGTCTTCTCTGCATGGCATTCATTCATGATACTTCATTAGCACCACAGTTCACATGTCTCGCCCAAAAAAGCACATATAGGATGTGAGAAATCAAGATTCACAAGTTCACACTTACAAATAAGTCAGATGGTATGCGTATTTGGCCTGAAGTCTGAGGAGAGGGCTCCGGGCCCAGTATTTGACACAAACCCAGAGTACTCCCATAGACAGTAAAAGAAATGGACACAACGACCCCATTGGAACTCAATTGAGTCAAGTGAAGCCCATTTTTAGCCATTTTTAGCACTTCCGTTTCTGACGCGCAGACTCAAACTAAGCTTAATGATGTCAGCAACCTCTCTGACAGATGTAAATCTTCTAGTAGCTGTGCGTGCAAACTGCCATCGTTAATCTTGCAAAGACGGCGAGCTTGAGCAGGGAGTTCTTTGGCGTGAGTGAGCAGGAGTAAGTATTGTGATTAATTATTTTGTATAGTATTTTAAAACGTAACGCCAATAGGCTTCTCTCTTGACGTCTCCCCGATTGCCTGCGAGCTTCTCCTCCTGTCTGTACGGTAATTTCTCTACTGTGCGACAGAGTGTCGAGTGGTTATGACGCAATCGTTAGCTTATTTTTACAAAAACTGTTTCTATGGGGCCATAATGTAACATAGAAGGTAATGGAGCCCTTTATACATTGTCGTGTATCTGTTATACCTCTGAAAAGAGGGAGATGAACAAACATAAATCTCGTGGTTGTTTCCCCACTGTGAACTTTATGTAGAATCTGTTCATGACAAGTGACAATAAACTTTGCAAAACAGCATCAATGATCTTCTCTTTTCATTTCACAGATTTTTACAATGAGTACCATAAGCTATTCATTATACAATTTTTAGTTACTTATAAGATCTTCAGTTATTTATAAATAATACATTAATTAATACAAATTATATAGCTGTTTATGAGAATATCTGATACAATTCAAAATAACATGTTAATACTCTTTAAACAATTATCTCGTCTGAAAATACATCAATATCTTGGATTCTCTGTAATTCACTTTTCACATTTCTCAATATATTCATGTTTTTAAAGCAATTCAACCAATTGGCACTAAACCAACAACATTAAACATTAAATACAAAATACGCAAATATTAAACACTCTACATGTGATCTCGCACCATTATGTAGGCCTTGCGCCATCTCATGGCTGAGCTCGTACATCTCTAAACCAATAATTAACTTTTAAAACATCTTTAACAAAATGCAATCGGTATCATTATAACATCTGCACACTCTTAAACATTATATCATTAACACCTTATAACAGTTTATCATTAGAATACCTGAAAAGAGGGAGATGAACAAACATAAATCTCGTGGTTGTTTCCCCACTGTGAACTTTATGTAGAATGAAGAAACCCGCGAGATCTCCCCCTAGTGTTCCAGCAGGCCAGAGCAATCGATCACACACCTTAAATGTGCCCAACTAATAGATCACAGATGAACTCAAAATGATAAACAAATTACATATGTACATTCTATAAAGTTTTAAACATTCACAAGATCATATGTAAAATATTTTTACTGTTTTTGAATTTATGAATTTAATTGCATATTATGAATTTAAATGCATATTTCAATCTATCACACACTCCCCTCCAAAATTAAATGTCGTCTCGACATTACCATTCTCTTTTAACACAAGAGTCTTTCAGTCCTTTTGGTGTTTTTTTTTTTTTTTTCTCGTGCTACAGTTCTTTTAACGGTTCAACATTTAAATAGTCCACAGATTGTCCCAAACTCACTCGTTCACTTCCTGGAGCAAATCAACAGTTTATCAGAAAGAACCGTCCATGTATCAAAGTGCAACACTTCAAAGTGATAAGAAACAACAGTCCATATTTTCTTTGAATTTCAAGAGTCCAACAGCCTCTCACGACTACAGTCCATAAGGCAAACAGTCCATTGTTTTCTCAAAATTTCAAACTTCCAAGACTGTTCAAGGCAATATTCCTCAGACAAAACAGTCCATAAATTTCAAACTTTAAAAGTTCAAAGAATGTTCAAGGCAATATTCCTAAAACAGAACAGTCCATAAGTTCAAGGGGCCAGACTGTAACAGTCTATAATGCCAATTGCAAATTTAACAGTTCGTGGTCCCTCCTTAGTGGACTCCATACACAACAGGCAACTGGTAACAACATTGCTGAACAGGTGGCAACCATGTTGACAGTCCATGAGCAGACACATACGGTAAGTTCTGTTGTGGTGTCTGCAAGATCCCATTTAGTTGCCTGACATAAGTCGGTGTACCAAGTTCGTCATAGGTAAGTACTCTTGGTGGGTATCTTTGCCTTCTAGGTGGCTGGTAGGTTTCCTCTCTTTGACCCTCTTGGTCACTTTCAGGGGATGACATGGGAGCCGGAACCTGTTCATCAGCAGGTAAGTTCAACTCTTGTTCTGCACTGTCGGTCTCCACAGGTGGCTCCTGATCCTCTTGGTCACTCTCCACAGATGACATTGAAGCAGGAACTTGTTCCATGACCCCATTTGGCTGCTCATCAGACTCTGTGGTAGGTAGTGGTTTGAGACTTTCAGGTTCAACAACATTGTTTGGTTGAGGTACTTGTGGTGGTATATAATGAAAATTTAATTCATCTTCACTCTCTTCCTCAGATTCAACATGGCTGACTTGAGGCTTTTCCAATGTCTGTTTTGGTCTGATCTTTTGAGGCAGAGCAGTTTCAAGAGGTAGGTGGTCACAAGGCATTAATAAGTTGCGATGGAGGACTCTGGATCGTCCCTTTCCCTTTTCTGGCTTTACTTCATAAATTGGAAGCTCACCACCCATCTGCCGAACGACTACATGGATACTGTCTTCCCAGAAATTACGAAGTTTACCAGGGCCCCCTCGGGGTGTTAAGTTCTTTACAAGAACACGATCACCTGGCTGCAGTGTGGTACTCCTTACCTTCCTGTCAAAGCTCTTTTTGCTCCTGTCAGCAGATTTTTGAGCACACTCTTTGGCGATTTTATATGCCTCTTCCATTCCGTGTTTCCATTTCTCCACATATTCTTTCTGATTACAGGTAGGCATTTCTGAATTCAAGCCAAACAACATGTCGACCGGCAGTCTTGGAGACCTTCCATATAAAAGGTAGAAAGGAGAAAACCCTGTGACTTCTGAGCGGGTACAATTATAAGCATACAGTAGCTTATTCAAGGAGTCTTTCCAGTTAGATTTTTGACTTTCTGTGAGCGTTCGTAGCATTTGTAACAATGTCCTGTTAAAACGCTCGGCTTGGCCATTGCCTTGCGGATGATATGGGGTTGTTCTGGAGCCCGTGATGCCACAGTATTTTTGGAGCTGTTCAAACAATTGATTCTCAAACTCTCCACCTTGATCATGATGGATGCGAGACGGGAAGCCAAATTTTAAGGCAAAATCATTAAAGATACGATCTGCAGCCGTTTTACCCGATTTGGAACTAGTGGCGTATGCTTGGGTGAATCGGGTGAAATGATCTACTACCACAAGTATATACTCATAACCTCCTTTGCAGCGGTCTAAGTGGAGAAAGTCAATTGAGATCAATTCAAAGGGCTGAGTCGTAACAATGTTTGTCAATGGGGCTCTTGTCTCATAACAGGGCTTTTTCTGCTTCAGGCATCTGCATGTTTTTGTGACATAATGCTCAATATCAGCCTGCATATATGGCCAAAAGAAACGTTCACGGATGAGTGAGAGAGTACGATCTGTACCTGGATGGCCCATTTCATCATGAAGCTCTCGCACGACTGTTCCTTTAAATTTCTCAGGGAGGACCAACTGTGTACGTGTGGAAGTGGTTCGGCAGAGGATACCATCCTTATTAATGGTAAGCTTTCCCCACTCACGAAAAAGGCATTTTGTTTTGAGGCTGTAATCTTTTAGGTGTTTTACTTGAGGTTTGGTTCCAGACAGTTTGCATTCATATACAGGACTAATATCCTGGTCATTAGTTTGTGCTTGTTGGATCTCCGTCATTGACAATGGAGTTACTGTCGGGACTGCTGGACAAGCTTCAATAGATGAACAGTTAGTGGAGACTGACCATGGGATGCTGGGACCCTCTTGAGCTTCTACAGCTTGAATTGTCGCACCAATTACATCAGATGACAATTCCTCAGAACACTCTTTCATCATAGTTCCTATGTCAAGGGGCAGTCGCGACAGCGTATCAGCATCAATATTTTCACGGCCTGGGCGATATCTGATTGTAAAGTGGAAATCTGCCAAATCAGCAACCCACCTGCAACCGGTGGCATTCAATTTGGCAGTTGACAGGACATAAGTAAGGGGGTTATTGTCACTATATACAGTGAAAGTTGGAGCATAATACAAGTAATCACGAAATTTTTCGGTGATTGACCACTTCAAAGCAAGAAATTCAAGCTTGCCTGAGTGCAAGTGGTAGTTTTTCTCAGCAGCGGATAGAGTACGGGACCCATAGGCAATCACACGAAGTTTCTCATTTTGCTTCTGGTATAATACTGCACCTAAGCCTTGAGCTGACGCATCAGTATGCAGTATAAAAGACTGTGAAAAGTCCGGGAAGGCCAATACAGGGGGCTGGAGCAAACAGTCAATTAGTTGTTCAAGGGTGCTCTGCTGTTGTTCCGTCCAGGTAATGGACTTACTCGATGGCACACCAGTTTTCATGCATTTTGTCTTTGATTGTCTTTGGTTATTTTTCAGGTGAGCGTTATCTTCTGGAGTACTTTTTAACAGGTCATACAAAGGGCTAGCAATGCGAGAGAAATCTTTAATGTACTGTCTGTAGTAGCCAAGTAGACCAAGAATTCTCCTCAGCTCACCCACATTCTTTGGTTGTTTGTCTTTCAGGGATCTGACAGCTTCTGTGTCTGCGGGATCGACTTTACTTCCCTCTGCAGAAACTATTCTACCCAGGTAGCGGACTTCAGATTTGAAAAGCTCACACTTACTTGGCTTAAGTTTGATGCCATGTTGCCTAAGCTGTTGCAGAACTTTTCTTACATCCTGGACATGTTTCTCAAAGGTCTTACTAAACACCAAGGTGTCGTCGAGGTATGGGATGCAGATCTCATCTCGCAAGCCTTCTAAACACTCTTCCATACATCGTTGGAAGGCTGCGGGACCATTCATCAGCCCGAAAGGGATACGCACCCATTCATATAGGCCCCATGGTGTCACGAAAGCAGTTAGGTGTTTACTCTCCTTTGACATGAACCCCTGGTGGTAGGCCTTCCCTTGATCTAATGACGAAAACCAGGAATTACCACCAAGGCTGTCCATAATGTCCTGCACCCTCGGAATTGGCTGTCTATCTGGGTGAGTCTTTCTGTTCAGGTCCCGATAATCAATACATAAACGGAGGCTGCCATCTTTCTTTCTTACGCACACGATTGGAGAAGAGTAGGATGAGTTTGATTTTTCAATCCAGCCTTGTACTATGAGGTCATGTAAGTATTCTTTCATCTCACTATACAGAGGCTTTGGCACAGACATGTAAGTACGATTGACTGGTTCATCATCTTTAAGTGAGATGCTCAGTTGCAAATTTCTGATGCACCCAATGTCGCTGTCTGACTTAGAAAATGAATGGCACTCTTCTCTTAGCATTTGCTGTACTACCTGTCTCTGGTGTTTATTCAGGTGGCTGACATCGACAGGCGGGTCCCATTCATCAGTATCCGCTGCCTGGATGTGACATACCCCAACAGAGGTAGAGTTTACTGGCACCTCAAACATACTAGCAGGTAAGACATTCTTGACCAACTGTAATGTACCGACTGGGGTCTGGCCCATGAGAGTTACATCATGATCAGTGTCATTGTACACCTCAATTGTGATATTTGTTGGAGCCCCCTTTTTTAGACTCACTAGACTTTCTGTGAATTCAAGCCCATCCGGCCATTGGGGGTTCACATCAGGTTCAAAAAGGAGTGTGCTGTCCTCTTTAACTGGCTGCATGTACACTCTGCATAAGACCTGTACAGTACTACGTTTTGGAATGTTAACATGCACTTTTGTGGTCTTTACTGTATATTCACATGAGCTCTCTGCACTCAAGAGTTGGATAAATGTCTGGACTTTGCTCCTCTTTAAGCTGGGGAATGCAGCTTTCACAGTTCTCTCAAGCATACTGTTTACAGTGTTTGGTTGTGCTTGTTCAATGGAGTTCACAATTTGTTCTATCACATTGAAACCTATGATAGGGTGTGAGAGATTTTGACCCCTCGCTACGAGCATAGGAATGACAAGTTCAGCTTGGTGAGATGCCGGTGATGATAATCTGAATGTCACTTCAACATATCCAATATAGGGCAGATCAATGCCATTGGCAGCCACAAGGTTCAACGTATTTGGAGCCTCAAGGATATCGGACACAGCTCTCAATGGGACTTCTGGTAAGTATTCCTGTTTCCACAGTTCATCAATGACACATACCTGAGAGCCAGTGTCCCACAGTGCTTGAATTTGTTGGCCATGCAGGTAACATTCAACAAGACATTGCCTCCCTACCAATGATGTCACAGGAGAATGCTGATTAACTTTGATTCTGTAGGGGGCGTGAACACTCATGGTCATGCAGGAGTTTGACACTGGTTTCAGTGAGTTGATACAAGTTTGCTTGTGTTCAACCCAATGGTGAGTTTGGCAGTTTTTAGAACAATACAGTGCCTTTTTACATTGTGAACACTGCTTCATTATCTTCTCTGTTCTTTCACAGGCTGCACATTTTTGGGACTGGTCAGTGGATCTGGTTACTCCCTGTCCCGCGGAAGTAACCGCTCTCCATTTAAAGGACTCTCCCTTGAAGGCTTAATGCCACGAATTCTGCATCCTGCTTGAAAGTGCTCCCCACTGCCACATCTAAAGCAATGCATGCAACGGTCCTCTGTTCTTTGCTGCTGACAATTGAAGCACTTTCTTGCTTGAGAACGAGTAGTCGGTGCATAATATTGTCGAGGCATATATTGGGGTTGAAATTGAGTGTTCACTCTTGTTTGGTTGGTACCCGGTGATGGCCAATATGGTTGCACTGGACACTGAACAATTTCTCTGTCAGAAGTCCTCGGTGTAGGAATGGGGCATTGTGGTGAGGCAAAGGCTGGTTGCTGCAATGATTCTCGAATGTGAGCTATTTCAGCACTGAGTGTTTTTAGTGATGCTATATCAGTTCTCAGTTCTTTAAGTTCTGACAGCACACTGGAAGATGGTTTTGGTCCGCTTGAAGTCACACTGGGTTTCTTATCAGTGGTTTCATCACTGGACTTGACTGAATGGACAACAGTAGGAGTGTGCTGCACATGGGTTTTCTTTTTCTTTTGTCTTTCTGCCTCATTAGCACAAGCAATATTTAATTTCTCCAACAGAGCCTCATCTGTGGTTTTCATGTCAAGAAGGAGGGGCTGCATGTCTACTTTAATGCTGTCACTTTGGAGACCGGTGAGTACAGTATGTAAGAACATGCTCTGAACTAACGCTGGATCATATTTTAGGCCTGATTCTACTTCTTGGGATGCAAACAAGGTTTTCTGACGCAGGTCCAAAACACGCATTAGGAAACTCTGAGGTGTTTCTTTGTTCCCTTGGCATTCAGAAGTAAGTTGCTTATAAAGTTCGGTTGCATTTTTTTCTTGGAAGTGAGAACGTAAAATTCGTCTGAGTGTAGGTAGAGTCAGATTGGACTTTCCTTCTAAATAGCTTCGTAACTGCAAGCCAGGGGAAATGGCACGAATGACTGCATCACAAATCTCACATTCTGGGTAGCCTCTGCTCAGACCGTTCTCGATCTGGTGAGCCAAACTTGAAAAGGTCAATTTCTCTTTTTGACCTGGCTCACCGATTTGTCCAGAAATTTTGAACTCTTTGCGCCAAGGTGGGCTTAAATGCTGAACATTCACAAAGGGTTGCAGGTGTGCAGCAATTTGTGGTTGAGGCTGAATACTACTTTGTTTTGTGCTCAATTCGTCCAATTGTTGCATTTCACTCAATTTTTGTTTCATTGCACACTTCAGTTCATCTAACTCCTTTTGCAATCTATCTTTTTCTGCGACTTTGCATTGCTCTGTTGGCTCATTTTCAGCGACTGTACTCAATTCTACTATTTTATCTCTCAAGCTTAATAGTACAGACATGCCACCATCTTCTAGCTCTGTTATGTCCTCTTCAAGATGTTGAAGGATGTGAGAGATCAGAGACATGCGTGATTTAGAAGGGACTTTCTCTTGATCTGATATGTTCAGGAACTCACAAACACTGAGAAGTTTGTCTTTGGATAGGGGATTTAACATGGCAATGATCTCAACTTGCATTTCCTCTAGCACTGTTGTCTCCATTTTGACTCTAGAGTGGATCTTTTCACTGAGTTGGGGCTTAATTGAGACTGAGTGAATTTATCTGTTTCACCTGATTATCTCTGTGGCCTCAGGTTTACAGTTCTTTACGTCTTTCTTGCCTTTACTGCAGGAACTCTTTCCACTCCACTGTTGATCTGGGTTGTTTTAGGGGATGTACTGCATCAAAAGTTGTGTGCCAGGTAAGTGACGACCACCCTCTGAAGAGTATATCCCAGCGGTGCCTCCAAATGTTATACCTCTGAAAAGAGGGAGATGAACAAACATAAATCTCGTGGTTGTTTCCCCACTGTGAACTTTATGTAGAATCTGTTCATGACAAGTGACAATAAACTTTGCAAAACAGCATCAATGATCTTCTCTTTTCATTTCACAGATTTTTACAATGAGTACCATAAGCTATTCATTATACAATTTTTAGTTACTTATAAGATCTTCAGTTATTTATAAATAATACATTAATTAATACAAATTATATAGCTGTTTATGAGAATATCTGATACAATTCAAAATAACATGTTAATACTCTTTAAACAATTATCTCGTCTGAAAATACATCAATATCTTGGATTCTCTGTAATTCACTTTTCACATTTCTCAATATATTCATGTTTTTAAAGCAATTCAACCAATTGGCACTAAACCAACAACATTAAACATTAAATACAAAATACGCAAATATTAAACACTCTACATGTGATCTCGCACCATTATGTAGGCCTTGCGCCATCTCATGGCTGAGCTCGTACATCTCTAAACCAATAATTAACTTTTAAAACATCTTTAACAAAATGCAATCGGTATCATTATAACATCTGCACACTCTTAAACATTATATCATTAACACCTTATAACAGTTTATCATTAGAATACCTGAAAAGAGGGAGATGAACAAACATAAATCTCGTGGTTGTTTCCCCACTGTGAACTTTATGTAGAATGAAGAAACCCGCGAGATCTCCCCCTAGTGTTCCAGCAGGCCAGAGCAATCGATCACACACCTTAAATGTGCCCAACTAATAGATCACAGATGAACTCAAAATGATAAACAAATTACATATGTACATTCTATAAAGTTTTAAACATTCACAAGATCATATGTAAAATATTTTTACTGTTTTTGAATTTATGAATTTAATTGCATATTATGAATTTAAATGCATATTTCAATCTATCACATATCTTTAGAAATAAATAATGGACAAATGGATTGATTAAACGCCTCAGATGTAAAGTTATTCGCTGTCAAAGTGACGCCAAAATGAATGGGAGTCAATGGGATGCTAACGCAAGTGAAGTTCTGCTACAAGATGGCGGCACGCGGCCGACTTCAACTTACGGTCGACTTCCTTGCCGCTTGAGTACTCCCCCTGTATTCCTGCCTGTGGTAGGAACCAGCCAAGAGGGAGGAGTCGGAGTGGTGGAAGAATGCTGAAAACTGTTGAGGAATGTAGGTGAGTCGAATATGTACTTATATATATATATGTGTATATATATATATAGGTCTCCTCTCATGCTGATAGGATAGACATGTTAATTGTATTAATAAAAAAAAAAATGTGATACCATCCAGCCTCAAGCTTTTTAAAAAAGATGGAAAAGTATCACAGAATGTTGCTGGCTCACGCACCTGGTCAGACATACTGTTCTGCTCAGGCTCTGTCCATTGATTGGCATGTTAGACGGCTGGGTCCGGAGCAGGGCTGGTGAGGTCTTCTACTGGGCAGATGGTGAAGGGTGATCCACAACGATCCAGCACCCACTCCCTCGAGGACCAGCACAGGGCAGGCATGCCTTACTATTCTCATTCAGGCTGGCCTGAAAGAACACACACAGGGAGCATTCCAGGAAATTAGTGAGAGACTCCAGTTGCACAAAAAAAAAAAAAAAAAGTCACTTGTGTGTTCCGCGAAGGCACGATTTTCCTGCTCGAAGCAGAGCAGGTGGACAGCTAAAGGCCAGCATAATTCACTTTTTATGCGTAAGCGAGTGCACACATTGCGTGTGACTTAAATTTTGTCATCAGAATAGTATGCACATACCGTACGTGCACTGCTGAATTTTTGCACATGCACATTTAAATTAGATTTTTGCAGTAATTACTTTATCCACAAGGTGGCAACCATGCACAGGAGGCGTCGATTCACAAAGTAGTCAAAGAAAAACTGCATAAACAGAACAGACCGGAATGCGTGCAAGCTATAGCAACAATGGAGGCCTACATAGACGAGAGATTGTGCGAAGAGGTTGGAAAGTACCTTCGTTTGTACAAATCTAGCATGAAAGAATACAAAGATGTTTATATGGGTTGTAACTAATTGCAATATGTTGCAATACACATGCGTCAAACGCCTGTGTATGCGTACGAGTCAAGTGAAGTATTATACATATACTTTCTGCTTAAGTCCATTTTTAAATTCTTAGTGAGGTCCAGTGATCTGTCAGGTGACTGTGTGGCTTGCCAAAACTCACGACGTAGGACAGGGGTGTCCAAACTCGGTCCTGGAGGGCCACTGTCCTGCAGAGTTTAGCTCCAATTTGACTCAACACTCCTGCCTAGCATGCCTAGTAGACCTTGATTAGCTGGTTCAGGTGTGTTTAATTGGGGTTGGATCTAAACTCCGCTGGGGTGCGTTTCCCGAACAATGATGTAACTCGCTGCTGAAGTACCACAGTATGATGCATCGTTGAACAAATCAACCAACTAGTCACAACTGTTTCCCGAAACTGTATTGTCGCAAACCTGTCCTTCAACCACATAGGTGGTGGAGTAATAACTTCTTTAAATGAATCTGTTTGATATCAAATTAATGCTAGAATTTCTGCTATAAATAACGGACATGGCATTAGAGGACTAATTCTCATTTTCCTCAGTTATTTTGCTTTATTTCCAGATTCAGTCAAATGCTTGTTCTGACGTACTAGAGCATGTATGCACATGCGCACTCTTCAAAAACAGTGCTTTAGCTCTCTTGACAAACTAAAATATGTAAATGACATTTGTATATATTAAAAATAAAAGATATACATTGTACTTAATGTCAGCTTGCTTATTTTGCTCAAGATAAGGATTTATTAAGTCTACATGTCATAAAAACAGGAAACTATGCTTCTAACCACAGCTTGACAGCTGTCGTTCCAACCACACAAGTTTGATATGCATTTTGCCCATGTTCGTTTGAACGATGGTTTCGGGAAACAACAAATCGTTGAACTATGTTAGTAACGACGGAACTTGCAATGTTAGTTGGCTAACGATGCTTTTGGGAAACGCACCCCAGGACAGTGGCCCTCTAGGAGCAGGACTGGACACCCCTGACGTAGGAAATACAAAGAAGCAGTCTTTATTTAACTAGATGAACTCTCAGGAGAACTACTATAGAATAACAGGATTCAATGCGCAAACAAAAGACGTCACTGGGCAATGAACAGAAATAACTGAGGGTTTAACATAAGGAGTGAGGTAATTAACTGAACCAAGAACAGGTGAGGAGGTAATCAGAAACTATGGAAAATATCTAGTGGCGGTAAAATGAGAAGAAAGGAAATGGGAACTAGAACTAAACCAAAACACAAAGAAACCAACATACATGTGAGACATATACAAGTTAATACAAAGTTCAGTCATGAAACTCTAACCGAGCGCTGATTGGGTCTTTCTACGCCATGGCATCAGCCAATCGGAAGTAATTCCATATCTACGCAACCATATATATCGTACCCTAGCCTGCGATCAACAAGCTGCGCAACGTAAAGCGCTGTTATCCCTCCTCCTCCCCAGCGCCACCTGTAGAGATCTGCTACAGGGGTTCTACCATTCTTGCAGCAGCCTTTTCCTTGTTGTTCTATTTGACTAAGCTAAACAATTTGTATTTGCTCAGCAGCAGCAGCAGCAGCAGTAACTGCAGCAGCAGTAGCAGCAGCAACAGCAGCAGCAGCGTAGCAGATCTCGTACGCCAAAATCAAGCCATGTGTACTTCATACCCCATGCCAATAAATGCTGGTTGAATTTAATTCACTCCGAGAGTTGTCATGATTGAACTACATTTCTAAGTCATTTAATGCTTTTAGAGTAATAACGTCGATTTTTATTCACATTTGGCGCTTTGGTAAGTCATTTTGGATAAAAGCGTCTGCTAAATGATTGCATGTAAATGCAATCCTCATATCAGGCAGAAATGGCTCCATAAGGTATATTTTCTTTCTGCAGTCTACATCTAGGGAAATAAAAACAAAAGGCATTGTTTCTGCCACCTTTCCATAAAGCAATTGTTCCAAAAAACTCCTTTTTGGCCATATCATATTTTCTAGCTTGTTGCAGAGAAGATTGAGGCTACATTGGACCAATTTATGCCATCTGAAGCCAATCATATCCAACACAAGGTCAACAGCTTTCATCCTGAAAGACCTTGTCCTCTCATTTCATGTATTTTCACCCCTTCTTCATTATGAAAAGGCAGCGTGAGGAATGAGGACATGCTGTTGGGGACATCCATTTGTAATGCTGTCTGTGTACAACATTGAAAATCCCCCTGTGTTGTTTGACCAAAGAAACAGTATGATGAAATCCCATCATAGATGGTGGACTGCCTGTGTGTTATAATGATGCCCTTCTCCTCACACCCATCTAGATCCAGGCAGGCACTCTTGATTAAATATTGACTTGCAATTCCCTTTGTGCTTCTTTTTGTCTGATCAATAATTAATATTAGGTAAAAGGGAACAGTGTGGACTGCAGTTTGTTTAACAACATCTTTTCCTGAGATATGTTTCATTCCCAACAATGTAACAAATTGCTACAGACAGCTATCTGTTAAAACATTGTGTTCCAAATTGTCTAGGAAAAAGCAGTTTCTTTCTCATTACAACAAACCTTAACAGCTTCTCAGAACATGATCTCTCATATTGTTCAGTCACTGCAAGACCAAACTGAAGAATGAAAGGTGACACGGCTCTTTTTTTAGTCATAACCCTTCGGGTTCGTTTCCACACAGCAAGACGGGACATTTTAAAGCCAGTGCAAGCAGGATGTGTCTATTATTCAGTGATCCAGATGGCTATTCATCCTTGGAGCGGTTTCAAGGTATGTTCACAAAAACACCACACTAAAAATAACAGCTATGTGTAAAGGCATAAGCTTCAGAGCCAGTTTGCAGGATGATAGATGTTTGTTGGAAATAAGATTGAAAGTTCTTTGTTAAAGGACCTAAAGGAGTCATATGAGGAAGGATTACATTTATTGAAACTTGCATAAACGACATGATCTAAACTTCTGCAACATGTTTACATGTTAATGATGCTTATTGTGTATTCAGAAAATTGGCCTAAGCAGTCACGATGAGGTAATACTGAGAAAGCAGGGTATTTAAGAACTAATGGTGGGGAAAATCAGCCAAACCTTGTGCTTTTTCTAGCTGTGTGTAGCACTTGGCACTCTGCAGATCCTTTAAGAAGATTGCAACATTAAAAACATTAGCTGGCTTTATTTTTTTAGCAGTGTCCAGGATTGTTTCAGCTTTATTCTAATAGTTTGAGTGATACATTTCAGCACTGATTGTTTGTGAATCTGTCATAGAGCAATGCAGAATGTTACAGGGAATTGATTTGAGAATGCCATTTAAATTGACTTTAAACAAAACAATATATAGTATAACAAAGTAATTATTATAATATTACAAAAATTCAAATAAATGCTGTTTTTTAAAATAAAAATGTATCACAGTTTAAACATGAATATTAAGGTTTTAGGGAAGGTTATTACAATGTTTAACAGTATGCTCTGTTTGATTATTCCACTAATAATTAGTTGAAGTATTGAGTTATACTTTAACTAATAAATAAAACAAGAAAATCACTTCAACTTCTGAAAGTTTTTTTTAAATTAATTTGTTAAAAATACTGTTAAAATGACTGGGACTGTGTTTTTATTAAAGGTGCCGTATAACGTCTTTTTAAAAGATGTAATATACATCTAAGGTGTCCCCTGAATGTGTCTGTGAAGTTTCAGCTCAAAATACCCCATAGATTTTTTAATTCATTTTTTTAACTGCCTATTTTGGGGCATCATTAAATATGCGCCGATTCAGGCTGTGCGGCCCCTTTAAATACTCACGTCCCCCCCGTTTAACCACATTTAACAGTACATTATAAACATGCTAACGAAACATTTAGAAATACAATTTACAAATATCACTAAAAATATCATTACATCATGGATCATGTCAGTTATTATCGCTCCATCTGCCATTTTTCACTATTGTCCTTTCTTGCTTACCTAATCTGATGATTCAGCTGTGCACAAATCCAGACGTTAATACTGCCTGCCCTTGTGTAATGCCTTGAACATGAGCTGGCATATGCAAATATTGGGGGCGTGCATATTAATGATCCTGACTGTTACATAACAGTCTGTGTTATATTGAGATTCGCCTGTTCTTCGGAGGTCTTTTAAACAAATGAGATTTATATAAGAAGGAGGAAACAAAGGTGTTTGAGACTCACTGTATGTCATTTCCATGTACTGAACTTGTTATTTAACTATGCCAAGATAAATTAAATTTTTATTTCTAGGGCACATTTATGTCTGGGAATAGTAATATCTATTTAATAAGAGTAAAAATCAGAAAATATTATGTAATATTGTGCACATTTTTTAAAAAATGTCTAGAAAAAATCTCTAGATTTCTTCTTTTTTTTCTTCTTCTTCTTCCTCTCGAGTTTATGGTCATTGAATGGCTTTCCTGAGGTAAATGTAACATTTTGTGACATATTTCACGAGTTCACACTTACAAATAAGTCAGGTAAATTAATTGGTAAACGTATTTGGCCTGAACTCATGCCGATTGGGTAGATACGTTGATTACATATTGTTGACAGCTGGTTGAGATGACGTAATGATCAAGATGATGTAATGATTGGGTATCTTATTTGACTTGTTCCTCCTGAACTACGTTTATAAAACATCATTTGTTTGCAAGCTGTTTATTGAAATCTTTCTGCAGTTGAAACTCTGAATTAAGTGATTACATTTGAGATGGATTCATTTCAGTAAGTTGTATTGTAACTTTCAACATACTTTTTGATATTCATTTGTTTATTTCGTGCTGTAATAGCAAAAAAGAGGAGGAGATAATAGGTTTGTGTGCCTCTTGACCTGAGATGTTAAAGCGGTCTGTCACACCACATTAAAGAGCGCCAAAACCACATGTATTATTTGAATCCCACAATAAAATTGACAGAATTTAAAACCTGAGACTTTGTTTTATATCAGAAGTAACCTGATCTGTCTTATCTGTCGGCACATTTTCTGTGTCCTCTTTGCACTGCGATGCATCTTTCACTGTGTGAGAAAATGGACGTGTGAAAGTTGCTGGCCCTGCATGACAGCATTTTTTTGTAGTTATGCTGAACGTTATGTTTGTTAAGTATTATGCTACGTTAAACTCCCACATTTTACAGGTTTGACTTAATTTGCACTATGCACTCCGATGCGCTGTATCTTCTTCTATTGGATTCGATCCAGGAAGGCTGCATTACAGTATTGCGCTACAGCGCCCCACTGGTCAAACTGTGTTATTGCAGGCACTTCAAATAGGTCAAATGAGATCAAAAGAATATTCGACAACAAAAATATTTGTCGACAATTTTTATTGTCGACGTTGTCGATAACATCGACTAATTGTTTCAGCCCTAATAGAGAACGATGTGATTGCTAGCAGATTGAGTTAAGGAACTATCAGCCATTTGTTTTATGACAGAGCTTTGTATTTGTATACCTTTCACTAGTTTGCATTATTTATTTACATGCTAATATCATAAGTGCACCCAAGTGCAGCCTTTTATGTGAAGTCCAGCCATGAGAATCTGAAATGACAGATGATATTACAAATTGCCCAGCCTAGTCACCTGGAAATCCATATTAACAGCTACATGTTACATTATATGTCTTAATAGCTATTATTATAGCATAATCTGAACAGCCGATTCCCTCATGTGCATTTTTCATCATTTGTGAGGGGTCACTGTGGACCGAGCCATTCAAGTGACTCATAATCACCAAAAGGTTACGATCCCCCACATTTGCATAAAGTCTTAAAATAGAAAGCGGCTTGCCATACCATAGGTGCATGCAGACTTGTTTACACCCTGTCTTTTTAGTAATGGAACACTTCTAGAAGAAAAAACTTTCCCCAATGGAAAATTTCTATCAGGCATTGGTACATTTTAATACCTTGCGTCAAAAACACCCACCCCTAGAGAAGCCGCTTGATGTTACAATACATTTTCTCATTATTCTGACTTTCTTTTTGCCTCTACTTTTGACACTACAGGTTATTCTTTTGGTCTGACCAGGACTCTACGGAGAAACACTGGACTTCTTAATCATGTCACTGACATTCCTCAAAGGATGCCGGGTAACCGGGTTTTGGCTCTGCTATGAAGGTCTGTCACGTCCAGACTGAAAAGTCTATGAAGTTCCTATTGCAGACATGTGTCAAATGGGGAAAAGACTATTGTTTGAGGTTAATCTTCTGGAGTCTGAGGCTGATTTGGGGTCCTGGTGTAGTTTTGACATGCCCTGACATTTGTGCTTTTTTCAGTTGCTTATAAACATATTAATGACAAATGTCTCATTACACTGTATTCAGCAGAAACTAGGCTACAATAATATGTGAGGAACAAGTATGTACATATTTGTATTTTTGAGAGAATTGCATATGAGTCACTGAAATAAGGCCTCAAAATACACACTAATATTTTTTCACAAGACTTGTGAGAACTGTATATTTTAGTCTAGAGTTTTTGCTTGAAAATGATATTTAAATTATTATCCTGCCTACTCCAACACATAAAACATTGTATTGATTTTAAATTTCTAAGACACTTTTGTTTACACAAGCCGTATGCGAAGAAGAATCTTCATGTATAATGCTATGATTCACACCTGAGGAGATTAAGACCCTGCCCCTAATGAGCCACATAATGAGCCATTCAGTCAGGAACTAAGAAAGAATGCAATGACAAAAGAAATATATATATATATTTTTTAAGTTTATTTAAAATATAGTTAACTATATAAATGAGAGTCAAAGACACATTTTGAGTACACAGAAATAAATTATTTTCAAAGATATATGTGAACATCACATACCTGGCATTTGGTGTTTCTGTACTGGGAAAGAAAGAACATTCCAGTCAGTGATTTGTCCAATATCTGGTCACTGTGATTCTGAAATCTGTGAGATAAAAGAGAAAACCCTCTGTGAGCATGATCATATCAGCTATTGTATTAATGTTAATGTCCACTCTTAACAGAAAACATGATTCCCTTTCATGGGAACATCGACGCTGCGTAAGCGCTTTGGGAACGCCTCTGTGTGTTACGTCTTGAAGCACTCGTGAAATCGAAAAAATAGTGTTACGGGACGTCAGAGCGGGTGACGTCACGGACCAGGAAACTATAAAGCACCATTGAGAACAAAGAACGCCAGCTTCTGAAGTCTTCAGCAGCGCTCTGTGTTATCGTGTGTCTTATTTGGTGTTGTCTGTCCCTTTATATCTACACAGCAAACAAAATATCTCTTCGTCCGAGGACAAGAGTATTTTAGTTCACCAAAGCACATATATACACATATATATATATATATATATATATATATATATTGAGACACAAATGGCGAGTTCAAGCAAGCAACAGTTTGTTAAGTGTGTTCATCCCTGCCCTCGCTTCATCTCGGGCGGGGATACACACGAGATGTGCGTTGCTTGTTTGGGAGTGGAGCATGCACAGGCAGCTCTCGAGGGAGCTGTCTGTGTACATTGTGAAAAACTGACGCTCCGTACACTCCGCTCACGCTGCGCGTTCTTTGACAAGAATAAAGAGGGTGCCGCGGCGAGTGTTCCCCAGGGTTCGGGTCCCGCTGCTGCCGAGGCACAGCGGCGGCTTCAGTCCTGGGGTTCACAGATGGATCTGGCGGAGGGGCTAGAGACGGGTCCTGCCCTATCTCAGCCTTCACCCGCCAGACCCAGTGTCTCTCCCCTTGCTGCGGAAGCATGCGCTGCGGTTTCTTCCCCCAGGGTAGAGGCACCTGCACCGGCACTTCACTTATCCAGCTCCGAGGAGATGGATGTAGCGAGCGTCGGGGCTGGAGAGGAGGACCCGCCATCCTCATCTCCAGCTCATGAGGAGCTTTTGGATGTTGTGACTCGGGCGGTGACAAAGTTAAAAATAGAATGGCCAGAAGAAAGATCAGAAGCGCAAACAAAAAGCAAACTGGATGAGTGCTTTCTCCCCGCCCGATCACAGCCTCAGCCCTGGGGATAGCCGTTTTTCCACGATGTCCACACCGAGGTGTCGAGATCGTGGCACAAGCCAGCACAATTTCGTGTTTACAACCCACAAACCACTCTATATAGTAATATAGTAGGAGGTAAACAGCACGGTTATGGGGCGATGCCTCAGGTCGAGGAGACGCTCGCGAGCTATCTCTTGCCTGAGACAGCATCGTCCCTAAAATCCCCGACTTTACCCACCAGACCCCTGCGTACAACATCAGCGCTGGTGGGCAGGGCTTATGCCTCAGCAGGTCAGGCGGCCGCATGTCTCCACACTATGGCCATCCTCCAGGCATATCAAGCCAACCTGCTGGGGGAGATAGACGAGAGTGGCGAGGCGACTTTTGATGCTATTCAAGAGCTCAGGAAGGCTACCAACTTATCTCTCCGGGCCACCAAGGAGATGGCAAAATCAATAGGCCGCTCTATGGCAGCCCTGGTGGCCACGGAGAGACATTTATGGCTCAATCTGTCAGATATAAAAGAGCGAGATAAGTCTGTGCTTCTAGATGCACCTGTGTCTCTCCTGGGCCTCTTCGGCGACTCGGTTACATCTGTTGTCGAGAGGTTCCAGGAGGCAAAAAGACAGTCGGCGGCCTTCCAAAAGTTCCTCCCTCGCCGCTCTGCCGAGGTTGCTGAGCGGGAGCAGCCTCGGCCGTCTACAAGCTCCTCGACTGCGCATAGAGCGCAACAGAAACAAAGTGTTGCCACCCGTGCTCCTTCGCAAAGATCTTGGGGACCGGGGAGGGCAACGCAAGCAAAGCCTTCCAAGGGTAAGACAGATCTGCGGACTGTCATTATCGCGAGGAAGGCTTCGAAGAAGTCCTGACGTCAGGGGTTCAGGACTTCTGAGGGCAGCCCCCTCCGGACAGGGTCCTGTAAAATTAAAATCTATAATACTAACCCCTCTTCGGCGCCCTCAGGGGGCCGTTCTACCAACCCCTTCATCTCGTGCGTTACGGGGCGCAGCGGTCCCCACCGACCCTCTGAGGAGGGCCGGTCAGCGCTTGATTCGACTTCTTCCTGCCGGTGCACCGCTCCAGGGCGTCGAGCCAAGTGCTCAAAAAACACCAGAGACCAGCCTCGAGAGGTTGGTTCCCTTAGTAGAATTTCTGGAAGAATGGAAACGTCTTCCCAATATTTCTCAGTGGGTACTGCAGATGATAGAACGGGGTCCTCCCTACAGTGGTGGGCCCCCAGCAGTCTCTGGTCATGGAACAAGAAGTTATGACACTTTTGCAAAAAGGAGCTATAGAGAGGGTTCCTCCTCCCGGCAAACAGTCAGGGTTTTACAGCCGCTTCTTCATAGTTCCGAAGAAGGATGGAGGGTTGCGTCCTATTCTAGATTTACGCATGTTAAATCGCTCAGTACAAAAGCTCAAGTTCAAGATGCTTACACTCAGACAGATCACCACACAGATCAGGTCCGAGGACTGGTTCGTGACAATAGATCTGAAAGACGCGTACTTTCATGTGTCAATCCATCCTTCACATTGGAAGTTCCTCAGGTTCGCTTTCGGGGGTGAAGCTTACCAATACAAGGTTCTTCCGTTCGGCCTATCTCTTTCACCCCGCACCTTCACAAAGTGCGTGGATGCGGCTCTGGCTCCGCTGAGACTCCAGGGCATCCGCGTGCTGAATTATATCGACGACTGGTTGATTCTGGCTCAATTAGAGCAACAGGCAGTTCAACATCGAGATGTAGTTCTGTCACACATGAGAAGGTTAGGGTTGAGACTCAATACCAAGAAGAGTGTGCTTCTTCCAGCTCAAACTACCAGCTATCTAGGGGTGGTTTGGAATTCCACGACGATGCAGGCACATCTGTCTCCTGCCCGGGTGAATTCTATTCTCTCAACCGTGAAAGGGGTGAAATTAGGCCAGTCACTCACTGTAAAACAGTTTCAGAAACTGTTAGGTCTGATGGCAGCCGCTTCCAACGTGATACCTTTTGGTCTGCTGCACATGAGACTGTTACAGTGGTGGCTCAGAACCAGGGGGTTTTCTCCGAGGGGAAATCCTTTTCGCACAATCGAGGTCACGCGGCGGTGCCTTCGTGCCTTGGCAGTGTGGAAGAAACCCTGGTTTCTGTCCCAAGGTCCTGTGCTGGGGGCTCCTTGTTGTCGCAAAATGCTAACGACGGATGCGTCTCTCACAGGCTGGGGGGCGATCATGAGTGATCGCTCAGCTCAGGGTCTTTGGGGGGACCATCATCGTTCCTGGCATATAAATCAGCTAGAGATGATGGCGGTATTTCGAGCACTCAAATACTTCCTCCCAGACCTAAGGGGCCATCATGTGTTAGTTCATACAGACAACATGTCAGTGGTCTCCTATATCAACCATCAGGGGGGTCTGAGGTCTCGCCAGCTGTGCAAATTATCACATCAGATCCTCCTATGGTCCCAGGGAAAATTTCTCTCTCTGAGAGCAGCTTATATCCCGGGACATCAAAATGTGGGGGCAGACATCCTGTCGAGGCAGGGGCCGAGGCCCGGGGAATGGAGGCTCCACCCCGAGGTGGTAGAGCTGATATGGAAGAATTTCGGTCGCGCAGAAGTCGACTTGTTTGCCTCGAAAGAGACGTCTCATTGCCCGTTGTGGTATTCTGTGGCCGAGGCTGCGTCTGTACGCATTTCCCCCGATTGCTCTGCTCCCCGGAGTTCTGGAGAGGGTTCGACGGGATGGGGTCCGTCTAATATTGGTAGCCCCATTCTGGCCGACCCGGATATGGTTCACGGATCTAGTATCCCTCTTAGAAGGCTCCCCCATGGAGATTCCAGTCAGGCAGGACCTTCTGTCTCAAGCGGGCGGCTCAATAGTTCACCCCCGCCCGGAGATATGGAAACTGTGGGCCTGGCTCCTGAGGGGGCCGAGCTCATAGAATCTGGTCTCTCAACCGAGGCTGTAGAGACCATTCTCCACTCCAGAGCTCCATCCACGAGAAAACTTTATGCGTATAAGTGGAAGCTGTTTGCTACTTGGTGTAGCCGATTACAGGTGGATCCGTTCCACTCCTCCATCAGTCATGTACTGCAATTTCTCCAAGAAAAATTCTCGGATGGTTTAACCCCTTCTACATTGAAGGTATATATTGCAGCGATTTCTGCTTATCACGCTAAAATAGAAGGCGTTTCTGTGGGTAGAAACCCTTTAGTCATACGTTTTCTCCGTGGTACTCAGAGGCTGAGGCCTGTGGTACGCACAAAAACTCCGTCCTGGGACCTAGCCATTGTGTTGGAAGGGTTGGCTGCGGCTCCCTTTGAACCTTTGGAAGAAGTGTCTGAGAAGTTTCTCACTTTGAAAACCATATTTCTTCTGGCCATAACATCTCTCAAAAGAATTGGAGATTTTCAAGCACTATCCGTTGCTCCTTCATGTCTAGACTTTGCACCTGGAATGGTCAAAGCTTTTCTGCATCCTAGACCTGGGTATATTCCCAAGGTCCCTACAAGTGTCCCGGGGCAGATTGTGCTGCAGGCCTTTTGTCCTCCACCTTTTGCAAATGCGGATCAGGAAAAACTAAATCTGCTCTGCCCAGTGAGGGCTTTAGACACTTATGTCCACAGAGCTGCCCTGTGGCGAAAATCTGAACAATTATTTGTATGTTACGGATCTCCTAACAAAGGAGGACCGGTGTCCAAGCAGAGAATGAGTAAGTGGGTGGTCAAGGCCATCTCGCTTGCCTATGAGTCCTCCGGGCAGCCTTGTCCGTTGGCTGTCCGGGCACATTCCACCAGGGGTATGGCTGCCTCAAAGGCTTTGATGTCGGGGGTTCCCCTCAATGACATATGTGAGGCTGCTGGGTGGTCGTCTCAGCATACCTTTATTAGGTTCTATAACCTTGATTTGGGCTCCACTCCAGGGTCCTCAATACTGTCGTCCTGAAAGATAACAGACATGCATTTGGTCTTATGGCCTAGTTGGGATTAGTTCCCAAAGCGCTTACGCAGCGTCTATGTTCCCATGAAAGTGAACGTCTCGGGTTACGTCTGTAACCCTGGTTCCCTGAATAAGTGAACGAGATGCTGCGTAGCTTAGCCATACTCCCAGCACGCCTGTGTTATTTCAGAAGCTGGCGTTCTTTGTTCTCAAGGGTGCTTTATAGTTTCCTGGTCCGTGACGTCACCCGCTCTGACGTCCCGTCACACTATTGGTTCGATTTCACGAGTGCTTCAAGACGTAACATGCAGAGGCGTTCCCAAAGCGCTTACGCAGCGCCTCGTTCCCTTATTCAGGGAACCAGGGTTACAGACGTAACCCGAGACGTTTTTGTGATCTCATGCATGCATGTATTATTGCACATCGTGTGAAGAAAATTTTGTATAGGCCTATATCTTAAATGACAGTACTGGTCAAAAGATTTGACACATTACTATTTAAAATGTTTTTGAAAGAAGTCTCATGCTCATCAAGCCTGTATTTATTTGATCAAAAATACAGTAAAAACAGCAAAACTGTGAAATATTATTACAATTTGAAATAATGGTTTTCTATTTTAATATACTTTAAAATAGAATTTATTTCTCTGATGCAAAGCTTTCATCATTCCTTGCAAATAAAAGCTTCATTGATGTGGCACTATATAAGCTATTTTATACAGTAAACTCTTCGTAAATGTCCAAAACAGGACAAAAGAAATATTGTGCAGAATGTGCTACCATCTTAATAATAAATGTAAAAAAGCACATCTTGTCAGCTCAAAACACCTCTCAGAATGAACGACCATCTAAACACCTCTCAGAATGAACGACCATCTAAACACTTCTCAGAATGAAGTACCATCTAAACACCTCTCAGAATGAAGTACCATCTAAACACCACTCAGAATGAACCACCATCTTAACACCTCTCACAATGCGCTACCATCTAAATATGTCAGAATGCGCTACCATCTAAACACCTCTCAGAATGGACTACCACCTAAACACCTCAGAATGAGCTACTATCTAAACACGTCAGAATGCACTACCATCTAAACACTTCTCAGAATGCGCTACCATCTGAACACCTCACAGAATGCACTACCATCTAAACACCCCTCAGAATGCGCTATCATCTAAACACCTCAGAATGCGCTACCATCTAAACACCTCTCAGAATGAACTACCATCTAAACACCACTCAGAATGAACTACCATCTAAACACCACTCAGAATGAACTACCATCTAAACACCTTAGAATGCACTACCATCTAAACACCTCTCAGAATGCGCTATCATCTAAACACCTCTCAGAATGAACGACCATCTAAACACCTCTCAGAATGCGCTACCATCTAAACACCTCTCAGAATGAACTACCATTTAAACACCTCAGAATTAACTACCATCTAAACACCTCTCAGAATGAACTATTATCTAAACACCTCTCAGAATGAACGACCATCTAAACACCTCTCAGAATGCGCTACCATCTAAACACCTTTCAGAATGCGCTACCATCTAAACACTTCTCAGAATGAACTACCATCTAAACACCTCTCAGAATGAATGACCATCTAAACACCTCTCAGAATGAATGACCATCTAAACACCTTTCAGAATGAACGACCATCTAAACACTTCTCAGAATGAAGTACCATCTAAACACCTCTCAGAATGAAGTACCATCTAAACACCACTCAGAATGAACCACCATCTTAACACCTCTCACAATGCGCTACCATCTAAATATGTCAGAATGCGCTACCATCTAAACACCTCTCAGAATGGACTACCACCTAAACACCTCAGAATGAGCTACTATCTAAACACGTCAGAATGCACTACCATCTAAACACCTCTCAGAATGCGCTACCATCTGAACACCTCACAGAATGCACTACCATCTAAACACCCCTCAGAATGCGCTATCATCTAAACACCTCAGAATGCGCTACCATCTAAACACCTCTCAGAATGAACTACCATCTAAACACCACTCAGAATGAACTACCATCTAAACACCACTCAGAATGAACTACCATCTAAACACCTTAGAATGCACTACCATCTAAACACCTCTCAGAATGCGCTATCATCTAAACACCTCTCAGAATGAACGACCATCTAAACACCTCTCAGAATGCGCTACCATCTAAACACCTCTCAGAATGAACTACCATCTAAACACCTCAGAATTAACTACCATCTAAACACCTCTCAGAATGAACTATTATCTAAACACCTCTCAGAATGAACGACCATCTAAACACCTCTCAGAATGCGCTACCATCTAAACACCTTTCAGAATGCGCTACCATCTAAACACTTCTCAGAATGAACTACCATCTAAACACCTCTCAGAATGAATGACCATCTAAACACCTCTCAGAATGCGCTACCATCTAAACACCTCTCAGAATGAACTACTATCTAAACACCTCTCAGAATGCGCTACCATCTAAACACCTTTCAGAATGCGCTACCATCTAAACACCTTGCAGAATGCGCTACCATCTAAACACCTCTCAGAATGGACTACCATATAAACACCTCTCAGAATGAACTACCATATAAACACCTCTCAGAATGGACCACCATCTAAATACCTCTCAGAATTAACTACTATCTAAACACCTCTCAGAATGCGCTACCACCTAAACACCTCTCAGAATGGACTACCATCTAATCACCACTCAGAACACTCAAAAAAATAACTTGTTGGTCTAACTTAATTCAATTATGACACCTATTTCCACACAGTTGAACTGATTTATTTGAACTTAAGCTAGGTTAATTGTACTGATGAGTAAAATTCATCCTAATTGAATGAGATCACACCAGTTTCATTTGACGTATTCTGTGTATGTTTCCTGAACATAATTCATTCTTGTTGATCCAACCAGTGCTTTTTTTTTTTGTTTTTTGTTACCATCATGGTGAAGATGTGCGCTTGTGCTTAGGTTTTGAGTAGCTGATGTACACAGACATACATGTTTCATGACCATTGAGAGGAGAAAAGCTGATGACCATATGCAGACTGTGTAAATTTTGTGCTGGCCCTCAAACTAATTTATTTATATTTCTATAAAAACTAAAATAACACTTTTTCATATGCTAAGTAACATTTATAGCATGCAAGTAATGATCAGATAAAGAACTTCTCATCACTGGCTTTGAACACAGTTAATGCTCATTGAGAACAATATAAATTTGTTTTACGTAGCCACCTAGAGCCTAACCAGAAGGTCTACACTTCAGCATAATGGTAACCTCAAAAAATCGACATAACATAAACTCTTTTAAATGTCAAATATAACTGAACATCAAACTTTAAAAGGTATTTCCCTTTACTAAAAAACACATTAAACAGCACTTAAGTTCAACATTTACTGTCCCAATCTTTCCCTACGCAAAGCATGCTGGGAACTAGAAATCCACTGCCCAGGTTCAATCAATGCAACATAAATGATTCATGTAGTCCCAACGCAAATGGTTTAGGTTGACCTAACATTTTGCAAATTTAATTTCATTTAACATAATACAATTGAGTGCAAATGCCAATTAAGTAAAAAACTAAAGATTTGTGTTGGTTCAGCTTATTTTATTTAAATAAACTGAACAAGCAGCTAGAATCATTTTTTTGAGTGAATGAATGACCATCTAAACACCTCTCAGAATGGACTACCACCTAAACACCTCTCAGAATGGACTACCATCTAATCACCACTCAGAATGAATGACCATCTAAACACCTCTCAGAATGGACTACCATATAAACACCTCTCAGAATGAATGACCATCTAAACACCTCTCAGAATGGACTACCATATAAACACCTCTCAGAATGGACTACCATATAAACACCTCTCAGAATGAACTACCATCTAAACACCTCTCAGAATGCGCTACCATCTAAACACCTCTCAGAATGGACTACCATATAAACACCTCTCAGAATGAACGACCATCTAAACAACTCTCAGAATGCGCTACCATCTAAACACCTCTCAGAATGGACTACCATATAAACACCTCTCAGAATGTGCTACCATCTAAACACCTCTCAGAATGGACTACCATCTAAACACCTTTCAGAATGGACTACCATCTAAACACCTCTCAGAATGGACTACCATATAAACACCTCTCAGAATGGACTACCATATAAACACCTCTCAGAATGTGCTACCATCTAAACACCTCTCAGAATGGACTACCATCTAAACACCTTTCAGAATGGACTACCATATAAACACCACTCAGAATGGACTACCATATAAACACCACTCAGAATGCACGACCATGTAAACACCTCTCAGAATGTGATACCATCTTAATAATAAATGTTAAAAAAAGCACATCTTGTCAGTTCAAGACACCTTTCAGAATGAACTACCATCTAAACACATCTCAGAATCAACTAGCATCTAAACACCTCTCAGAATGTGCTACCATCTTAATAATAAATGTAAAAAAGCACATCTTGTCCTCTTAAAACACATCTCAGAATGAACTAGCATCTAAACACCTATCAGAATGAACTACCAGCTAAACACCTCTCAGAAGGAGCAACCATCTAAACACCTCTCAGAAGGAGCAACCATCTAAACACCTCAGAATGAACTACCATCTTAAATGGAATAAATTGCAGCTCTGTTGTTCAAGCAACTGTCATGCGACTTTTATTGACACAATTGTATCTATTAGCAATGTACACCAGTGCATCAAGAGAGACATTCCCACTGCTTTCTTCTTCATTTGTGACAATGCACTATCCCCCTCGATACCCGTTTAGTATTCTGACCCATTCTGTTATTGTCAGCTCTGCAGTCTATTAGGGAGCGCTGTCCTATGCAACTGTCACTTAGCCTGAGAAAACTTTAAGCATGCCACTGCACAAGCATCTATTTGTCTCCACCTCAAATACTTCCCGTGGAGCAGAATACAAGATGTCTCATCTTTTGCAATAGGAACAGGGGCTGTGAAAGATGAATTATTTACTTTGCTGACTTGTGCAGTGCCTAGGGAAAGAGACTACAGTCGCTGAAAGACAGGGGCACAAAAACCTCCTGCCTGAACCGACTCCAGCAGCACTACATCTGCAGCCATGTGAACACAGGTACCCTTTACATCTGAGCTCTGCTTATATACATTTGCCGATCGCATTGCGTCGCTCACTCCTTGGAGGTTAAAGAAAGTTCTGAGCAGTTGTTTCTGTAATGTTCCTGGGCTTTGAATGCAATATAAATATTGAATCACAAGAGAAAAGCCTCATGCAGTGCTTCTATTCAAAGAACACTTTTCATTCACTTGTTTGTTTGTTATGTATTTCCTAAAAGTTTTTTGGCAAAAGTTAAATGAACGGTCGAATATGAAATCCAAGAAAATCAGTAATCTATGCTGGATGTTTGATGCAAAAACTTGGTAAAATTAGATCCAGGCAGTAGATAAAGTTGATGAAAAGTTATTTATTCATTACAATTAAATTTAGCCTCACAGGCAAACTTTAATCGATAATAAAAATACTTAATAAAACCAAAAGGTAAAATAACCATCATGAAGGAGTAGTCAATAGTTAATAATACATTTAGAGTATTGTAAAATCCAGAGTGTTGTATCTAATAGATGAAAATCAAAAAGAATTAAAACATTAAGACATTTGCAGATAAGAGAGAAGAAGCAGAAGCCCAGGAGATCAACAACTCAGTCCATGTTATACCATAAGCATACAGGGAGATTCCCAACCCACTCAAACTGATGTTTTTGTTAAAATGAAAAAGGTTAATTTCACCCATTACATCATCCTCTGGTCCAGTGTCAAAAATAGTTGTTTTAACCCTTAGGGAATTTTGCAAATCTTGCACTATTAAATGTCAGCAGACACTAATTCTGAAAAACATCACTTCTGCAGTACTTGGCAGGTGTCCAATGTCTAACCACAAATGTGTCAGCGTGACCTGTCACACTGGAACACTTTGAAGAACAATTGAACATAACAAGCATACTCTTAAATATAAAATAAGAATAACCATAAGGGTACAATGACAAGTAAATACTTGAAAATATGATAAGAATTAATATATATAAAGTAGAAGTACATGAATATATGGAATCAAAAGTAAAACTGATAAATCATAAGCCATAAACGATTAATATAAATATTAATAAAAATGCATGAATATGAATATTGACCATTTTGGATATATATGGAAATTTCGTATATATATATATATATATATATATATATATATATATATATATATATATATATGGAAATACGTGCATTTTTGATTAGTTATTTTGATGGTTGATTTTTTTATTCTGGGGTTGCTCTTTCTAGACTTGATGGATTTAAAAACATATATATATATTATGTTATATAAAGTATATTATTTATATATTACGGAGCCCCGGACATGACATGCAGGAAGAAAATAGTAGGCTAAATTGTGCACACGATTTACTAATTCGTAACCTCGATTTACTAAATCCTGCACACAATTTACTGAAACGTCCGTACGATTTACTATTTTGTTCCCTCGATTTATAAATCATGCGCATGATTTATAAATTGAGGGAAGAAAATAGTAAATTGTGCGCACGATTTAGTAAATCGAGAGAACAAATTAGTAAATCATGTGCGGGGCTTCATAATATATTAATATTTAGAATTTTTGTATTTTCAGTTTTCATTTTAATTTTAGTCATTTATGTGCTTTTGACATTTTTATTATGTTTCCTTTTTTAATATTTTTTTTAAGCTTTAATTTTTTGGTACTTCAACTAGGCCTTCAATTTTACTCCAGTTTCTGAGGCAACATTTCTAATTTCTGCTTAAGTTTTTTACTTTAAAGGTACAATATGTAAAATTTTTGCAGTAAAATATCCAAAAACCACTAGGCTAGTGTTATATATATATTTTTTTTACAGCTGATTACGAACAATATCTCTAATGTTTTCAACTACTTGTAAATCATGAGAAAATTCCCATTCTAAACAGTGACACGGGGCAGTGCAGTCGCCTGTCAATGATGTCAGTTACCCTTTGTTACCGCTTTGTTCTACTGACGTAGAAACCACATGACAACAGTGTCGTGGACAAATGCGGAAGTAGTGTCTAGCGTCCAGCAAACCTCTAGCTTGCTTCAAGCAGTTCCTTATTTACTTAGGAACTTATTTATTAGGAACTTATTGTGTTACTTATTTATGGAACATAATTACTGTTTACCATCTGCCGCTGGTTCTGTCGACAAGGACAGCTCCCGTAAACTCATGACCGGAAAAGCGGAAGCGGCGCCGGCGACTGTGTCATAATAAAAGTCCCGCTGCTGCTGAGACGTGTGTTGATCAATCGCTCCAGCTCCTCGTTCAGCTCCCGCAACACTCGGTCCTGCTCTGCTTCATAGTACAGTAACGTTAATAATCGCATCCACGAACATGAGTTCTTCCAGACTCCAATCCCTATTCTTTTGCACCGTCCATTGAGATGGAGACCACATGTCCCAAGTTTCCGCTCTAAAACTTGGCGTTATCAAACTACGCCTTTGTTTTGAATAGGCTTCTAGCGACCTCTAGCGGAAAAAAAATATCACAGATTGTACCTTTAAAGTAAGAATGTTCATGATTTAATTGCTTTTTTATTGGCAAAAGTGTGAACAGCTTGTAACGAAACTTAAAGACCTTGCCGACTTCCAATTTTGTTTATGAAAGCATGTTGACTGATTTTTATGTGAAGGACTCGGGCCGTTTTTGCCAGGAAAATCAAAACAAATGTGACAAACGTGCGCTGCCAAGAGCCTATCTTTCGATCTGACACATGACATTAATGCTCATACAAGGATACAGGATAATGCCGAAACAATCATTCTGTACTGTAATGTCAATGTGCCATGCAAAGAAACAGGATTAACTAGTCACAAAGCCAGATCTATATATAATCTCTAATCAAACTATCATAACAGTGTAATTTTAATTACCTCATCTGTCGACATGATGCCGGTGAGTCACACAGTTGGTGCGAACATTTCCACATCACTGAACAGATGCGTTCTTAACTGTTGCTTTCTCACCCCTACCATTTTTATTGTGTGTTTATTGTGTTATTGAGAGCACACGGCACATGTTTAAATATTCATCTAACCTTCGCTTTCAGCAGCATAGGGATGTTTGTTAACAGTATATCGCTGCAAAAGTACTTCCAATTGCTTTCTACTTCGAAGAAAACAATGAAAAAGAACTTCACTGTGAGAGTATATAGCATCGGCACCTTGAATCATGTTCAGCTGTACATTAAGTGTGCAACAGCAGGGCAAGCACAGTTTCTGGCTGCAGTTCAATTAACAGCCACCGGTGTCGCTATTAACAAGGGTTTCTGAATTCTGCATATTACCCCATTAAGTTTGTCATCTAATATTTATATTTTATTTAATTTCAGCTTTATTTTAATAAACTTTATATAAATTAATTTTTAATAGTTGTATTTATTGTTTTAATACCAAAACTGACTGGATGTTTCTTGCTGACAGCAAAAGTCAAGTCACCTATTTACATAGCACTTTTTTGTACAATACAGAAGCACAAAAGCCACTTTATAGTGATAAACAGAACTATAATGATTAAAACAGAAATCTATAAAATGAATGTGGAAAACAGTTCAGATTGTGTGGTCTTGGATAAATGTGATGTGAAATATTCATACTAAGATCTCTGACTTGATTGAGCACAGATTAAGAAATTGTTAAGATCTCTTTTTCTACAGGATTAATGTAAATTATTTTCAGGGGGGAAATCTGTGATGCAAGAGAAAGTCTCCATTTGCTGTAGATTTAATCTCAGTGTTGTCTAGCAGAAATTTCTTTCCTATGGAAGGTATCGTTTTACATTACAGGGGTTGGATAGTGTGCTAAATATTTAAGAAGAGGGGGAGGGGGTTGTTTATTACTTCACAAAGTACTGCATGAGTTGACAGGCTACGTACGCAACCTATGCAAAGCCTTCCTCCTGCTATAATATCATCTGACTGAAAGTAGTCCCAAAGGACATTGTAACCAACAGCTGGCGGATTTTCGTTTATAATCTCTCCCTTGGTTTGATCTATGCTCGGTATCAGCAGTCTGCCTGTGAGTTTAAAATGAACAATAAAGCAGGCAAAGATTTAGTTGTGCTGGTGACCTGAGATTCAGGCGAGGATTTTGTAAACAAAATTACCTTCTATTCCTGAAGGGCGTGCGGTTCAATTTTTGAAATAATTTTGTGTGTACTCCTACTTTGAATACATTTCCTGGCAGTGGAAGGATTCTCTCCCTGACAAATATGACCCAATTTATGATCACTTTGAAGTGCTGCAGAAACTGAAAGACATTCAAAGATCAAGTGAGGATTTAAAATTAGGGTCTATTGAGAAGCAATTATGTCTTTATAGCAAAGCTGCATTTTCTGCATCAAATCAATGTTCCAAATCAAAAAGTGTCTTGGTGTTGGCTGACGTATTTTCCGTCCACTTAATTACATGCTTCTGATATCATAAGACGTTGATCATGTAATGCGTAATCTCCCACAGGACTGATTAGGATTGCTACACTTACATAGGGAGAAAATACATCTTAAATCTTTGCCATATGACAATTTTTCTCTCCTCATCCTAAAGGGTAAAATAAATAAATAAAAACAAAAAGATTATTCCCTAAGAGATTCATTATAGAAAATCTGCAGCCATACCTAATTCCACAAAATGCTGAATCACACAAAGCCTGGAAAGAACATGTGCAGGTCACATTTGTGACATTTTTTTATTTGACAATTAAGAGCATTATTTCATTTCAGTTTTCTTGATTCTTATTACTGCACCTGATCATTCCTTTCCTTTTGAGTTCTTTTGTAATTCAGCGGTGCGTTTCATTACTGTAATTGTCTCTTTTGCTGTATTTAATTTTTAGCACTTTTATTTAAAGCTGCAGTCCGTAACTTATTTTGGCTAAAAATATCCAAAATCAATTTTTGAGCATGTACATAACCAGTGTTCAAAACTATCTCCTTATCTTAGCCCAGGGGTCGGCAACCCAAAATGTTCAAAGAGCCATATTGGACCAAAAAAACAAAAAACAAATCTGTCTGGAGCCGCAAAAAATTAAAAGCCTTATATAAGCCTTATATGAAGGAAACACAGGCTGTAAGTGTATATTAGCTATATTAGCCTACTATCAAAATGACTCAGTAGGCTACAAATACATAATGAGGTATTCCCGAGGTAAGTTATATATTTAAAATCTGCTGAAATCTACAGAAAAAAAGAAGCAAATGGATCGGTGCAATTCACAGAAACAGCTGGACTCCAGCAGAGAAATGTGGATTTGCAGTTATCATTTTGTGTCAAATTGTTGGATTTTGAGATAAAATTATTCCATTTATATTGTATTGTTATATATTATTTTGACAAATCATCTATTAAATATTTTCCATCTTATATTCTGCATATTTTTTTTTTTAATAGAACAACGAGACACAAACCTTTCCATTCAATTCCGTTTGTGGTAGGGGGGTTCGGGGGCATGCTCCCCCGAGAAAATTTTGATTTCCTTGGTGTACATATATGCATTTTAATACGTTTTAAGGCCAAATTGGATAACAATAGCTTTAAACCATGTCAACAAATACATATATACATGCATGCACAGTTTTGAGGCAGCTTTAATCGCATGTTTGGTAATTTCATGACTTCATTTACAACAGAATAACGACGGTGCATGCCTGTAGTTTCTTCTGCGCTTTAGTTAAGCTATAATAAAGTAATATGCAGAGCGCGCCGGACATTTGCTCGAGCGATTCTTGGGTTCACGCTTCGAGCACAGTAGGCTATAGCCTAACAGCTGATTGGAGTTTTACTGACATAGCCTGACAACATCTCATCTGACCGCAGTTCACTGTTGAAGCTAACTTTTCCGCGCTCGTTTGACTTGCGCCTGGCGCTGAGGCGAAGTCGGAATGCATGTCTGAAAAGTGTCCTGTTTGTTGTGGTCGTAAAGAGACAGTTTTATATAAATGCAGCGTTTTACTTGGCAATGTTTTAAAAAATATTTTTATTTTTGGTATTTTTTATGCTCTGTTGGTGGTTTGTGGAGTAGCATCACCTGGGGGGGGATTAGACAAATGCTAACGGCAAAAGTGAGTGGAGTGGGTGGTTCTTGTTCCACCCACATACAATGGTTCCGACACCCATGATTCACAGGCAGATCAAATCAGGCACATATAAATGTCAGGAAACATGACTCCAGGCTGCATGTTAATATTCATGGATTAGGTTTATTTGACAAGTTGTAAGAAACACTTTAGAGTCAAACCTTTAGTGTAATTCGTTTGTTTTTACTCGCGTTTTCGCAGTTTCCCCTATTAAATCTAGTCATGCAGCAGGTTCTTTTGCCACTCAGTCCAGCTGAGGGAGCGCACTTTCAGCGGGAATGATGCAAATCTTCGTTGACAGGAATGTTGAAATTAAATATGTATTATACACATTTTTATAATGTCCTCCTACAGAAACCATATGAAAACAAAAAATATATTTTTTCCATTTTCATAAATTTTTCAAAAAACTCCAGGGAGCCTCTAGGCTCTAGAGCTGCGGGTTGCCGACCTCCGTCTTAGCCCAATACACAACAGTAAGCTTGTAATAATGTATTTTAATTGGTGGGTTTCCGCAGGAAATTCGAGCATCATTGCGTCATTATGTCACGTCTGTTTACATAAAGGAGTCCCGGCTAGTAGGCTATATCGCATGTGAGGATGCTGCTGGTAATGGATCATTTATAGCCTTTTCTCACAGCAGATGCAATAATTAAAGTTATCATTTTGATGGCAGATTGTATGTTATGATAAATGGACAGTTAGAGATTAGACTGTACAAAAATTAAAATCTACAAGTAACGCCAATACACACTAAATACACAGTCACGCACTGTTGTTGTTAACATTAAAAATTTGAGAACAAAGTATAACAATAATAATTTGCATGGTTTGACGTGATCCGAGCTAAGCGATCATCAGATCATTGACAGCGTGATTTATTGTAACGCTTTTTTTCTCAGTTGGCAAATTTGTTGCTTACTTGTTCAGATGACATTTTCTGGTAAAAAATCTTATTTTGGTCATACTTCCAAGACGTACAATATGTGATTCCGAGGTACAGTATCCACACCGGTGCAATGACTGACAGCAAACATTACATTCATCTGCGCTGAGGAGCCATGCCGATGCACAACCCACATAAAGATGATAATTCCGCAAGCAACTGCAATCGCAGGTTTCGAACAGAGATGGCGGCAAAGAGGCAACTTACGGACTGCAGCTTTTATTTAAATTTAGAGTTGTGTTTTGTGTGTGTTTTCATTATATATATATATATATATATATATATATATATATATATATATATATATATATATATATATAAATTTATTTAAAATTAGAGAAATATATTAATCTATTATATTTGTTTTCTTTTTAGATTTTTTTAATTATTTATTGTATAATCTATATTAGATTTTATGTATTCTTGGCATGTTTTCATGAAATTCACCTATAGATACCCCTGAGATGGCGTTATATTGACTCATCATGGTATGAATCACCATCACTTATTTAAAAAGATTATTTAATATGAAACGTGATGACAAAAGATAATTAACCACTTGTAGCCTCAGTATACATTAGATAAGTGAAGCTCAATTTCCAGAAGTGATATGAGGAAATCCAGTAGGTTACTGTTTGATATAGACAGGCACATTAATGACCCCAGAGGGGAAATTTAATATTATAAATTCCCTCGCCCAGAATCAAATCCAGACGATGCCAGTGAGAGAACCAAACCCTAACCAACAGTCCACAGGAATGCCGGCATATTTCATCCATGAATACACTACATACCATAAACACAAGTGCAGGTCATACAAGTCATGTCAGAATGTGGAAACATGCTCCTACTGTACATGCAGTCTTACTTAATTATTGTATTTTGTACTATCATGAATTCGATGTGGGCAGTGGAGGATATTTCTGTATTTCCCAGAGGACTGCATGATTGCTGTACCACTGGACGTAGATGATTTTATCCACAAATGACTCCAAGTTTCCCATTTACAATTCAGGAATAATGTCCATCTTAGTATAAACACACTGGTCATGCACATTTTGCACATGCTTTCATAAAACATACTGCAAAAGCCAGTCAGACCCCTACAAATGTTCTCTCCAGTTTGACCACATAGCAAACAAACAAACAGTCTGAGATGAAGAACATAATGCATTTCTTCAGTGTCCTACAAAAAAGCAGCGATGCATAAGTAAAAATCCTAATGTGCAGTAATGCAATTGTTTGGTGACATTACTTTTGAGCTTTCTTTGGAGGCTCGTGTTCCTCTGCATTCCTTCTCAACGTCAGCAGTCTGTCCTGTTTTCAAACACCAGAGAGGCTAAAAGATGGGAAAAGGGAACAAATGCATCCATTTAGTGCAACAATCGAAAGGTTGAGATTCACTCTATGAATAATTTGTAAAGCACAGGCTAGAAGAGAAACAAGGGCAGAAGGTGATGTGAGGTCAGGTTAGGAAATTTCCCTGACTTCCTAGAGTAAGTTCGTCTCTAATAAAATGGAAAAAGGCCCCCAAAATAATTACAAGTCCACAGTTTAAGCTAACATGGAACAGTGAATTTATATTCAAGTGACATGCTTCATAAATCAGGTCACTGTTCGCCTCCCAATTACAAGATAACCAGTGGTTCCACGTCTTTGATAAAGGACCCTTCATTAACGGTTCCAGCGCCCTCTGTTCTGTGCTGTATTAAAACTCCAGTAGTCAGTGTTAGACCCCTGATGTTTAAAGCAGCGCAGTGGTGTTCACACAGGAATATAAATGATGAGAATCTGGGCTGAATGGAGATCCAGGTCACACCGTCTGAATTTAGGCACATCAAGGCCACAGTCTGTCTCAGGCAACTCTCTTTTTTGCCATTCACTTTGAATATATTAGGTTAATGAAAGAGAGTGAGAGAGGCAGTGAGATGATTGCTCAGTTCCAAACAGCAACATCATATGCACTCCAATTAATCCCAGAATGCACTGTGACAAACTTAAAATCCATCTAGAAATTTTAATTATAACCCAAATTGTACATTAGACATAACTGATGTAATACTGAAATTGCTCAGTCAAACATTCATTAAAATCAAAGACAGACATTTATTAATATGTGACCTGATCCAGCAAAATGAGTCACAGTGACCCAAATTTCAAAATTGAGATTTTGGTATCAATGGAAAGATGCGACAATAAGCTTTAAAATGATATCCTAGTCATACCTTGAATAGTTTTAAAGATATACCCATTTGAAAGGTAAAGATATACCCATAAAATACAAAAATATATATACTTTTTTTAAAATAATTTTTCTTTTTTATTTGACATGGAATGACTCAGGAACACAATAAGATCGCTAAAAAATTATTTTTTGGTGATGCTCTCCTATATGTGAGCTGCATCTGGTTCAAATTTCGTGGTGATAGCATAAAGAATAGTTTGAAAAAATGTTGTTCATTTTTCCGCATCCAGGTGGCGCCAACGGGCGGTAAACTCCGGTTTAGAGGTGCTTCTCAGCACTCTTTAGGAGTTTTTCAAAATTGTTAGATGCATTAAAAGATGGGTCCGTGTACGTTTTGATAGTTTGTTTTCCAATTTGAAATGAAATATGCAGAAACGAGAAAACGGTTGTTTCCCGTTTTTTTTGTTTGTTAAAAAAAAACGGAAAAACGAGATTTTGACTCGATTTTCGTTTTTTCGGGTCACGGATAGAAAACGGAAACATGACTTCAAAACTCGTTTTCCACATGTGGGCGGTCATTACACGCCCCTTTCAGCCGATTGGTCAATCAAATCTGAGCCAGTGACGTCATCTTCAGTTCGTTCAACAAAATAACAGTCCTCTGCCGTGAAAAGCACAGATTAACCACATAGCTATTTTAGTTATGACAAAAAATAATATATTAAATGTTAAGCCAAAACGAATTAATTTAAAGCTGAACTGAAACTGAAACCAGCGTTATAACCTAGGCTACCTCTCTAATTTGACACAAATCCAAATGTTTCAATATTCACGATTTGGAGGCTAAACTATTTATTTTTTATTTAAACGATTTTATTGTAGCCTACACAGACTAATTAAAATGAGCAGTATAACTTTTTATATATTTGGTTGAATGTATGTTATTTTGACAGTTAACAGGCTGTGATGTCAAGTTACTAAAACTGATGTTGTGTGTGTGTGAGGCGCCGACGCATTCACTTGAATTGTCTTATAAAAGCGGAAACAACTTAAAATACTCAGACATTTATGGTCAAATATATGTAACACCATTAGAATCTGTGAAGGGTTAAATAGGCCTATTATTTTTGTACACTCACAATAAAAACAAAACATTGCTCGTAAAATAAACAAAGACATTTTCTGCCGTCTCGGTTTCCTTTCTGTGTACTTCTCAAAAATGAACCGACACTCATTATTGTCGCATTTTTCCCCCTTTCATTTTGGTAATATGTTAATTATTTAAGTGAAATAAATTTCGCGCATAGACATAGGCTATTCCTTTTACATAATTTAATCCTTTTTTTCTCCGTTCACAGAAGCGCGGCAGCCCAGCTAACACACGACGTAACAGTTACGTAATGTATTCGTACTTTTTGGTAATTTCATGACTTACTAACTGACAACGTAACTACGACGTCGCATGCCAGTAATTTCATTACCTTCAGATTACCATCTCACAACGTCGTCAGTACGACCCCCTAACGTTATAAGATTACCAAGGACGTTCCAGATACGTACTCTATTCGTAATTTATTGGTAATTCCATGACTTACTAGTAACGTAACTACAACGTTGTATGCCCGTAATATTATTACCATCAAATTACCATCTCACAACGTCGTCAGTACGACCCCCTAACGTTATAAGATTACCAAGGACGTTCCAGATACGTACTCTATTTGTAATATATTGGTAATTCCATGACTTACTAGTAACGTAACTACAACGTTGTATGCCCGTAATATTATTACTATCAAATTACCATATCACAACGTTGTCAGTACGATCTCCTAACGTTATAAGAAAACCAAGGACGTTCCAGATGGTGCGTGATGATGATGAATCCTCATGTTCTGTTGTTTATTCTGCTATTTGTTCATGTAGGCTAAAACTAAACCCCTGGGATTTTTAAATGATTCACAGACATTTATCAATTCTAATTTCGTTTAATTCCAATTTAATATAATCTTGTCGGTTAATGAAACGATGATCGCATCAGTTGAAAGTCAGGGGGAAAAACAGAAATTATATTGACAAGGCAACAATAATTTTCGTTTAGTTTAAGTTTTTCAAAACATCCACAGAACTGCATTACAGTAAATTTTCCAGCTGTTTAAGCCACGAATATTTACAAAGATAATAAAAGATAATGAAATAATTACAAAGATAATAAAAGTTCTATGTTTAATATACGAGAGTTTTTGTTTTGCTGTTGTCCATTGAAGCAATTGACGCAGAATCGCAAGTTGCCGTTAAATCGAAATTGAAAGTAAAATGGCCATTTATAGCTCATTCATTCAAAAGTGAAGGAAAGACAGAAAAAGTGAGGATAGCAAGTAAACTGTGACATATAATTATGTTCACTGTGTTCATAAAAGTTCTAGTGCTATGTTTAATTTAAGAGATAAAGCATGGCCATTTAGCCTATAAGCGAAGGAAAACTAAAAAGCCCCCCCACGGTGACTACCGTTAGGTGTTGTCACATGTCAAATAGGAATAACAGTTTTATTAGCCTATATTTATTATATTTCATATTTGTCTTTTTGTCCATAGGCTACATATCGTGAAAAGAAATGCAACACACACACACACCACCACCACCAACAACAACTTTTTTTTTTGTTGAAGCTGCTCTTAATTTTTTTATTGATGACTTCACAGCGCATTAGTATTGCTGTGCATGAATAACACTGAAAATATAAAATATCTACTGCGGGGTAAAGGATCACCATCGTCTTTCGACGAAACCATAGACTGTAAAAAAGACGAAACCCAGCACGGAGGTAATTGTGGTCATGTGCGCCACCTAGTGGATAGCCTATATGACTGCATCTACTCTATGGCCTACTGCAAGGAATGCGTCTGCTAAATGATTGAATTTAAATGTGTAAAATGTAAGCAAAACATTAAAATACGAAAAAAAAAGAAAAAAAAAAAAAAGAGAGCGCAGAAGCCACTGATCTATAGAGAATAGTCTATCATTATAGCCTATTGATTGGTGGTAGTAGCCCAAAGGATGTCATGCGCTTGATAACAGATGTAGAGGCATTTACATTTTAAAAACACATTGACAGCTTAAAAACAGACTTAATTAAATTTACTGTAGGTTTTTAAAAAAAAAATTTTATCTGTGCATGCATATTTCTGTGAAATACGCGTTAGGTTGCACAGAAGAAAGCCGATTTATGACATCTACTGATGTAGCGGCAGAGGACTGTTATTTTGTTGAATGAACTGAAGATGACGTCACTGGCTCAGATTTGATTGACCAATCGGCTGAAAGGGGCGTGTAATGACCGCCCACATGTGGAAAACGAGTTTTGAAGTCGTGTTTCCGTTTTCTATCCGTGACCCGAAAAAAACGAAAATCGAGTAAAAATCTCGTTTTTCCGTTTTTTTTAACAAACGAAAAAACGGGAAACGACCGTTTTCTCGTTTCTGCATATTTCATTTCAAATTGGAAAACAAACTATCAAAACGTACACGGACCAAGATGACATTCTGAGCTTTAAAATGATATGTATTTTGTGTTATTCCACGTTGGGAAACGAACATGGATGGGTCCGGGAACATTGGATACACGCTACATCCCGGAGAGATGAGAGACATGTTTTTAGCCAAGTATGTTAAATCATTCCGTGAGTAATATCTTCTGATCAACGCAATATATTATATTGATTTTGGATTCATTTTAATCTTGAGAATCTGATTTAAATATTGATGTGCCATTTTTATGATCTGTGCATTTTTCATGAGGTTATGAGCACGTGAAATATACATACTTGTATTCAGTTAGCGGCTGGGCTGTTTTTGTTGTAAACGCATATTACTCAGACTCATTAGAGGGTGAAAACAACGTAACAGAAGCATGTTGGAGGCTTGATATGAAAGCGTAAAGTCTCTGGTTTTGTATGCAAAAATAATTTTTGTGCTACCTATATGGATTCAATTTTTATTGGCTTTTAAAGAGAGACACTCAAATGGGAGTTTTATTTTATAAGGCGCGCTAGTCTGACAGGAGGATGGCTGGACCGATCGCGTGCCTGTCAGTCGAAACGGGGCTTCCCATTGTTAAAAATCAGCGATTATGTAAGTGTGTTTACATTTCTAAGCTTTTTGATTGGTTCTATACAACGTGTAACACCATATTTGTAGAGCAGAGATAATGACGTTTCAGGGAATACGGGGAAATGCTCATAAGTGACGAGAGGAGTTGAGAAGTTCATTTCCAGCGATTTTAGTAAAACCATGTCAAATTTAATAGCCATTTAAATAACTTTACTCAATTATCTGGACTACGAAACTTTGGGAGATTATTTTTGAAAGTCTGTTCTTTGAAATTAGCTTAAAAAACGACTTCCGACTCATTTGCCAGAGCAGGTCACATATGGTAACACTTTACAAAATATTTCATTTGTTAACATTAATTGACTTAAATCATTAATTGATTTAAGATGTCTTTTCTCCCTATGGAAGTGTAGCAATCCTAATCAGTCCTGTGGGAGATTACGCATTACATGTCCAACATCAATTGACATGAACTAACAATGAACAAACATTTTACAGCATTAATATTAATTAATTTCATTAATTAATTTTGTTGCTGTTTGAGCATAAACAACATCTGTAAAGTTATGCTGATCAAAGTTGATGCAAAGGGAGATTTTTTTTTTTTTTTTTTTTTTACAGAAATCGCTTTTTAAGGACTACAACAAACAGCTGGTAGGGGCTACAACGAGCTTCTTCGCAGGTTGGTGACATAAAAAAAAAAATAAATAATTTACATATACCCCACCCCCAAGAACAAGTAACAAAGGGGGTGAGGTCATGTTGGGCTGCTTTAGAGAAGAGGAAGAGTTGTAGAAGAGTGTTGTTACCATGCCGTCATTTTACGCCGGACTGCTTCATAAACAAGGGTCAATTCAACGCTGGATTTCCACAAAAGATTAAAGTCCCTGTAAAGTCAATTCTGAGAATTCTTTCTAAACACTTTATAAATGTTACAAATGTATTGCTGAAACACATTACAAAGTCTGTGAATTGATTAATGCTTAATTGTGAAGTTATAGAGCATTAAACAGTTTTTCACCAAGTCTCTGCTCAGGATTGTTTGGGCGGAGCTAAAAGGGGAGTCTAATGACGCACATCGTCCCCCGAGCATAGCCCCGCCCCTGACACTATACAACTGTCGATGACGCACCGAGCGTGGCGCCGCCTCTAACTCTACAGCGGTTCACTCGCTGTGTCTCGAGTGTCATTACAGTTATACAGCTCTTTGTACATTTAGTAATGCCTTCGTCACACAAATGCATATTACATGGTTGTTAAAATATACAATATCGGTCTCCTTATTTAAATTTCCTAAAACGATATGAGACAGCTGGGATTCACAGATAATCCGCTGTTTTTGGTGAATGTGACTGAACAGACCTCGTCCACCCCTCCCGCCTCGGCCTTCTTACCGTCCCGATGATAACCAATGATATATGTGGCCGGACAGAGTCTCTCCCGTCCCGGCCTTCATCCTCCCGTCTCGCGGCACCGTCATTTGTCGACTCGACAACAGTCCGGCAGTACGTGCCCAATGAGTGTAAGTTGTCGTATGTGCTTATGTTATAATAGGTACTCCACAGTAACTCTACTAAAATGTGCAACCCTCTAACGTGGTTCTTTTGTTTGTATGCATCAGTTTGACTCATTAGAAAAGTCAGTTGAGACGGCAGCTCTCGCGAGTGGGCGTGGTTTCAACGCCGACAGCGGACACGCCTCCAGCGTTTGAGAGCAGAGAGCGCTGCCTATTTTTTCGAGATTTTGATAACTTATTTCATTTACTTGCAGATTTTTTTAATAATTCAAATTTGGCTGGGTGGTTAATAACACATTTTTCTGTGGTGTGACAAGCTCAAAACACAATGACTTTACAGGGACTTTAACATGACGGCACATGCTACTCAATGAGTTGAATCAACTCCACAACAACTACATACATTTATCCACTAACCATTCAGAAATGTCCAGAAGCATTTCAAAAGTCGTAACTTCTTCCTGAGTCTCTCGATCAGTGTCCAACTCTGGTTTGAACAATGTAAGGCTAAACACCGCTACTGACAATCCTCGTTTTGGCTGCGTGAGATTCTCCAGCTTTGTTGTTGTTGAGAAACCAAAGCGCGAGCTATTAAAGCTCCGCCCTCTTCTGGAAAGGGGGCCAGGATCAGCAGCTCATTTGCATTTAAAACTTGTAAATATGGTTTAATTGTCAAGTTTTATATTATTTATTTTATTTTATTATTTGCATTTATCATTGTATCAAACCATTTATTTCTCTTTGTCCCATAATAAAAGCATGTGCCCTGTCAAGCTCCAAATAAAGCTCATAAAAGTGATATGATACATGCACTGTATTCTAAGTCTTCTGATAGCTATGAGGAACAGACCAATGTGTAAGTATATTTGCTATATGTAACAGCAGTTTACTGTAGAATTACTTTATAGGCCATATAGTGAAGCAGCAAATACCCAGGCAACAGCTTTGATGCAGAGATTCAGAATGGATGCCCTAATTATGTCATAAGTTTAAAATTCATGTACTAGATGCTGTCTATTTTTTTCTAAAAATGTTCCAATTAATATATAGATACAGTTTCCCTTACGAAAGGAAAATATATTTACCAATATATTTCTTAAAATATATTGTAATATATTATTTTCCCTTTTTATTTTCCAATATATTATATATTTGAATACATTGAATAATATATTGATGATACATATATTATACACTATATTATATATTCATGTAATATATTGCAAAATATACAAAGATTGCCGCTTTCAATATATTACAATATATTGAACATGAATATATAATATATGTGTTTATATATCCCAAATATTTATAAATATCCACCATAATGTATTTAGATTTATATGGGAAAATGTTTTGGTAATATATGTAAAAATATAGTGCCTTTTTTGGTTTTGATTGCGATATATTTTTTTATATGTATCATTATATATACATATATGGTCTATGCATATATTGCAATATATTGAATAATACATAAGGAATTGCTTTTCATATATTGAAAAATATGTGATAATATATTTACTAATATATCATAATGTATGTAATTTTATATTCAGTAACTTACTTCATAATATATAGATTTATATGTGATCAGATATGGTACTGCATGCATAATATATTGCAGATAGACTTACTCATGTTAAAATATATTATGTAACACATTTATTATATTTTATAATAATTTCCATTTTAAATGTTTTATATTATCAAGTTAGTTAACAAAAGCACACCTGCACTTTTTAAATAAAGTTATTATAGTCTTAATGGTGTTCAGCCAATCATAAACCTAACCACAGACTCTACTCTTCAGCACAATGGTAACCCCAAAAACTCACACATACCAGAAAACCTTTTAAATTCCAAAATAATACAAATTTAAACACTAACAGATCTCCTCCCATATCAATATTGAGCAAAACACATGAAATGGCACTTAATTTTAACATTTACTTTCCTTTAACATTCAGAAGCAAAGCATGCTGGGAACTAGAAGTCTGTTTGTAACCACTGATTGTTACTCATTCCATGAATGTGTGGATATATATGTGTGTACAATACATTCACATTTAAATGGGAACATGTGTGTGCAATATATATACACAATAAAGGATAAAACTTAATGAATGTAATGCTATTTTTGTCTTAACTTATACATATTTTATATGTATCAATATATAGCCATACATGGTCAATACATATATTGCAGTGTATTGAAAAATATAAGCACTAGTTTCCCATTTATGGAAATGTATTATGTAATGCATCGCATTATATTCTGCAGTATATTTCCATATATTTTTGTTCCGTAAGGGTTACTCTGTACAAGTTACTACTGTGAAGAAAAGCTTATTCTGAAATATGCTCAGGTCATGTCATTCCAGTGATTAAATCACATTAGAATGCAGATACATTGTCCTCTCAACAGTTGGGCAGCATCCTCATCAATTTTGCAGTTTTTGTTTTTTATTTGTACATCAGGGGTGACCGGGAGAGAACTGTGAAGGGAATATACAGCCCCACTTTACATACAAATAAAAAGGCAATGATAACAAATAAGGCATGAGAAAATAATACTGAAAAGAATGGGCAAACAACAACAGAGCAACTGAAACACAAATAGGCTTCCCAGACTCTGGCTGCATTATGCATGTGCATTATGAGGAGATGCGAGCTAAAGTACAGTGATGAAAATCTTGCTAAAAGAAACATGAGACACAAGAAACAAATACAAAGACACAAATAAAGGCACATTTGAATTAGAAGCACACACTTTAATCTAAATGGCAAGTGATTCTAAGGCAACTACATTTTATTTCATTTTTAATTTGAGCTTGAATGTCGCAGAAAGTGCATCATGCTTATTTCCAGTTAGTCCCTTATATTTCTGGTCCTGACTTGTGAAAGCAACAGGTGGCTGTGAACACAAGTGCAACAATGAGCAAGCCAACTTGCGATGACGCATTTCTGCGTGGAAAACCAATTTGTTACAAAAACCAAGATATGGAGTGACATATCAGACCATGACTGAGACAATGACCGTCAACTGGCTTAACTTGCCAAATATGGCAGACAAGTGAACAGACTTTCCTTGAGAGGGCCTTTGGAAAACATCATATCCTGTGACACAAAGACAAATTGAAACCTGGAAGTTGAAAATAGTGCAAAAATAAAATCTCAGAGGTTTAGGGTTTCTTGACCCTTAAAGATGATCAGCTGATGCTGTACAGTTCTCGTCTCATTTCAGGCCATCGACAAATAAGCAACCATCATTTACTTGTCCTGGTCTGTACAGTGGCAATTAATATCTGTAATGAGTTGGTGATTAGAACTGGCCTCTCTAATTAACTTGATCATCTGGAGGGGATTAAACCAGTACACTAGTCCTATAGCGCTGATTAGGAGCTGGATCTAGGCACTGAGATAAGACGAATTAGAATAAGAAGTTCCCTTAATGAAGCACGAAGCAACAGACTCATTTTCTCAATTAACAAAATACCCCAAAGCCAAAAGAATAGAATAAATTTACACAGAGCTAATTTCAAGGGGAAAAAATATCGTCATCTAGAAGAAGCTGTCAGAATGTTCTTTCATAGAGACCTAATGCATGAAAAGTCATATTTTTTAGTGTTTGGTTATTTCTGTCATTGCTATACTATCAATTTGTTTGACCTGTTACTATAATGATGAAGTTGAAAGGGGGGAAATGTGTATTTAAAAAGCATGCACATTATTTTAGGATTAAAACATTTTATTGAAACACTATTATACTTACTTATTTGTTTGTTTGTTTGTATGTTAAATAAAACAAAGATTTAAAGCATGCACATTCAAAATTTCCTTTTTAAAATCTAACAATTTGACACCCACCACAAATTTAATGTCAAGCCCTGGTTACAACGATGCATCATACTATGGCGGTTAAACAGTGAGTTATGTCGTTGAATGGGAAACGCACCCCAGAGTGGTTAAAGCTGTTGTCCGTAACTTTTTTTGTGTTAAAAATTTACAAAAATTATACAATTATAATGTACAACATGAATCAATTTTCCAAACCGTGATTTTTGTCTTACCCTGAATCATTATGGTACACTTATAATAAGTGTTTATATTCAGACTATTTCAGACCGGACTGGTAGGACCCGCCACAGAGTATCACAGTAACTGCCTGACTCGCCATAGACATACACCAAGCGGCAACCTCCCCCTGTTTCTTGTGAAGCCAATACGGAAGTAAATTAAACTGCAATTCATCGACTGGCCGCTAGGGACAGGCTGCAGAAGTGAGCAGAATCTCATTGACCATCATGTTAAATTAGTCAAGTTTACAGCAGAAAAAAAACATGTTTACAGTCTGGTTCATATTGTGGTTTTGGTCTATACTGCGAATTTTGCCCTTCATGACAACTCTGAGGGGGGTGAATTTTTTTATAGCTCATCTGTTTAAAGTTCTGCATAATTAAGGGCGTGGTCACTTGAGTGACAGGTATGCCGCTGCTGTCTGTGAGCCGTCATGTTACCTCAGCAGCTCATTTCAGCCGCTGAATTTGGCATCTCAGTCGTATTTGCGTTTTTTCTGTATTATTTTATACAATATATGGCTTGCTGCATACTCGGGACAGATGTCAGTCTGTGTACATGTGCTCGCATGTGGAACATGTTGTTGGATCGTCGTGGCATTGGCTAAAAGTTTTGTTCCTGAGATTTACTACAATGACAATACCCGGAGGATATACAACTCTGACAGCACTGCATGGATACTAGACTAAAACTGCTGCACTATTTTGAAAAATTATACTTTGGATACGTGCTCATTAGTTTGAGAGAACATTTGAGAGATCTACGTCTGGTACATATATATATATATATATATATATATATATATATATATATATATACATGTGCGACATTTGACTCTCGAGTTAAGGGGGGCAAGAATTTTTTTTTTTTTTCAGGTAAACATCTTTTTGTACCTGCATCAGCAAATTATTCGCGGAAGTTTTAAGCAAACAAGTTTAAGTTTGCTTGTTCTTTTTTTTTTACTTATTTATTTAATAATTCACTTAATTGTATTATCACGGGAAATGACGTGGACGATATCTGGAATCAGAGTTCATCATTTTGCGAGCAACTGATGATAAAGAAAAATGTCACGTCGCAATATTGATAATAGGTATTACGATTTTAAACCATGAAGCCGAGCCAGTTGATATCACACAAACAATGAGCAAACTTTGCGTGAGAGTTATGCGGATGAAGTCTCACTAGAGAACAGTAGCGGCTCCTTGCCATAAATATAGGTAGGGCAGATTCTGGGTGTTAACGCTAGTTTATTATAAACATTTTGCAAGCTTTATATTCTAATCGCTGAACACATCAGACATACTTTTGGCAGAATTCGAATGTCCTTGCATTATTCAGCCTGAGGGTGGCGCTCTAATGATGATTGACAGACTTTAGTACACACAACACACAAAATCTTAGAATTGTATTTATTGCTTCCGAATTTTGTTTGTAGAATATTGTTTTAGAATAGTTATGTAGGAATTCGAGAAATGAGCACGTTTAAATTAAAGGGTTTATACCCTTATTAATGTTATATGCTACTCCACAAAGGAAGAACAGACATGCCAAAGAGTTACTGACCTGATGCAGACACATATCTGAAGCGGACTGATATCATCTTGGTCTGGAGCGAGGTGTACGTGAGGTGTGTTTAACGTGGAAATAAGCGGGGCAGCCAGAAATCTGCCACTATGGCTCTCTATGAGAGGGTGCTGCAATTCCATTTTTCACCACACATTTACATAGGAAAGTTGTGTGGCGCTGTAGAGCTGGGATGGGGCTTCCCCGCTTAGTATTATGAATACATGCCTGTCGAATCCATGCGCTACAATTTTATATATCCAGCTCACTTTACGACTTAAAGTAGTCTAGAAAATCTGAAAATTATTTGTTGCAGAATGCTGAACACATTTATAATGTATTATTAATTCAGTGTACATAGGGGTAGGCCTATATTTTAGGATTAATATTTTGGTAAGGCTCTGCCCCACCTGCCCATACAGAGCCACGGCTGGTACAGAAACTGAAAGTAAAAACCATAGACTGTGGTAAAAACTGAGCTTTTGGCATCTGTCGGCGCATATCCTCTTAGAGACTATTAATTTATTTTCTTAATATTTCTCTTGTGGTCCATAGTGAGGAAAAAAATGTAAAATTTTACGAAAATAAACTAGTTGTTTTTTAAATGAGGAGTATCCAACTAATCTTTTATCCTCACTCACAGCGCATCGGTTATGCGGTGATGCGCTATGATATTGTGGGGAAAATTAATTACAATATTATCTGAATAATAAAAGTAGCATAATAATAATAAGAAAAATTTAATAGCCCTGCGTGCCCCGTCCGATATACGCCACTGTGAAGGGATAAACGGCGTTCGGTAGGGATGCACGATATTGGATTTTGGCCGATATTCGTTATGCCGATATTTTCAAAATAATTTTGGCCGATGCCGATACCGATATATATACAAATTTTTCGCCTGATATATTTAAACTTTAATTTTACTGAAGAGAAATCCATGTATCTCTTCTGTACTGATTCTACCATAAATGCATTATTCACACCTGAAAAACAGGTCACCTGAGACAGGACACCGTCATTCACCGCCAGTTGCAGTGAGTGTGCCATGCCATGTTACGGGCATTGTCACGTAGCACGACATGCACTCGTTCTCTTTCTATTTTCCATTTCCCAAACATACTTTCAAATGCTGACGCAATTGCAGCTGCTGTGTGAGAACCGGAGCATTTTTAAGGGTGAAATCTTCATCTATCCACTGGGCAGTGAGGCTCAACATGCTTACAGGACTCACGCTTGATGTCCAAATGTCCGTGGTGAAGCTAATGTGACACGCGCCGGCAAGGAGCTTTTCAATTTGACTGGCAACAACACTCTGGAGTTCAGGTAAGGCCACGTCTGAAAAATAGCGCCGGCTAGGCATAGCATACTGCGGCTCTAGGTGCATCATTAGCCTCTTGAAGCCAACATCTTCCACCACGCTAAACGGACTTCGGTAAAGTTGGTTTTATATTCGCACATTCGGACTTCTGGTAAATTCAGACTTTCCAATAAATGTGCAATAAATTAATGTTTGCGAATTTTAAGCAGCGACATGATATTGACAACCAACGATTGTCAACTTACAACATTTTTCACAGTCGATCAAAATAGGCAAGTATTGTTTTAATGGCATATTTTCTTGTGAATGTCCACTGAATGTCCAATGGAGTGTGATTAACAAGGCTATTGAATACGGATGTCCGAATGTGCGAATATAAAACCAACTTTACCGAAGTGCTAAACGGCTGGTTATCAAGAGCAATAAATTCAATTATTTTGTCGTTAAGATCTTTTACCTTTGGGTGGTCGCTGCTGTATTTTCTAGCTTTGTCAAAGGACTGAAGTAGAGGCTGCTGATGGGTTTTTGCCGGCATTTTTTCCTTCTTACTTTTTAAAAAGTCTTGGTGCTGCTCAGGATGACGGCTGTTAAGATGTGTAATCATATTTGTAGTGTTGAAAGACTATTGTTTTACGCCTCCTCGCATCACTTGTGCTTTACAAATATTGCAAATAGCAACTTTGTTATCTGTTTGACAGATCTCGAAATGCCTCCACACAGCTGACATGTTGTAAGTTTAAGTTTTTGGCGCTCAAGCTACGTTCATGGTCGTCGCGCGCGCACATGAAACACGCCCCCCTATCGGTTTGGCTCATCGGCAGAAATATTCATATCGGCCGATGCCGATAATGGTCATTTTAAGCTTTTATCGGCCGATACCGATGTTGTGCCGATATTATCGTGCATCCCTAGCGTTCGGGCACGGCATCAAAGCGATTAACTGTTTTATCCAAATCCACATGCATGGACCGTCCAATGTTCAGTACTGCATGTCTCCTGTATCTGATGTTTATCATGTGTTTTCAGAAACGTTTACTAGACGGTGGACTAGCTTTTTCATCTCGCGATCTCTATTTCATTATAAAGGTATGAAATCCCATTTGATTTGTGTTATTTGCACACCCCACACAAATTAATTAGCCTACTGGTGTTGGAGCATCTGTAACGTTATCGTAAAAAAATCACCATAGATTGACAGTAATCCTTTAGTAGCCTACTTTCTAATGATATTGCTATCTTTATTAATATTTTAGATAGTATCTAAGATAGATAGCTAGGGCGGGCGTGGTTTCAGCAACAAGTCGCATGGGCTCCAACTTCGTCCTGCCTTTGCCCATTTTCAGTTATCCGTGAGTGACGTGCAGCTAAGATGGCCGCGGCCTCATTTACGCGTCAAAACTGCTGTTCAGAACTCTATGGGTGACGTCACGGACACTACGTCCATATTTTTTACAGTCTATGACATACACGGAGAAAATTAGCTCCGGCTACAATGTTCTTTCGCAAGACGCGTGCAGTTCTGTTTACTGACCGCTAGAGGGCCAAAAATCGCAGACTGGAGCTTTAATGAACCAACATCTGCAAGTTAACTTCCTGTGAGGTTAGGGTGTTGGCTGATTCCAACATTTACCAGCAAGATAATTGCTCATGCTAACCAGCCAACTTTATATCCTGTTTTTGACCCAGCTGTACCCTTTAAAGATCTCAGAACTTTCAGTGGCATGTGAATCCTGATCAATTCTGAATGAAATGTGCTTCACCATTTAAAAGACACATGCCATGTGCAAAAGTGCTGAGAGAGGTCATCCTAGGGCTTTAGAAAAATTAGCAAAAGAAGATAATGAATTTCCCGGTACTAGAAATCCACTTTTTGGAAAGAAAAAAAAAACACAAAAAAAAACAACATTATCCTAATCCTTAGAAATAGTTCGCTTCATCTCACTTTCTGTATTAATGATTGGCAGATGCTGTGATGCTGAGAAATCCCACTGTTTTTTTTTAGTACTATTAGCTATTATTATAAGTTGTATTTTTCCCCCTAGAGCTTTTAGTAGTCTGCAGGGAACCTTTGCCCTGGTTCCTTTGTTCGAGCCCATAATGATCTCCCAAAGGACTAAACGACTGCCTGTTCTTTCACAACATACTTTTGGGATTTCATTTATTTAATTGATTTTTATATTTCTCTTGTTTCATTCAATGGGAATGAAACATGACTCCAGCTCTTCTTTCACATACATTTCAGCAATTTAAATAATCTGACCCACTGACACTGGAAAACCACAACAAGCATTTTATTCTCAATCACAGTGCATGTGAACCTTTCGCTCATGTTCACCGGATGCACTTCATTTTTTTGCGGTGTCAATTGAGATAGACCTCGATTGCATGGTTTTGCATAAAAGGAAAGCTTTGCTCAATAGCTTTTTTTTTCCCTTTTTTTTTTTTTTTTGAGGACATCTGCAGAAGGCCAACAACAAAGAAGCATGAGTGGAAACATCATAAGAAAATATTTTTATTTACAAATTTACAACAGTCATGTTCTAGGACTACAACACCACATCAAGTGGAGGAAAGGCAAAGCGGGCTGCCTCAGATGTGGATAATTTTTCTCTTCAGAAAACGAGGTCACCTTGCAGACCTCTGGGCAACACTGGTTGGAAAATTACTTACGAAAACAAAATTGCAGACATATGTCAGAACTCTCTGGCCTTGAGATAAAAAAAGTCAATAGATGCTGTGTCATTGTTAGTGTAGATAGTTCCAGGCAATGCATTGTAGGGAGAGATTTCTCTCTTGCTGTCATATGCTTCGTTTCTCTTCTGAGGAAATCTGCAAAACATCAGCAGAGAGGATATAAGAGACTTTTGTGAACACTGCATATTGCAAATCATTGTATAATGTTTATTTTTATATATTTATAAATATTCTAAAATAATCATTCACACTAAAATTCATATTCTGTCATTATTTACACTCTCATGTAATTCCATACCCATAAGACTTTCCTTCATCTTCAGAACACAAATTAAGATATTTTTAATAAAATCTGAGCCAGTTCTGTACTCTCTATTGACAGCTATGCAACTACCACTTTGACGCTTCATAAAGTTCATAAAGAGATCGCAAAACTAATCCATGAATTGAGCAGTTTACACATTTTCTGAAGAGACCTGATTGCTTTATATAATGAACAGATCGAATTTAGGCATTTACTCACACATAAACATTGATTAGCGAACATAAACAGAAGCTCAACTTGCTTGATGTGCGAAAACAAACCTCACTGGTTCTTGAGGAAGCTCAAACGTACTGTGAAACACAAGAATGAACATCGTTGGTTCTCGCACGTCAAGCTAACATGCTTGAGCTTCCGTTTACCACAACTGATGTGTGTGCTGAAGAATGTTTATATGTGAATAAAAGCATTCAGTGTTTGAACGGACTCACTGATCTTAAAGAAATTAATACTTTTATTCAGCAATGACAAATTAAATTGAGACAGTTACAGTGGTATGCGAAAGTTTGGGACCCCTTGCAGAATCTGTGAAAAATGTGAATAATTTTAACAAAATAAGAGAGATCATACAAAATGCATGTTATTTTTTATTTAGTACTGTCCTAAGTAAGATATTTTACATAAAAGTTGTTTACATATCATCCAGAAAACAAAAAAGTAGTTGAATTTATTAAAATATCTCCATTCAAAAGTTTGGGAACCCTATGTGTGGTTACCTGGATGATCCACGACTGTTTTTTTTTTTTGTTTGTTTGTTTGTTTTTTGTGATGGATGTTCATGAGTCTCTTGTTTGTTCTGAGCAGTTAAACTGAGCTCTGTTCTTCAGAAAAATCCTCCAGGTCCTGCAGATTCTTCAGTTTTCAAGGATTTTTTGCATATTTGAATCCTTTCCAGCAGTGACTATGATTTATCTTTTCACACTGAGGACAGCTGAGGGACTCAAACACAACTAAAAAAGGTTCAAACATTCACTAATGCTCCAGAAGAAAACACGATGTGTCGGGGGGTGAAAACATTTAGAATTTGAATATCAAGGTAAATTGTACTTAATTTGTCTTCCGGGAAACATGCAAGTATCTTCTGTTGCTTCTGAAGGGAAGTACTAAATAAAAAAAATAAAAAAAAAATATATATATATATATATTATATATATTTATATATATATATATATATATATATATATATATATATATATATATATATCTCAACAAAATATGACAAATTTGGACTTCTTCATCCTGTTCAAAAGTTTTCACCCCCAGGCTCTTAATGCATCGTGTTTCCTTCTGGAGCATCAGTGAATGTTTGAACCTTTTTTAACAGTTGAGTTTGAGTCCCTCAATTGTCCTCAGTGTGAAAAGATGAATCTCAAAATCATACAGCCACTGCTGGAAAGGGTTCAAATATGCAAACAATGCTTGAAAACTGAAGAATCTGCAGGACCTGGAGTTTTTGTCTGAAGAACAGAGCTCAGTTTAGCTGCTCAGAACAAACAAGGGACTCAAGAACAACCATCAAACAAAACAAAACAAAAAAACAGTCGTGAATCATCCAGGTAACCACACACAGTACTGAGAATCAATGGTTCCCAAACTTTTGAATGGAGATATTTTAATAAATTCGGCTACTTTTTTGTCTTTTGGATTATATGTAAACATCTTTTGTGTAAAATATCTTACTCAGGACAGTACTAAATAAAAAATAACATGCATTTTGTATGATCTCTCTTATTTTGTTAAAATTATTCACATTTTCACAGATTCTGCAAGGGGTTCCCTAACTTTCGCATACCACTGTAAACAGTGAAGACATTTATAATGTTACAAAAGTTTTCAAATACATTTTGTTCTTTTGAACTTTCTATTCATAAAAGCATCCTGAAAAAAATTATCAGTTTCCACAAAAATATTAAGCAAGCACAACTGTTTTCTACATTGATAATAATAAGAAATGTTTCTTGAGCAGCAAATCAGCATATTTTAGAATGATTTCTGACGGATCTTGTGACATCGAACATGAGAAAAGAAGTAGGGTTAGGGTTAGATTTGTTTTTTAATGGTCTTTTTTTCTCACTGGGAAGGAAGTTTTGTGTTCTTAAATTCATAGTATATATTTCCATTCCTTGTGATGTGACCCCTTTCGTTTCTGATCTATTAATATATGTATTATTAGAAGCTTCCACAGAACACCACAAGAACCACAAACAACACAACATATGGAGACATACTAACTTGTGCTGTTAAATGTCAGCATCTCCCATGAGCGGTGGAGGAGTATTGGAGCCAAGCGGGTTGAGGAGAAACAGAGAGAGAGAGAGAGAGAGAGAGAGAGAAACCGTCTTGCCTTCTGCAGGGCTTCATTATCACTTACTATATCTAAACTTTGTAAGCCACATAAACACAGCCAAATAAGATTTTTAATAGATGCAAGTTATGTAAATTAATGTTTTATTGGATATTTAATCAAAATAAAATATTAAATTAAATACCTATAAAATAATTTCACCTTCTTCCTTAATTGTTGCAAAAACTATTTCTACTTTAATCTATGGTCCTATTGTAAGATACAGATACTACATTAATAATTCTTAGAATGTATATATGGATAACTATTTCTCTAGAGAGTTTGTCCTCTTGAAGACAAAAGGCCATGTGCACCAGAGGGATTCATAACCATTGCTCAGGGCTTTTATGTGGTGCTGTAATACATAAGCCTTTGACTATGAAAAATGGTGTACATGCAAGATTTGATAATATAGAAAAATTTGTGTCAAAAGACACTTAAAGTGCATTCCATGTATAATCATAAGGAGATGTGAGGTTAAAATACTGGTATGTGATGTATTTCAAGCCTTCCTACATCGTATGATATGCTTTGTGTGAGGAACACAATTACATTTTATGTTGCTTTTGGCTGAAAATCTTTTCCTCCACAGTAGATCTCAAATGTTACATTGACATACAACTGTAATGGAGGTGAATTCAAAGATGAGGGGGGACTGGATCCAAATGCAAATAAATGGTTTAACAACAATAAATAAAGGAATACAAAACCACATGAGTACCAGAAGAAAGAAAAAACACAAAGCAAAGAAGAACCGGAAGAGAGAACACCCAACTAATCGCAAGAGAAGTCAACCAAGACCTAACAAAGCACAAAGGAAAAACAAAGGCTTTTTATACAAGGAATAATACAGAAACAAGACACACCTGAACATAATCAATGAACCGATCAACAACAACAAAAAAGGAAAGCTGATAAATACTGCCTCCACAGGATATATTCTACGTTACCTATGATATCCCACAATCCTGTCTGTTCGTTAATTGAGCTACAAAAAAAAAAAAAAATCAGTGCTTTCGTTAATTGAGCAAAAATTTTAAATGGTGTCTAAGTCGTGGTTGGTGGTCAGCTTGTGTATAAATGTATGTTTTTGACCTACTTTTTTCCAGTTTTGATGTCATTTCTATCAAGAAATTACTACTGTACTGACTGAATATTTGTTTAGTTGACACACTAGCTCTCTCTTTTTTATTATAGATCATCAAAACTTTATGCTGCCTCAGAAGTCTGTCTGAAATCATGAGGTACATTCATGCGCAAACACTGCCTGCTAAGCCACTGCCTGATAGGACAGCGAGGCAACAAGTCAGCTGCCTAAGCATTCGGACGCAGCCCATAAACAGACAGCAAGACTATGGACAGCAAATAGGAAACTAATGAACTAGAACTACAATATAAAAATCCAAAGCAAGACACAGAATGGGAAATATGTGACGACATTAGTTCTGAAAACATCCAAAGTTTGATGATGTGGAATAACACATGATCAGCAACTTTCAGTCTTTTCATCACAGTCTGAAATTCAGTCTGTTCATGACACAAACCTATTGAAATATAGTAGAAATGTAGCACATGAATCACTTTTATGATGGTTTTTTGTCATATTTGAGGCTCCAGGGGCGAGGCCAGAAATGTTTAAGGGGGTGGGCCTTCATAAGGGTGGGCAAGCATAGAGTATGAAAATTGCATGCCAAATTATCAACAAAAAAAATATAACAGCACAGTTTCAAGATTAAAATTTCAAAAGAGCAAATAACAAAACCTATAAACAACTATGACAAACACAATAAAATGGCATTGACCATTTTTTTACCAAGTATAATGACAGTATAAACATTATATGAATTAACATTTAGACATTTTTTACTACAAACTTTGAGAAAAGGTTTGTACTTACCTTTACATGTCCTCCTGCAATGTTAGTCTGAGATGACATGGCTTCTGGTTATACACGAAAATGATCATAATCAAGTGTCTTCGTCCATTCACATTCAAAGGAATCGATTCGATTTGGTTTCTTACAGCAGCACAATTGGGATATCCAATTTAGGCTTTTTAAATGTACACTATGTAACTTTTGGTCCGATAACAGTTAACAAACAAAACTGCATGCATTTTGCAGAAGAACATTGTTTTGGTTGTGCTTTGGCTCTGTTACTGTGCGGATGGATATGATTATCCTACTGCCCATAAAATGTTCAATACTAGGCTTATAACCAGTTTAGATGGAAAGAATCTCAAGCTGACTAGCTCGAGACATTACTGTAGCTTTACCCATTAATAGACATACTTCCTTGAAAATAAATTCCAGCACAGCACTACAACAACCATAATGAAACGACACTTCACAATAGATAATGCTTTACAATGAATTCTGTTAGAGAGCTACATATGGCAATTTATCTGTTCAATAAAATACCTTACTCACCTGCTGAGTAATTAAAAAAATGCCATCTCTGCATCACCTTTACAACTTTTCAAATCCCTTAGTTCTCATCATCTCCGAAAAGCCAAGCCAATGTTGATTCTTGTTTTATTACGAGCTCAGTCACGTTATCTTTTTGCCAGCAGACTCTCCTCTGGGAAAGGGAAAACTAGGAAAACACCTGCAATTGACCATGGAAACTTGAATTTAATCATTCTTTTATCTAAAAAAAAGAAAAGTTATGGTGCAATACAATGTTTATTATAATTATTATTGTTTATATAGAAAATTGAATATTCTGGAAAATGGCCAACTTTGGAGTGGGTGGGCCCATAGATTTTATCACTTTCAGTAGCTACAGGGAAAAGAGCAGAGTTAACATTCCTCAAAACATCTTTCATGTTCCACAGAAGAAAGAGAGCCCTTAAGGTCTGGAATAACATTAAATTCAATCATAGCCCAATTCTGCGGCATTAATGCAATTTTTTTAGTATTATAAAGGACCCTTATCGATAGTAGATCTAATCTGTTGGCTTTGAGTTTCAACAGGAATAAATTCACCCATATAAAACCACCCTGACATAACCGCATATCTGAAAAGATTCAAATTTCACACATGGAATGGTTTATTCGCACCATTGGTCGCAATGTCAAGTATGGGGGCATATCAAGAGAGCGTCTGAAATTCAAATTATCGGGTGCTGATCTGATCCACATGATATCTGCATGTCCTGGAGGGCTTGAGCAGGGAACAAACCGCTCACTGTCATATTGAGGTTACTGTTCAGAGAGGTGTGTGTGTGTGTGTGTGTGTGTGTGTGTGTGTGCGTGCGTGCGTGCGTGCGTGCGTGCGTGCGTGCGTGTGTGTGTGTAGGTGTGTGTGTGTGTATGTGTGTGCGTGTGTGTGTGTGTGTGTGTGTGTCTTTGTTTGTGTTCCCTGTTTAAGGCCCCTCCCAGGCTCGAACTGGGGATTGAAACCCCCTCAGCTTACTAATGGGAAGCCACGTTGAAGTACCGTCGATTTATTTAATAAATACCATGGGTCCTATTAAAGAGTGAACCTTTAACCCCATCAAATCCCAAACAGAAAGAAAATTAAATTATTTAATTGTAACCAGTAGCTGTAATAATAATCACAGATGTCAGAATCATGTCAATATTCGTGATTTTACTCCCTAGAAAAAATGGTTAGTTAGTTTTGTTAGTACTACTTCTTAAAAAGGGTATCTTTATTAGTATAATTGCTTCAAGCTCAAATCTGTTGTTTATCTTCAATCAGAACTATATTTAAGCTTAAATTTACGATTTATGCATTTGAATTGCATATCATCTTGTGCATTCTTTTTGATTGAAGTTGATGCCACTGGAATTAGTCATCTTTTTTCCCCCTCTACTTTTATTCTCTCCTTCACTATACCCAACAAGTGGATCTCCATTAACTTGTCTAATTTAGCCAGTTATAAAACTAAAACTAAGGCAAGTGCACTGCCCAGAGCACCAGACATCCCATTGACAAACTCATTCCAATGCACTGAAACACATAGTAAAAACAAGTGAGCATTGACTAAAAATTACTTAAGAGAAACATTGTCATGCCTTATTTATTTTCTTAAAGGGGTGATATAATGACATTTTTACAAGATGTAAAATAAGTCTCTGATGTCCCCAGAATGTGTATGTGTATGTGTGTAAGTTTTAGTTCAAAATACCCCCAGATAATTTTTTAAAGCATGTTAAATTTGTCACTTTTTGAGGGTGAGCAAAAACGCTCCATTTTTGTGTGTCCCTTTAAATGCAAATGAGCTGCTGCTCCAAAGCAGAGGGTGGAGTTTCAAGAGCTTGTGTTAGCACATAGTGTTAGTAGCGCCGATTACCTCACAAAGACTCACTGAAAATGTCAGAAACTGTTAAGTCTTTTATGTTTAAACCGGAGTCGGACAATGATGGAGAGACTCAAGAAGAAGTGACAACTTGTAGAATGCAACAGGATGTTTCTGAATGGTTAGTTGATTAATATATGTAGCTGATGTGGAGTTAACTATCTTAAAGTCATTGATTAGCATATTCTGTCATGATAATCTATAAATCACTCATGTGGGAACTGTTGTAAGATGCCTACAGAGCCAGAGAATATATGCTGCACGAAGATAGAACAGGTATAGTTTAATTACGGTTATAACTTATGTTGGTATCTTGCTTATATGACATGCTATTGCATTTGTGTTATGTACTGTATTGCAAAAACATGGCCTCACCCCTTTGTTGCATGTTCTCGGGGACAGGGTTCATGTAAATTTTAGGGTTAGTGATGTCACCAACCTGGGAAGAAGCTCATTGTAGTCCCAACCAGCCATTTGTTGTAGTCCTTAAACAGAGATTTTTAAAAAAGAAAATATCTCCCTTTGCATTGAACTTTGATCATTGTAACTTTGCAGATGTTGTTTATGCTCAAACAGCAACATAACACACTAACTAAAGTTTAAAAAGTGAAATCATAATGAACCACCCCTTTAAACTCGGCATGAAATCAAAATACTTTGTTGGTGCATATTACTAGTCTTGTGGTGAACAATTAATCAGTGCAAGTTAAAACACAGAAAAAAAAATTAGTTTGTCGTGGTAATCTTTAATCAAAATCTGAAAAGTTAATTCCAGTCTGGAATGGCATTCCTTCTCAGATGATATCAGTTTGATGGCTTGGGTCGGCTCTGCTATGAGCGAGAGATGGAGAGGAGGAGCGCTAAAATAAAACCCTGCCCTCTATTCAATATTTTGTTTCACTTGGAAATACGTCACAGCACTGGAGAAAAGTCGTTTGCAACTTCCGGTTCTTGAGGACTTTAAGTCAACAGAAATGGAGGCGGACTTTGGCTACAAATACAGATAGCAAGTTACAAACACAAGTTCTGTCATGAAACTCTAGATGGCGCAGGCTGATAGGTCCTTATTCTGCTTGCAATCACAACATTCTCTATAGGGCACAGCTAATTGGTTCCTGCTGTATCAGTAGCCAGTGAGCTCGCTGCTCAACTTTCAAATACTGCAGAATTTTCTGTAGCAGTTGCGGCACGCTTTCAGAAACACTCCAACTTCCCCAGCTCCACCTGTATAAATCTGCTATAGGTAATTAATGTGTTGTATATTGTACAGAAGCGTGTCGAGTAAGTTGTAACAGCAGCAGCAGTGTAGCAGATCTATTCCACCAAGACCAAACATATCAACATTGTCATATCCATTACTATTCCAAAAACTCAAAGGTTTGTGACATCACACAATTACGTTTCTGATCAGTTGTCATTGTTGTAGTTTACATGAACAATATATAAATAACTTAATTTCAAGTGTATATGAAAGAATGTGCTGAGCTCAAATATTTATTCCTGTTCCATAGGAGCAAAACAGCAAGAGTTCAGTACAAAACCAGACAGGAGAGCATACATTGCAGGATTTCCCGAGTTATGCTTCATGAATTGAATTTATCGCCTGAAATTACTGAATTGAAATGACACAACCTTGTCACTCCATTCATCATCTCTTATCCTCACTGTCTCTATATTTTTTCTCTCTCTTTCCTGCTTACTGCTATATCTGCTTGTCTTGCCACTTCACATATACAATCAAAATGTGGTTGAATGCAGGACTCTGGATACTAACACTCAAGAGCAGGTGCAATAGATTCACTCAATGTTAGCAAGTGAAAACATGCTTCATCTCTGAACGAGGCAACTGCTGTAAATATTGTGTTCTGTATTGCATTTAAGCAATGGCAAATAAAACTAACAAAATCAAATACAATAATTGATACGAAGAAACAAATGCTATCAATGAGCTCAGGAAAATCATTTCAACACATAAATTTAAATGCTGATTGTGAAACACGCTGCAGCCACAACAAGATAAAATCTTTTCATAAAACAGCTTTAAAAGTCACTTTCTTTTTATGTAGAATCATGGTGTAAAACCTTATATGGCCCTCATGTTGTTTAATACCTGAATCTTCACACAACTCTTTTACATACAATAACAGTTTTTGAAAGAAGCCACTTATGCTCACCAAGACTGCAATTATTTGATTAAAAATACAGTAAAAACATAAATATTGTGAAATTTCAGCAGCCAGTTCAGCAGGATACATACTGTAGTTTTAAAGGTGCCCTTGAGTCAAAAATTGAATTTACCTTGGCATAGTTAAATAACAAGAGTTCAGTACATGGAAATGACATACGGTGAGTCTCAAACACCATTGTTTCCTCCTTCTTTGTTTAAAAGACATCCGAAGAACAGGCGAATCCCAACATAACACCGACTGTTACGTAATCATTAATATGTACGCCCCCAATATTTGCATATACCAGCTCATGTTCAAGGCATTTCACAAGCCAGTATTAATGTCTGGATCTGTGCACAGCTGAATCATCAGACTAGGTAAGCAAGCAAGAACAATAGCAAAAAATGGCAGATGGAGCAATAATAACTGACATGATCCATCATATCATGATATTTTTAGTGATATTTGTAAATTGTCTTTCTAAATGTTTCGTTAGCATGTTGCTAATGTACTGTTAAATGTGGTTAAAGTTACCATCGTTTCTTACTGTATTCAGGGAGACAAGAGAGCCCTCGCTATTTTCATTTTTAAACACTTGCAGTCTGTATAATGCACAAACACAACTTCATTCATTATAAATCTCTCCAACAGTGTAGCATTAGCCGTTAGCCACAGAGCATAGTCTCAAACTCATTCAGAATCAAATGTAAACATCCAAATAAATACCATACGCGATTAGACATGATGCATGACGAACACTTTGTAAAGATCCATTTTGAGGGTTATATTAGCTGTGTGAACTGTGTTTATGCTGTTTAAGGCAAGCGCGAGCTTCGGGGGAGGGGAGCGTGAGGAATTAAAGGGGCCGCAGCCTGAATCGGCGCATAGTTAATGATGCCCCAAAATAGGCAGTTAAAAAAATGAATTAAAAAAAAGTTGATGGGGTATTTTGAGCTGAAACTTCAGATACATTTAGGGGACACCTTAGACTTATATTACATCTTTTAAAAAGACGTTCTACGGCACCTTTAATAGACATCTTATTGATGGTTTGAAATGTCTCCAAATGATCGTCTGAAATGAATGAAGTGTAAAGATTTGGTTCAGTGCTTCTGATACAGTTATCGGTCAGTGTATACATACTCATGTGTGCAATTGTCTGATGGGTGAATCATCAAGAGTGGCTTTCCATGTTTGTTTTGCTTCATATAATATTACATGAATAATTCAAAAGAGTGACGCAGAAGAGCTATAAAACTATGATATTAAATTATGTATGCTAAAAACCTGTATTGCAAGAGACAAGCACGTATTTGGCCAACGTATTGTCTAAAGTATGTTTAATAATTACAGTAATAACAGATAAACCTCACACAAACAACGCTTATGTCATGACAGTGAAGTCTACAATAGTTCAACCCTGTGATTTCAGGTTCAGCAGTCAATATGATATATTGATTGCTCTGCCTTTCTAATGCCATTGCAGTTTTATTGCTTCTCACACAGGAAAATTATTCCCCTTCAGAAAGGCAAATGAAAAATCCTGACACAGAAGATGAAAAGACTCACGCCGTCTGACTGAGTTTGCAGAGTGAGATATGGTCAAATGAGGAGAGAGTGATCGTATTGACTGCCCTGGTGCTAATATAAACTCGGCCTATAATAAAATGTGAATTGAACCCGACTTCTCAACATTTTATGGGTCCCAACACACTTCATGGGATTATGACTGCAGTTAGAAGTATCGGAAAGAACCTGAGATAAAGCAGGAAGTTTTACGGACAGTTAACTTAAAAGGGCTGAATGTACCTGCAGTGTTTCAACTGAAAACAACACTAATTGAATTTCATTAAGCTTCCTTTGGATTTTCTGAACTGAAGTGGAACCTCAAAAGTGACCAATTTGGAACACTCTACACAGTGCATCGGACAAATTGCATTCCTCACACAAAATACAATAGTGTGACATCCTACAAAAATGAAATTTCTGTCAACATTTACTCACCTGTAGGTTGTTCCAAACTGGCATAAATTTCTTTGATCTGTTTTGAAGAAAGTTTGTAACCCCGCCACTTTGGGCCACCATTGACTACCATAGTATATTTTTTCCTATTATGGAAATCAATGGTGGCCCAAAGCGGCCTGGTTACAAACTTTCTTCAATATATCTTCTTTTGCATTTAGCAGTACAAAGAAATGCATATGGGTTTGGAACCTGAGGCTGAATAAATGATGAGAGAATTTTCATTTTTGGATGAACTATCCCTTTAAATAGTCATATTTTACAGCCTGGAATCATAAATCACAACATGTTTGCTCGTTTGGCCAGAGGAGAACTGGCCCCCTGACTGAGCCAAGTTCTTTTTTTTTTCTCCATTTCTGTAACTTGATGGAGTTTGGGTTTCTTGCCACTGTCGCCTCTGGCTTGCTTAGTTGGGATTTAAAAGACACTTAATTCAGTTATATTATCCATTAAACTGCACTGACACAATTGAATGAGAACAAAACTTTAAGTGAATTGAGTTTTAATGATGATATTGTTTTCTGCAGAGCTTCTTTATAGCTGATTCAACTTTCTTAATTGACAAATTTTGCAGCACTGTTACTGAACTAAACTGAATCAAACCTGAACCAACTTCAACCGAATAGTGAAACCTTAGGTGCGTCCCAATTCGCGTACTTATGCACTATTCTATGACGTTTTTAAGTATAAATAGTGCAGTAGTGCGTTCACACTGAAAATTCCAAAAAGAAAAAGTGCACTTTAAATACCCGGATGATGCACTAAATTAAGTGCGGAAGTGTGGAATGTTGAACACTTCGTGCACTCAACTGTCGTAGCTTTAATTACGTAGTGGAGGGGAAGGGAGGATCGGACTCCGTTATTAAATGACAAAATAACCTTATACAATTCACGCACTACATGGATGAGTGCATAGTGCATAAGTACATAGTGTATAAGTGCATAGTGTATAGTGCGTCATTTGGGACGCAACTCTTGTCTTCTGTAGAGCTGCTTTAGACATTCACATTTGAATTTGTGTCATATTTGATTAAGTTTGCATCAATGATCATTATCTTCCTGTTTATTACTATGAAGCTGATTTAAAACGTCTGTATTGTATAAAATGTTATAGAAATAAAGGTGACTTTACTTGAATTTAATAATTTCTTATAGTTTATGGTATTAAATGAATTATATTTGCATTCAAATTCTCACAATTTGTCTGCCATCCTGCCAAAAGTTGAAATTCATGAAATGCTGTCAAATAAAAGGATTAGTTCACTTCAGAATTAATTTTTTTTTTTGTTTGTTTGTTTTTCTTAGAAAAGGACTGATTGTTTTGCTAGATAAGACTCTTATTCCTCGTCTGGGATCATCTACACTGTAAAAAAAATTTTGTTGACTTAACTCATTATTTTTTGTTATCTTTTTGCATGGGTTTTTTTGAGTTAAACTAACTTATTTGGAAAAGTGTACCTGACAAATTTGGAAAGGTTTACCTGACAAGTTATAAAGTACAATGAACTGATTTAATTTAGTTAATTAAACTTCAAACTTAAGTTCAGCCAACTAAAGTTAAAGTTATCTAAACTACATCCAATAAGTTCAGCCAAGTAAAGTTAAGTTATCTAAACTACATCCAATAAGTTCAGCCAAGTAAAGTTAAGTTATCTAAACTACATCCAATAAGTTCAGCCAACTAAAGTGGTGTTTTGAAACTTTAAAACCTGCAGCAGAACCAAATAATGAATTACTACTTGAACATTAATTTGTAAGCTACATTTGATTTAAACAAAAATGTATGGCAAATTAACGATCACTAATACAATTTTCAGTACAAAGTTTATTGCAATTAACTCATACAATATAGAAACATCCTGTTCACAACATTCCTTTCAAAAAGAAACTCTGAAAAGCATTAACACATTAAAAGACGTACGAATTGGTTTCATACCACCTTAATCTCAACTAAGCTGATGCTTTAACAAATTCATCAATTAAATTGAACATTACTCTTAAAAAAAAAAAAAAGGTAATAGCAATGGTTGCAGGCACTTCACCGCATTAGTTTGTTTTTCAGTCCATGAACTTGAGCGGAGCAGCTTTCCCCATCAATGTTCATGAAGATCCGCTGGATCACCTCAAAGGTGTATCGCAGCTCTTTGGGATAGCTAATGTTTAAAGCGTAAAGCAGTCCAAACAATGTGACAAAGGCATTTGGAATGTCTTGGAGATCCACAATGACAATCTCCCCCTCCAGTATCACAGCCATATTCACGACGTTACCTGGGAAGGCACAATCTTGTCTGGTGTCCTCGCTCACTGACAAGATGCCCACCTTAACACTCTGAACAACATCGACCTCATTGTCAGTTGGATGAAAAAAAGAGAGAGATTAAAGATTTAGCAGTAGACTAGAACTTTCATTACCACATTAAACATACATTTTACGCCAGTTTACATTTTGATCGTGTATTTTTACTGTCTATGCCAATAAAATGTTTGTCTATGCAAATCAAATTTTTCTAGAATGATTTTCCAAATAGAGCTATTCAAGTAATCTGATGAATATTCTTCTACTTTTTATCAAATAAAAATCACAGAAAAATGTCAAAAGGAGGTGTGCACTATGCACAATCAGCTGTGTTTTAAAATTCAGAATAAGGGTACGTTTACATGACAATGATGTACTAAAAACAGACAACAACATTAGCCGCGTTTCCACTGTCGGGCTTAAAGCGGGCGTGCTAGTGCATGCCAGGGCCAGTCGCATTTCCACTGTCACTTCTGGGGCTTGATCATGCCTCGCCGGGGCTTTCTCGGGGCCAACGGCCAGGGTTTTGGCCCGACGAAAAGCGGGCCAGCTGGGGCTAGAGGAGTGGTTATGATCAAAGGCTGAGTTTCTCCGCGTCTGCAGAGCGTCAGCGCCGTTCATTTCAGAAAGATAACAGCTATAACGTTGTGTACATCAACATTAAAAACTTTTAAAAATAAGCTGAGCTCAAAACTCACTTTCAGTCAGCAGCGAGTGTTTGAAATAACGCGATCCGATGTGGATTATAATCACCATAAAAGGCAGAAATATTTATAAGCAATGTAAAAGATATGCACGCTAAACATTAACGTTACCATAATAAACATGGTAAATGTGACCATTTGAAGAAATCAGACATCAGCTTCTTATTCTCTTTCACAATTGTGTATTTATTTAGTAACATATTTTATCTCGAGAGTTTAGCTCCGCGTAGCATGTCATCAAAATATAATAATGATTTTTGTTCGGGAGCTTTTATAAAAATAGATAGCGTCTGCACTGTGGATCATTTCAGAAAGCTAACAGCTATAACACCAGCATTAAAAACTTTTTTTAATAAGTTGAACTCAACTCACTTTCAGTCAGAAGCATGTGTTTGAAATAATTTGATCCGATGTGAATTATAATCACTAAACAAGGCAGAAATATTTATAAGCGATGCGAAAGACTGTGCACGCTAGACATTAACATTACCATAGTAAACATGGTAAATGCAACCACTTGAAGAAATCAGACATCAGCTTCTTATTCGCATCACAATTGTGTATTTCTTTACTTATATTATCTGTCATAAGTCTCGTCTCGAGAGTTTAGCTCCACGTATGTTTTTTGTTCGGGAGCTTTTATAAAAATAGAGTTATCCTTCATTCTAAATGTGACGTATATAGGCTACTGTGGCTACAAATAAACAGTAACAGTCTCGACTGAATAAGCAGGCTATTTTCATAAGTGTTTAAAATAAATAAAATAGAAATACATTTATTTCTGTGTGATTAATTTTGAGTCCTGATAAATTGATTCATTATGATCAATGTATCATTTATTCTATAGTAAAACATTGATGCTTTTGAATTTGAATATGTAACAAAGCATGCACACATAAGGCCGCTGTTATCGTGTTCGTTTTGTGAGCGCACTAGTTCCAGTGACTTATTTCTTAGTTTTGTAATAACTTCTCTTTGTTGGTGAAACGATGGGGTTGCATGACGTTGTTCCTGAGAGGCGTGTAAAAGGGCGGGTTTTAGTGATGAGCAGCGGAGCTTCAGGCCTGACTGGAAACGCTGCACTATTCTGGCCTCGTGCTACAGGCCCGAGGCTATTAGCCCCGCCCCGCCCATTTTAAGCCCTGGCTCGCACTGGCCCGACAGTGGAAAAGCGGCTATTGTCAAAATGATCCTTGTTCACACGGATCTGCGAAAACGTCAGTAGTTGGCGATGTCACTTCATCAAAAAACACCTACACATACGCGCATTATGTTACCGTTTTCAGATTCATGTTTTTGTTGTTTACATGAAGAAGGTAACGGTATCATTTTCGAAACCTTGTGCTTTGAAACTTCGTGTTCAGTGCTCACTTCAGTTTTCGTGTAAACAGCCCCTAAGTTTTAGAATAGAAGTTATTGATAAAGGATTATTTGTTTGTGAAAATGTTAGCATGCAGATTTCATATGCAAATTCATTTGTACACATACTTGTTGAATGAGACCCAGTTTGCTTGGTACTATTTTATCTTCATTTACAGCGAAATGATTTGATTCAATAGTAATTTTTGCAAATTCAGAAAAATTCAACACAATACACAAATAAAACTGATGATTCACAATTAATGATTCGATTCTGCATTTTGCGTTTTTAATATTGTGAAATGAGTTTGGATGTACTGATCAGTCACATGAAAAATAGTAAAACCAACATGAAAAATAATCGTGATATTCCTGAAAATAATCGTGCTGTGATATTTTTGCTATATCACGCGACCACCTCTACTTGAAAGATAAAATATGATATAGCAATACAATACATTTTAAAAGGCATAATTAAGCATAACATAACTGAAGGAAAGCCAAATAATGATTCATATTCTTATGGTTTCAATGAAAATACAGGTATCTATAATCGGTATCACCAAAATATAAAAAGTACCAAATAAAAGCATCACTATCATACTAAAGTGATATTGGTGCATCCTTATTCCAGTGTTAATGGAAAAAAGTACTAAAATGTTTACCTCAAACTTTGAAGATGTTTTCTGGTTTCTCCCTCATGTAGTATGGAAGGCCCAAAATAACTGCTCCCCTCTTCTTCTGGTTACAACTCTGCCAAAAAAAATTTGTTCACTTGACGGACGTGTTTTGTTTGTATGTACAGTACAGGTCAAAAGTTTGGAAACATTACTATTTTTAATGTTTTTGAAAGAAGTCTCTTCTGCTCATCAAGCCTGCATTTATTTGATCAAAAATACAGAAAAAAACAGTAATATTGTGAAATATTACAACTTAAAATAAGTTTTCTATTTGAATATACTTTTAAAAAATAATTTATTCCTGTGATGCAAAGCTGAATTTTCGGCATCATTATTCCAGTCTTCAGTGTCACATGTAACATCCAGTCTATCACATGATCATTTAGAAATCATTCTAATATTCTGATTTATTATGAGTGTTGGAAACAGTTCTGCTGTCTAATATATTTGATGAATAAAAGGTTAAAAAGAGCCAAAGGTGTTTGGCTGGAGGTCATGGTGGAAATGACCCTAGGTTGAATTTAGTCCAAACCATCCCTTTAAGTTACCCGCATCACAAATTGATAGTTAATTTAAAGAATTTCCAAAGATTGCTGTGAAAACTGACCTGTATCTGGTGCTCTGCAACTGAGATGAAGTGAAGTGACTGAGGTAAAAAAAATTTGGTTGGCGAACAAGCTTTTAGTCAACTTGACAGAACCTGTGAGTCAACATGAGAAAGTACAATGAGCTCATCTTCTATGTGCAGAAATACACTCAATAATCGTACATTCGTGACAACATCGCGTGTAATTCTCCCTATTATTAAGATTTCTTAAAACAAGAACAAAAGCGCGACGAAATGGCCCAAGGCCGCACAGAATCCAAACTCTGAATAGTAATAATGAAAAAACGTAACATTTCAAACCACTGACATATTAATTGTCATTTCTATCACCCATCGATTCAATTTGACAGTTACTTTTTTAATTCAAAGACTGTGATGAAAACTTACCTATATCTGGCGCTCTGCATCTGATGAAGTGACTGAGGTAAAAATCCGGTTTGGTCCAGTTGGTGAACGAGCAGCTTTTAATCAACTTGACTGAACCTGTGAGTCAACACGAAGAAGTACATTACAATGAGCGAATCTTCTATTTGCAGAAATACACTCAATAATCGTACATTCGTGACAACATTGTGTGATATTCCCTATTTTATTCAGAGTTCTTAAAACAAGAACAAAAGCGCGACGAAATGGCTCAAGGCCGCGCAGAATCCAAACTCCGAGTAGTAATGAAAACCGTGACATTTCAAACCACAAACATATTAATTGTTATTTATATCACCCATATCGATTCAATTTGACAGTCACTTAAAGATTGTGGTGAAAACTTACCTATATCTGGCGCTCTGCATCTGATGAAGTGACTGAGGTAAAAATCCGGTTTGGTCCAGTTGGTGAACGAGCAGCTTTTAATTAACTTGACTTTACCTGTGAGTCAACACGAAGAAGTACAATGAGCGAATCTTCTATACACATATATAATCTTACATTCTTGACAACATTGTGTGTAATTTTCCCTATTATTTAGATTTCTTAAAACAAGAGCGAAAGCGCGACGAAATGGCTCAAGGCCGCGCAAAATCCAAACACTGAATAGTAACGTTAATAATGAAAAACCGTGACATTTCAAACCACAGACATATTAATTATTTCTATCACCCATATCGATTCAATCTGAGAGTTACTTTTTTAATTCAAAGACTGTGATGAAAACTTACCTATATCTGGCGCTCTGCATCTGATGAAGTGACTGAGGTAAAAATCCGGTTTGGTCCAGTTGGAGAACGAGCAGCATTTAATCAACTTTTGAACCTGTGAGTCAACACGAAGAAGTACGTTACAATGAGCGAATCTTCTATTTGCAAAACACTCTGACTCGAAATGGATAATATAATTCTGAAAATCTGCTTTTAATAATGGTCATTTGCACTTATGAATTTAATGTATGATTTCAGAAATGACGGATTTGTGGACAATATTTACACTGCGACTATAACAAACATTTAATTGCTTTACAAATCCTATATTATTCGATAACACAATACTATAAAACGCTTATTACGAAATAAAAACTTGCAGCAATCCACGTTAACAATATAAAATGTCACACTTACTCTGTATCACTCAGTTTCTTCTGAAGACACGTGTTGTCCAACATGGAAAATCATCCGGTTTCCGCTGGCTTCTCTCGAAAATTCTCAAAGGAAAAAAAATGATTCAGCGAATCATCTTGAGCGGTTCATTGTTCATGAATCGCTCAATTCCGCCCATGATGAATTGGAATCTGACCATGAATAAAAACTGAAGCAGCTTGACAAATTTTTGGTGTAATTTAATTAATCTGTGCTCATAATTGTAAACAACTATTTTTAATGTACACACTAAAATAAAATACACTGTAATTAATTTATATATACCACAGTAGTGATAACTAAAAGACAACCATTGACACTGGCTTGAGAAAACCTGAGCAGAAAGTTTGAAATATATTTAATGTCGTTAAGTTTGAAGATGTATGTTTACAGTGGTTTTAAAAGCTTGAAGTTCAGGGTTTAAGACAATGCAATCTACAAGACAGCGAGATAGATAGATAAATTAAGTTTAGTTTACACAGTAAATTGTTTAGTTTACTGCTATGAAAGCATTATAATTGAAGTAAAACCTGCAGAAAATGTTGTGCAGTTGTTTCAACTTACATTTATAAATTAAAATAACAATTATACTTGTTAATTCAACAGAAAGTCTATTGCAGTTGTTTAAACATACATTTTTGAGTTAAAATAACCATTTTACTTGTTCATTCAACTTTCAGTCTAGTTGAGGACAAGAAAACTTAAAATTTCTTGTTGTCTGGACAATCTAGTTATCTCTACACAAAAAAACAAGTTGAAATAACTAAATTGTGGAAATATTTTTTACAGTGTAGAGCCCCTTGAAGCTGCACTGAAACTGCAATTTGGACCTTCAACCCGTTAAACCCCAGTGAAGTCCACTATATGGAGAAAAATCCTGGAATGTTTTCCTCAAAAACCTTAATTTCTTTTCGACTGAAGAAAGAAAGACATGAACATCTTGGATGACATGGGGGTGAGTAAATTATCAGAAGTGAACTAATCCTTTAAGTAGCTCACTATTTTTTAATACAGGGCCGCAGTGTGTGTAGTACCTCAAAGACATTTATTATTATAAGCATTTGGAGATTTTTTTGAATTTATTAAAGACATTACACCACTTCATTTCAGATTGCATGGCATTTAACCTCATCACACACAGCAATGTCAAAAACGTCACAAATCACAGTAGGAGCCGCTTCCCTGATGCCATGATCACAATCAGTGTGTGAACTGAGGCGAAACATCCAGGGCTCTTAATAGTAATGCAGTGTTATGTAGTTGTTGTCTTTTTACTTATTAAAACTTCATTTCAGCTGAGGGAGGCACATTGAAAAAAATCTTATTTATAAAAGCATTTGATTATAAAATAAAAGTAGCAAACAAATCAAATGGAAACAAACTCGGCTGAAGGAAATGATTCTCCATAAGGAGATTCCTAAATGGAATTAGATGATCTAATAATGTAGTTAGATAGTTTCATTTTTAATGTACTTCATATGCTGTGCAAAGTAGTAACAATGATTCTTTTCAATATTACAATAATAAAGTGAGTGTTAAAAAACAATTAAAGTGGCATGTGAAGGCCAAGTATGGTAACCCCTACTCGGAATTTCACCTCTGCATTTAACCCATCCAAGTAGATTAGGAGAACCGAGTAGTGAACAAACACACTACAAACTGTGGACACACACACCTGGAGCAGTGGGCAGCCATTTTGCTGTGGCAGCCAGGGAGAGATTGGGGGTTGCACAAAGGCACCTCTTTCATTTCCTGCTGGAATTGAGAATCAAACCTGCAACCCTTCAGGTTACCAGTCTGACTCTCTAACCATTAGTCCACGACTAAGATAAGAATATTTAAATACGTTCTCACATGAGATCGACCAATAGCAAACCACAACCATTCAATCAATTCCTAGTGGACAAAACTCTTGGATATACGTCACAATAAGAAAGAAAAGACTATAAAGCAAGTGGTGAAGAGGCTGGTTAGTATACCTCCATTAGCTCCTGCTGGTACAATAGATCTTCCAGGTCATTTTATTCATTATGTAGTATCCCTGACAAAGGTTTTAAGTTAAAAAAAAAGAAAACAATACTATAGATACCTATAGAAATGTTCTTCTTTCAGAAGCTCCTCTGTTTGATCACCTCAATGTCCATTCGACACACTTCAGGAGCCTCCATATGAAAACCGTGGGGAATCTGAGGACATCAGAGAACAATGCATATGAAAGATAGAAAATAAGTTGGTTTGAAATGGAACATAGACATTTTCATTCCTATTGATAAAGTGTTGCTTTCCAAGTGATTCAATGTGATCTAATACAGTACAATTCATACAGATCACAGAGAGGTCGGCACTCAATAACAGCCCTGCTTTTGACAGTGCAGATTGTGTCAAAGCAGCTTTACAGTGATAACTAGTATATCATTTTTGGCTGGAAAATAATTCCAAAATGTATGGAATAATTTAGCCAAAAATGATTCTTTGCAATGGTTTTAACTCTGCATACATTTCTTCTATTCTTTTTCAATGTTATTTTAATATTGTCACATTTAGTTTGGGGTTTTGTTTCATGTTCATGTCTTTTCTTTTGAAGTTTTGCTTTTTTGTCATGTGACTGACTTGCCCTCGTGTGATCATAGAATTGTTCGAGATGCATCAGCGCAGCGCAGACCGATCAGAGTATGACATCAAAGTACCGCAAGAGGGATTCAAAAGCATAAGGAGTCGTATGCTCTCCAAACGCTCTCACGGTACTTTGATGTCATATGCCGATTGGTCTGCGCAGCGCCGATGCATCTCGAACTGGCTTAATGTCTTGTGCTTCCCTAGTCTCATCATGTGTAATGTTCTGATTGGTTCCCCTATTTCATGTGTCACGTTCTCATTGGTTGATTGTGTTTATTGCTTTCAGATCTGTCTTATGTCATTAGTCCTTAGTCCTTATAGCCCTCATGTTACCATTAGGCTTGTTTGAGATGAACTACAGTAGTCTGCCACCAGCTGGTGAGATCTGTGGGTTGCAGGTGGGGGAGGAGTACAGAGACGGCCATTAGATCGAATACGTCATGCTTTCCGTAGTGTGCTGAACCAACGTCATTCATGGCAGACCAAGCGATTTTTGCTTTGATTGTTGCCGAAGAAGTGAATGCGATTGAAATTCCCATGTTTTGAATATCAGATATTCAATATCAAGATTGGTTAAATACAGGAACACGCAACACATCGTCCTTATCACAGAATCTGACAAATGAGAATAAAGTGTGTCGTCATCAAGGCTTTCGCAGCCGGTTTTGAGCAACTGCAGCACCTGACCTAGGTAGCTGGTCTCGTTTTGCTCTCACGGTACTTTGATGGCACATGTGATCGTAAGGTGGCTGCAGCACCAATCAAAGTTGGACACATTTTCTAAGCAAAATGTATTGCTTTTGTCAGGCGGCAGCCGATCTTTGTGGGGCCCGCTTTCCTGATCTTTCCTGTCACCCGCTTTTGATGAATCATGAATTCAGCTCAAGTTTATGTTCATGTTATGTTCTTATTCAAGCCAAGTTTTAGTAATAGTCTTGTTTTGTTTTTATGGAATTAAGTCCACTAAAGACTTATAGTCCGAACCCAAATGCAGTTTATTAAACACAATACAGATGAACAAGACTTGAAAGCAATGAACACAATCGACCAATGAGAACGTGACACATGAAACAATCAGAGCATTACACATGATGAGACTAGGGAATCACAAGACATGGGCTGTGTCTGAAAACCTAGGTAGCTGTCTTGCTGCCTCACTGTCTTATAAGAGAATGACTTGTATGGCACCATTTGTGCATGAAGGTACCTCACGAAACAGACTTCGGACAGACTTCTAAAGCAGCATAAGAGTTTAATGATCTACAGCAATATAGCGCGAGCTTTGGTGAGAACTAAACAAATATTTAATTATTACAGTAGTAATTTCTCCATAGAAATGATATCAAATTTGAAATATGTTGGTCAAAATTGTACATTTATACACAAACTGAGCAGCAAACACAACTTTCGGACGCCATCTTTATTTTTCTAGCTCAACTCACAGAATGGAAAGCACAGGATTGTGGGATATCAAAGGCAGCTAAGGATACATCTATGCTTCCTTCAAAAATCGATCTGAGGAATCGCATGAGAGAGGAAGTGAAGCTAACATTGAATTCGGACGCGCCTTGATGCCTTACTACCTTGAAATGTGTCCTCAGAAGGCAGCATTTTCCAGTTTTCGGACGCAGCCATGATCAAATGAGGGCAAGGAAGTCACATGACAAGAAACCAGGAACAATACTTCAAAATAAAAGACATGAAACATGAACATGAAACAAAACCCAAAACTAAACGTTACAAGTATCATGTAACAATAACAACACTGTTCTTTTTTATGAGAGTTGGAAACTTCTACATTGCTCTCTGAAGAAAATAAATGTGTCCACTCAACTGGAAAACACTAATGTTGAGTCAGCTGGGAAAATGGGAAATCCAAAGGGGAACTGATATATTTATATATTTATTTATTTATTTATTTATTTGACAAAGTGTGTGCGTGTAACAATACCAAAGTGCAATTTGGAAAATCACTCAGATCAAGCATATGGAGGCTGATCCTCACTTGGATTTGAGTCAATTGCTTCTGCAGAAGGTGCTGTTTGGCATCGTCCCGTCCCTCTGTGGCGTGAATCCCTGTGATGTACAGCTGCACTGAAGAGTTCATCAAAAGGTGATGTTCTTTAGTAGAGACATCTGACATTTCTCATAAAGAATCAAGATTTTCAACCAGGTATTGCGGCCAATGGTTTTTTCTAAAGTTGGCCTTCCTCCACCAACCTAATCACATCATTTGTCTAGTTCTAGACGTGTGTTCCTGTGATATGTAGAGAACTCTGGGTGTCTAGACTGTGCAGATGCACAGCCTCATTCATTCATTCAAGTTACACTATCTGCACCAGCCAATCACATCACTCTAATTCACAACTTCCTAAAAACACCATCAGCAGTTTGTATGTTCTTACCACGCAAAGTTTGCATTACAAGTTAGTTTTTAGGTTGTAACTCTATAAACTGAGTCATTGCTTTAAAGGGTTAGTTCACCCAAAAATGAAAATTCTGTCATTAATTACTCACCCTCATGTCGTTCCACACCCGTAAGACCTTCGTTCATCTTCGGAACACAAATTAAGTTAAAATCCGATGGCTCATTGAGGCCTCCATTGCCAGCAAGACTATTAACATTTTCAATGCCTAGAAAGCTACTAAAGACGTGTTTGAATCAGTTCATGTGACTACAGTGGTTCAACCTTAATGTTATAAAGTGACAAGAATACATTTTGTGTGGCAAAAAAAAATAAAATAAATAATGACAATATCTAGTGATGGGCGATTTCACAACAGTGCTTCATGAAGCTTCGAAGCTTTACAAATCTTTTGTTTCGAATCAGGGGTTCGTGTATCAAACTGCCAAAGTCACATGATTTCAGTAAAAGAGGCTTCGTTACGTCAGAAGTGTTTTGAAATTTCAAAACACTTGAAAATAATGTTTGTTCATATCCGTTCATCAAAACATTATGACTTGCTCCACCTCTGAAATTACTTTTATTTTTGGTAAACATCATCAAGCCACTTGTCATACGCTCTTAAAAGGTTCCAAAAGAGATGGTTTTTTTTTGTTTGTTTGTTTGTTTTTCGCAACAATGCTATACAAGAACCATTTTTGTTTCCCCAAAGAACCTTTTTACTGAAACGTTCTTATAAGAACCACTTTTTCTTATTCTGAAAAACGTTTTAAAAATCTAAAGAACTTTTTTCCAATACAAAGTAACTTTTGAAAGGTTCCATGGATGTCAAAGGTTCTTCAAGGAACCATAGATGACAATAAAGAACCTTTATTTTTAAGAGTGTAGAGAATTTTCAAGATCCAATCAATTCCTGAAGTATAAAACAAGTAACTAAAGCAATTTTTTTTCAGCTGAAAGACTAGGTAAGTTTATATTGCAAATCATTTGCGGCTAAAATCATAATCAGTTCTCCTAAAATCACAACCCCATGTTGGGAAAACCTGCTACAGAGCGCCATCCTTTCCTAGCTGTAAACATTTCCAGATCCATTTTCTTATTTCATTATTGACAGAAGCAGTGCAATACTTTTAATTCTACCCTCATTTTAGTGTATTAGCACCTCCAAGCACAGCGGCTCATTAATCAGCATGTGCAGATGCTCCTAGCAGCCTGCAGTACTACTGTTCTTACAGGGCCAAGTCAATGGATCTCTCTGTAGGAGGCCGAGAGAGACCGAGTGTGAGTTGTGAGAGCTCACTGTGAGAGAGAAGAGAAGGGGCATTGAAAATGAACTGGAGTGAGGAGCTAGCAGAATGATAAGAGGGCAAGGGGCTTCACTTCGCCAAAGGAGACCAAGAGGGAACTCAGCTGGCCTGCAAAGAAAGCTGAACTGACACTCCAACACAGTTCACCTCAGGGCAGAGAGAGAGAGAGACAGAGAGGGAAAGAAGACGGAGAGAAAGAGAAGGAGAGAGAGAGAGGGTGATCCCTGTGCTTGATGCCATCTGGCCTCTCTCACTGATCCAGAACGTGATACTGACAGCTGGAGGAGAAATGAAAAAGAAACAAGGGATGAGCAGAGAGGTGAAGAGAGAAGAGAATCGAGAATTTAAATTTCGGCAGAAGTTTAAGCTCATTTTCTTCAGATGGTTCAGGGCACAAGGAATGTCCTACTTTTGGCCAGTGTACGGACAAGAGAAAAGGAAGGGTTTACTTTAAAGGTGAAGTGTGTCATTTTAACAGTGTGAAAGTGCATAAAATTTACATCCAGGAAATATCTGACAGATGCAGCCTGATTAAAAAAAAAAAAAAAGCTGCTTATTTTTAATGGACATATACTGGAGGTCAAATGTTTGTAATTTGTTTGTAAATGTTTGTAAAAAAAGAAAAAAAGTCTCACACTCACTAAGGCTGTATTTATTTGATCAAAAATACTTTAAAACAGTGATGTTGTAAAATATGATTACAATTTAAAATAACTGTTTTTTTATTAAAATATATTTAAAAATGTAATTTATTCCTGTGATGGCAAAGCTGATAGAAAATATTACTGTATTTTTCAATAAATGAATTCAGCCTTGGTGAACAGAAAAGAGCATTAACAAATCATACTTATTCCAAATCTTTCGATCCTCAGCGTCAATGTGTCACCTTTTATTTAAAATAATAGAGTCTGTATAGTAACATGAGTACACACACCTGCACATCTGCAGAACAGTAATTTTCAGTCAATTTTCAGTATGAATACCACAAACAGAGAAAAAATGAGGAGAGTATCTCACAACTGAACTGAAAAACTATTTTGGACAAAGGGCCAATTATCATTGGTGGCCTTTTGAGCCAAATAAATTACTTACCACACCTGAGGTGGTTGGAGTCGCATTTTATGATAGATTTTAAACACATTTGACGTGTAACCTTTAATAATGCAGTTGTGTATTCTGTATTAGTTCATGCTAATTGGATTTTTGGCATTTGTAGCAGCTAAATGGTTCACTTACAGAGACCTCAGCAAGCATTCTCACGCTGATGTTAATTTAATAGTTTCTGCCTGCTGAAATTCACCACATGAACTGCCATTGTGTCATGTTGAGCCTGCAATCCTTGGTCCTCTGTTTCAGAACCTCACTCTTGCTCATTTAAAGAGACATATCATCAGCTAAGATACAGCAGTGTTTTTAATTTAAAGAGTCAGTGAGGGGGTTTATTTTACCACTGTTTTTGCCTAACATAGTAAATTGAAAAAAATGCAACATAGGCTCACTGGAAAAACGTGCCTTTAAAGGAACACTCCACTTAAAAATAAATAAATAAATAAATTAAAAAAAATAGGCTAATTTTCCAAGTCCCCTAGAGTTAAACAGATGAGTTTTACCATTTTCGAAGCCATTCAGCTGATCTCCGGATCTGGCAGTACCACTTTTAGCATAGCTTTGCAGAGTGAATTGAATCTGATGAGCAATGATATTACACAGCGCCTCTCACAAATGTCTCCATGGTTGCAAGGCACGCTCCCTGTGCAAGCAGGGCGTCACAGGCGGTGCGTAATATCATTGCACTGCTGCACCCATGGTATGGCAGCAAAGTTCCTTGATTATTACGCCGGAATGAGAGTATAGTTCCTAGCCATATCAGCCTAGAAAATCGCAAATTTTCATTTTCCGTCGGTCTTAGTACTAATGTAACTACAGAAGAGTCAAGTTTTAAATAGGAAAAATATCGAAACTCTTTGGTCATTTTTGAGCAAGATGCTAACGGTCTAATCAGATTCAATGAACTATGCTAAGCTATGCTAAAAGTCGTACCGCCAGACCCGGAGATCGGCTGAATGGATTCGAAAACGGTAAAACTTAACTGTTTAACTCAAGGGGAGTTGGAAAATTAGCCTATTTTAATAAAAAGTGGAGTGTTCCTTTAACTATCCTATTTTTATTTTTATTTTATTTTTTTTCAAAACTCGAAAAACATAGCTATACATACAATTCACTTCAGTTACCAGCTGCAATGAACAATGGCACTAAAAGAGTGGTGGAAAGACTACTAAAAAAGTACTCAAGTAAAAGTATTGCTACTTAAGAAATAATTTTCTTGAGTGCAAGTAGAAATACTGAAAAATAATATTACTCAAGTAAGAGTAAATAAGAAGTTTGCTGAAAAACCTAAAGTTACTACATTACAAAGTACTTTTGTATTATTTTTCTATTTTTCCAAAAAAAAAAAAAAAACTAGGAGATATGGAGCACTATATGGAGGATTAAACATGGTTTCATTCATACTAGAATCCAGAGGGCGCCTCGCGCAGAAAGTCCACAAGTGAGATTCACATCAGATATCGTTACAGCTGAATATCAAGCAGATACTGATGTTTATATATAGGCTATAGTGATTTTGGAGCAAATCATGATATTAATCTCAAATTGTTGTGACGCTATGCTAAGCAAACATACTAACTATTTCTGTTGCCAAGTGCGTTTGTTTTATAACTAATTTTGTAATGCAAGTCCAAGTAAGATCGTTTGAATGTTTTTAAGAAGGGCAAAAGCAAAGAAGTGTAAGTGAGAGGTCCGATCAAAGAAATTAGGGATTAAAACAGTATGAATAGAAAAGTGCAAGTAAAAAATAAAGTGGGGTATGGGTTACATGTTAAACAAAATGCTGTTTTTTTTTTTTTTTCCCGTTCTACTGAAAATGTGCCGGAGCCCGATGTTGCTATAGTAACAAACTACAATTTTACATGCATCTGATTGACAGTCTTATTTCACTGTTGTTGCTAATATTGAGGTTATTTCAGCTTTGTACAAACACACCGGCCTGTGCAGTGAGTGATTTCTGAGAATCGCTGTTGAAAGTGGATCAGATGTGTATATAGCGCCACAACACACTTGTAGCCAATCAGCAGTAAGGGATGTATACACTCATGAGGGGGGAGGTCCCTGTGCTGCATAGCGTGTTTGTGAATGTGGGGCTGAGCTATTAAGATAGGGGTGTGATCATTTTGGGTAGGGGCGTGTTTGTTTTGGTGATTTCAAATATCGACAGTGTTTCTCAAGAATCTCTTACTGCACTTTTAATCTGTTTCAGAAATAATAACATGCTATTAAAGGACAGAATAGGGCCCATTTAATACCTTAGCATCTGTCTGTTGTTGTTTAGTTCAATTGAGAGACTCACAAAATCTACTTTGCCAAATCAAACACCCCCTCCGGTCTTAGTTTTTAAATCTAAAGACTAATTAGGATACTAAATATCAGGGGTCTGATTATACATCAGGTACACCTAGAGCGCTCGGGGCAGCGTCTTCATGATGCAATTCAGTTCTGACAGCATCAAAGCATATAGCACTCCTTATTTCTCAACCGCTCATCAGTGAGAGCAGCTCAATGGTAAATACTTGTGATTGCCAATTGTAGTCATTCAGGAATGATATGCAATCGTTTACACTATAGTTCTCAAAAGAAGATGCAAAATATGAGCTGTATGAAGCAGCTATTATGAATGAAAGCCACTTATTGTTGCAAAACATATTGCATAGGAAGAAGAATGCACGCACACACAAAAGAAAAGAATGGCTCGGAATAGAGCACAAAAAGTGATCGAACTCTTTTTTACATTGTTGGTTCTGGATCTATTTTTCCTGTTCCTTTTCACAAAGAACTTCAGAAAATACTACAAATACAACATCTGAATCCATGAAGGAAACCAACCAGCTCCACAATAAAGTGCACAACTATTGACTGTGTGTCACTGATAAAATAGTACAAAAGTCTAAAATACCATAGTGTATATACAGGGGTTGGACAATGAAACTGAAACACCTGGTTTTAGACCACAATAATTTATAATTATGATGTAGGGCCTCCTTTTGCATCCAATAAAAAATCACTTTGTCTTGGAAATGACAGAAACAAGCCCTTCATTGAGGTTTTGAGCCTATTTGGGGTTTCTCCACACCGTAACTCCCATGAACGTGGGAAAGACAGTGAAGGTGGACTCATTAGAGACCATCCACAGCCCAAGATTTTCTCCGCTGGCATCAATGAAACCAACATTTGGCATTGGCACGAGTGACCAAAGGTTTGGCTGTAGCAGCCCGACTATGAATATTGACTCTGTGGAGCTCCAGACGAACAATTTTAGTGGAAACAGGAGCGTCAAGATGCGCATTTAATTCTGCAGTGAGTTGCATCGACAATTTCTCCTGTTAGATGTAATTCGTCCAACATTACCCTGGATACTGCAGCTCTCAATACACCACAAAGACTTGCTGTCCTGGTCACAAATGCACCAGGCGAGACACGCACCAACGATTTGTCCTTTTGAACTCTGATATGTCTCCCATTATGTTGTGTGGATTGCAATATTTGATGTACAGCTGTGCTATTGCTCTGCTAATTCAACCTTCACACTCTGCTCTTACTGAGGGAATGTAAAATCAGTGAAGATTGGCCAGCAAGGCTGCATATATATAGGCATGAAACCTCCAACACTATATTGGCCAGTGTTGCAGGGTGAAACGTTTTTCCTTTTCTTTTTTGCGTACAGACAACAGAATTGTCAAAACAATCCCTATTCACAAGGATCAGCGAAAATTATTAAAAACTGGCTGCTAGTAGGCCAGTAGTTGGCAATGTCACTTTGTAAAGAAAACGACGCATATGCGCATGATGTCACCCTTTTCCCAAATTTGCGTTTTTGTGGTTTACACGGAAAAGATAATGGTATTGTTTTCAAAAACTTGCACTTTGAAACCATTTTCAAAAGTTTGCATGTTCAGGCCCCCAAAATGCCATTGTTGTGTCAATGAACGGCCAAAACGCACACAATTTTCCCGTTTTTAGTTAAAAACAATGTTGTTTAAAAGGCTCCTTTGTTTCATTGTCCAACCCTTGTATATAGAGTACTGTGCAAATGTCTTAGGCCACCATTAGATTTTGGTTTTAGCAATTATATAATGTCAATATATAATTATTTCTTGGTCTCTTTATTTAATTTGTATGCAGTATTAAAAAACAGAAAAAAAAAGAAAAAAAAAAAAATATATATATATATATATATATATATATATATATATATATATATATATATATATATATATATATATATATATATATATAAACAGCTTTTATAGGCTAAAGTGGCAAGTATTTGGTGTACTTGAGCGATAACAGGAACCGGCTCTCTTAAACCTAAATGGGATAGAAAAGAACTGGAAATATATTTAAATAGAAAAGTTATTTTAAATAGAAAGTTATTTTAAATTGTAATACTATTTCACAGTATATTCAAAATAATATTACTGTTTTTAATCAAATAAATGCAGCCTTGGTGACACACACACGCACACACACAATCTCAGAGCTCATGGTATGTTTTGAAAGGTTTATACATTTTCACTTTATGGAGAAAACGAATTAGATTTTTCCTTCTGGAGCTGGAACTTAAGTTTCAGACTGATGATTTAATCAAAACATTCATAAAGAATGTAGAGGTATTCCATAAATAACAGGGCCTGACTTAGATTACTAAACTGATGTATTCTCCATGCAATGTGAAAGTTTACTTTTTCTTGTCTGAAACAACATTTGATTGAGGTGTCGATCCTTTATTCCAGTGCTTGAGGCAAACACTTTGAGTGCAAAGCAGATCAGAAGTTCCTTTTCTACAGGATCCATGAAAAAAGGCCTTTTGTGGTGGGCCATGGAGGGTCACAAAGAGAGAGGAGCATTTCTCACACTGTGCCACAAATACCTTAGAGATGGTTAAAGATGATAGCATCAATCACCACCCCCCCTGGACAACCGAAAGGTGCTCCAAGAAAATGCTGTCCTTTTACATTGATTTGAGAGCAGTGTCTTTAAACCAACCCATATTCTTATCACCACAAGAGGGTTTATAAAACCGGTCACAGATCAAATCACAGCAGCCTATATCTGCAAAAAAAGGTTTCATAGGGACGGACAGAAAATTCACAGTAGAAACAATCTTTCAACTAGAATGCTATGCAATATGATTTTTAAGAGCAGTTTGATTGATTCTCATACTCAGTTTTATTTTTTAACTGTGTTCTTATTGTATTGTATCTATCAGAACATTCTTTTAATTATGTGGAGAGATGGATGAATCGATGGATGAATGAATGTTCTGTTTGGTAATTGTATGGAGCATCTGCAAGAAGTTGAATGACACAAACTAAAGCAAGTAACAATAAAATAAACAACCCTGACCCATTGAGGCATGGGCTCCACTAGACCCCTGAAGGTGTGCCGTGGTATCTGGCACCAAGATGTTAGCAGCAGATCCTTTAAGTCCTGTAAGTTTTGAGGTGGGGCCTCCATGGATCAGACTTGGTTGTTCAGCACATCCCACAGATGCTCGACTGGATTGAGATCTGGGGGATTTGGCGGCCAAGTCAACACCTCAAACTCGTTGTTGTGCTTCACAAACCATTCCTGGACCATTTTTGCTTTGTGGCAGGATGCATTATCCTGCTTAAAGAGCTCACAACCACCAGGGAATACCGTCTACAACAATGCTTAGGTGTTACGTGTCAAAGTAACATCCCCATGGATGGCAGGACTCAAGGTTTCTGAGCAGAACATTGGCCAAAGCATCACACTGCCTCTGCCAGCTTGCCTTCTTCCCATAGTGCATCCTGGTGCCATGTGTTCCCCAGGTAAGCGACACACACGCACACGGCCATCCACATGATGCTTTCGCCGGTGGTCAGGGGTCAGCATGGGCACCCTGACTGGTCTGCAGCTATTCAGCCCCACACGCAACAAACTGCAATGCACTGTGTATTCTGACACCTTTCTATCAGAACCAGCATTAACTTCTTGAGCAATTTGAGCTACAGTAGCTCATCTGTTGGATCAAACCACACAGGCCAGCCTTCGCTCCCCACGTGCATCAGTGAGCCTTGGCCGCCCATGACCCTGACCCTTACTATTTTATTATTTTGTTTTTTTGGGTTGAAATATGATCCAGACATGTTTTGTGAGATTTGTCTGCAAAGCACCTTTGAAGAATCCATAATAAGCACACTCAGAAAACTTCAAAGGAATGTCGTACCGCATTGGATCACCATTCTGTGCCTGCTGGGGTAAAATTAGCTTGGTACTTGTGTTGGGAGTCAAATAATTGTTGCGTGCGTGTGGAAATGATCTTTTTATTCATGCCATTTTTTTATGGAATAGCTCTGAGAGATGGGCGACAGTGACTGGAACTGTGACCTCCAGCTGTTTCAATTTACTGCAGTTTTAATTATCTTCTATTTTCTTCTTGAACGTAAACATGCAGAACTAATAGAACTTATTGGTGCATATAGTCCTCCTGATATTCATGATGACAGTTTTGTCAAGGAAGCAAACACAACAAGTGGCAGAACGTCTAGGCAGTTGAATATGTCAGTGGTTTGTCTCAAAAACATGCACACAAGGAATATCAAAGCACTGTGTACAAAAAAAAATGTCCAAATATATACTGAAATTACAACAGAGGTCCGCAGAAGAGCATCTCTGAACACACAGCACGTCAAACCTTGAAGCATATGATCTACAGCAGCAGAAGACACACCAGTGCCACTCCTGTCAGCTAAGAACAGCAAACTGAGGCTACAATTCACACAGGCTCACATTAGGTCAGAATTTGGCGTAAACATTATGAAAGCATGGAAACATCCAGCCTTGTATCAACAGTTCAGGCTGCTGGAGGTGTAATGGTGTGGAGGATATTTTATTATTGGCACACTTTGGCCCCCTTAGTACCAATTAGCCGTGTTTCTACTGTCGGGCCAAAACAAGCATGCTAGTGCATGCCAGTTGCGTTTCCACTGTCACTTCCGGGGCTTGATCGGGCCTCATCAGGGCTCATCAATGGCCAGGTTTTGGCCCGCCGAATACCTTGGTCCAAAGCGGGCCAACTGGGGCTTGAGGAATGGTCAAAGGAGGAGTTTACTTGAGCGATGCTAAAGGGTACATATGCTAACCATTGTGATAATAAATGCACATATGTTCATGGAAAATACCAGAGACTTCTTGAAGAATGTAGACAAATCATATATGATTATAATCTTGTATTTATTTGGTTTCATGTTTTATCTGCCTCTTTCCTGTGCCTTTGTTGATTCGAGACTAATGCATCCACACAACATAAATTACATATACTCCCATTAACTCCCATAACTCTTGTTTTGTGCTCGTGTGCTCCCTCTGTTGCTCTGACTGAAAGGTTTCACGAGTTCACACTTATATATAATCAGTTACAGTAAAGGTTATGCAAATTTGGCAGAAGTGAGGAGATGTGGTGGAGGAGGAATGCTGGAAAACTGACGTGGGACAGAAGCAAGTCTGTTAAATATATGTCTTCATGTCACACTAGTTGATTAAATGAACGTGCTCCTCCCGAACTTTGTTAATAAAACACCAAATAGTGAAAAGGAAGAGATCGCTCAAACCTCCTCAAATCGCACAATTTCATGAAAATTTAATAGAAATGCTCACTCTTTCTAAAGAAATCGTAAACATATGGTATTTTATCAATATTTTTTAAATGTGTAAGCCTTTGGACTTAAAGCCATAAAGGTGCCCTAGAACGTCTTTTTAAAAGATGTAATATAAGTCCAAGGTGTCCCCTGAATGTGTCTGTGAAGTTTCAGCTCAAAATACCCCATAGATTTTTTTTTATTCATTTTTTAACTGCCTATTTTGAGGCATCAATAACTATGCACCAATATATAGGTTGCGGCCCCTTTAATTCTCATGCTCCCCCACCCCCAGAGCTTGCGCTTGCCTTGAACAGCATAAACACAGTTCACAGCTAATACAGTATAACCCTCAAAATGGATCTTTACAAGATGTTCGTCATGCAGCATGTCTAATCGCGTAAGTATGGTATTTATTTGGATGTTTACATTTGATTCTGAATGAGTTTGATAGTGCTCTGTGGCTAAAGCTAACACACTGTTGGAGAGATTTATAAAGAATGAAGTTGTGTTTATGAATTATACAGACTGCAAGTGTTTAAAAATGAAAATAGCGAGGGCTCCGTGAATACAGCAAGAAACAATGGTAACTTTAACCACATTTAACAGTACATTAGCAACATGCTAACGAAACATTTAGAAAGACAATTTACAAATATCATTAAAAATATCATGTTATCATGGATCATGTCAGTTATTATTGCTCCATCTGCCATTTTTCGTTATTGTTCTTGCTTGCTTACCTAATCTGATGATTCAGCTGTGCACATCCAGACGTTCTGCCCTTGTCAAATGGCTTGAACATGAGCTGGCATATGCAAATATTGGGGGCGTACACCCCGACTGTTACATAACAGTCGGTGTTCTGTTGAAATTCACCTGTTCTTCGGAGGTCTTTTAAACAAATTAGATTTATATAAAAAGGAGGAAACAATAGAGTTTGAAACTCAGTGTATGTCTTTTCCATGTACTGAACTCTTGTTATTCAACTATGCCAAGGTAAATTCAATATTTAATTCTAGGGCAGCTTTAATAAGAGTTGTTTTGTGCATTCATTTGATCGCAAATAAATGTGGTGCAACTGAATAGGTATGTGTTCTTGTTTTATGTGAAATGGAAATTACCTTAATCTTAAGTCTTTAAGTGAAGACCAAATGTTCACTTCTGTCATACTCAACTTTTGCGAGAGAACGCGAAAGCATTGAAAGATTTTTTTCCCCAGCATCTCATTATTTTTTCCATCAACATATCTCTTTATGGGCTCCATAAAAATGTAACTTTTTTTTCTGGTCTTGTTGTGCACAACAAGAATCATTGTATGTTCAATAAAAAAAAAGAATGATACTGTTCATAATATTAAATTAAAATATTCAAAAAAAAATCAAAATATAACAAATTAATCCACCTCTGAAGCTAAATGCCAACATTTTCTGCAAACACCCACAAATCGTACAACTTTTTTCAACATTGAATATTGTTTTACATGAAAATCACATTCGAGTAAGCATTGTGAAAGTGAAGCATTTTCTCAAGCGACACCTTTTGCATGCATTATAACCCAAAGAACTACCGCCTGGTCTGCAAAGTTAACATTCCAGCTGTGATCTCCAAGGTGCCTCATCGTTCCCGGTTTTTCAGATGTGCAGGTCCTCCTGTGTCTTTGACAGACAGCGGGGGACAATATGCCAGTCACGTAGGGATCGAGACCAGCCCAAGCATGCATTAATTCCTACATTAAACACAGGCCCAGTCACACAGCTCTCATGCTGTTTGAAGCTCCCTCTTTGCTAGACGAGAGTTCTTGCGCTGCCCTTCTCTCCCATGATTCCCTGCTGCAGTGTCTCAAGCCTGGACTGCCATCATCTGTCACTCAAACAGAGTCCAATGTGAAGCAGCCTCGTAACTCTCGGGGGACAAGAGCAAATGGTAAGGCAGAACTTAAATAATGCACAATAAGAGCTAGTCGGAGCCAAAAATCTCCAGTGACATCAACACAAGGAAGCAGGCGTTTTTATTTGAGTGGTAAAGTGAAGGGGAATCGTATATAAAAAAACAAAACAAAAGGTCAGAAAGCCTTAAGAAACATCACTTGAAAGAGTTTCTGACCTTTTATGTGATGCATCATAATATTGGTAATAGGTGAGGGTATCGTATTTGGGTGTAAAAAAGTATCTCAGTCTTTGCAAGAAAAGATGGGTCATGGCTCACCATTTTGTGTCAAATGTCATGAGGGAATTGTCAAACAATTAAAAAAAAAAAAAAATCACATTTCTCAATGCAAGATTGCAAAGAATTTACGTCTTTCTCCATCTACCATACATAATATTGTAAAAAGATTTAGGGAATCCAGAGAAATATCAGTCTGTATAGGGCAAGGTATAGGATAGGGTGACCATATGCACCATTCTCCCATTCTCCCTGTCCAGGATTTCTAAATGGCCTAAAATGGCTCGAGCCCTTGCCACTTTAATTGTGAAAGTGGTCATATCGATGTGCCCCCGGAACGCGATTTAGGAACGCGATTTCTACACAGAGGTCTGTGCAAGCCACTGTTCGTATTGACATTCTTCATGCAATGCATTAAAATGTTGTCGTATTTGCAATGCTTTGACCGTTCTCTGTAGATCCAGCCTTCTTGCAAGCCACGATCGGTTGATTATGTATAATGCATGCTATCGGTCAAATTATTTTTCAGTTGTTACCTTCCGCAAATATGAAAACAAAACCAAATCTGGGACATTTTATGCAACTTTGAAATCCTGGACAGGACGCGTCCTGGGAGAATGGCGCATATGGTCACCCTAGTATAGGACACCTCAGTTGAATGTGCGTGACCAACATGCTGCGGTGTTAAAAATAGCCACATGTGCTTAGGAGTACTTTGGAAAACCTTTGACACTTAACACAGTCTGACACTGCATCAAGAAATGCAACTCGAATCTCTGTTAGGCAAGGAGAAAGCTATACATCTGTTCAATACAGAGATGCTGCTGAGTTCTCTGGGCCCGAGCTCATCTCAGATGGTCTAAAAGACAGTGGAAATGTGTGCTGTGGTCAGATGAGTCCATGTTTCAGTTTGTTGTTGGAAAAAACAGACATCGATTTCTCAGACCCAAAGACGAAAGGGACCGTCCAGACTTTCATTAGCGACAAGTGCAAAAGAAAACATCTGTCATGGTATGGGGTGCATCACTGCAAACAGCATGGGTGATTTGCATTTGTTTGAAGGTCCATTGACGTAGAGGCATATATTTGGTTTGTACAGAGACATAAACTGCCATTAAGATTATATCTTTTCTGGGAAGCAAGACAATGCCAGGCTCATTCTGCACGTATTACATCTAGACACTCTACACCATACAGTGGATGTGCCTGACTGCCTGTCTGCAGTCCAGATCTCACTCTTACTGAAAATGAATGGAGATGAAAAGGAGAATCAGAAAACAATGACCACAGACTGTTGTGCAGCTGTCTTGTATCAGGCAAGATTGGGTAAAAAAAAAAAAAAAATCCACTTGCGAAATTGGAAAAATTAGTATCTTCAACTCCTAAATGATTAAAACTTGTAATTAAAAGGAAAAGGTGATGTGACACATTGGTAAACATGCCTCTGACCCAACTTTTTTTGAAGTGTGTTGCAGCCGTCAAAATCAAAATTTGTTTATACAAAATACAATAAAATTGGTCAGTGAAAACATTGGAAATCTTTTCTTTGTACTTTTGTCAGTTAAATAAAGGTTAGAGAGAATAAACAAATCACAGATTCTTAATTTTATTGCATTTTACAAAACTTTTCTGGAATTGGGGTTGTATTTATCAAAGAATCCTGAAAAAAGTGTATCATGGTTTTATTAAAAATATTAGTGTTTTCAACGTTGATAATATTAAGAAACATTTCTTGAGCAGAAAATCAACATATTGAAAAGATTTCTGATGGATCATGTGACACTCAAGACTGGAGTAATGATGCTGAAAATTCATTTATAGTACAATTATTTTAAATTTTAATAATATTTCACAATATTGCTGTTTTTCATGTATTTGTGATCAAATAAATGCAGCCTTTGCGAGCATAAAATTTAAATTTTACTTCAAACTTTTGAATGATACACTGGGCAGATTATTTGCAAATTGTAGCCTGTTATGGATTACAAATTACATGACAGAAATTGTAGTTAGTAATGTAATCTAGATTACTCATTTAAGGTAATGTATTCTGACTACTTTTTGATTACATTTAGATTACTTTTGACCTACTTTATTTATCACTTAGATATGAATTGGATTATTGTGAACCGTATTGATGTATAAAAAAGGAAAAAAACAAAGAGAAAGAAAATATTTTCCATTCTTTGTTATCAACAACATGAAATGAATTAAGCATTACATTATGCCAGGGTTTCCCAAACTGGGGTTCTTGAAAGAACCACAGGGGGATTGTGAGTCGATGATAATTATTAATTAAATGTCTAATGTCTAAATGTCTAATTAAAATTAATAATTTATTTGAACCTAAAAACAATCAAAATAAAATGACTGAACACTAAAAATATTTGTTTTATTTGTTTACTTGCATGACAATGTGAACATTATCCGACATCAAAGATGTCTGACAAAATAAAAAACGTTTGGGAATCCCTGCATTACATAATAAACATGAAAATAGCAATGACATTACACATTCAAAGTTTTCCAGGTTTGAAATATTTTTGTCCCGATCAATAATTAGTAAAGGACAGTGTTTCACAGCTGTATATCAGCAGTGATTAGTTACTTGCATAAATATTCATGGTATACATGGCGTAACTGAGAGGTGCTTTTGTCCCCAAATTTAGAAACATCACAAATTTATTTACATGACATTTACATGGCCATTTTATATTGTGAATATAGTCAAAGCTAAACGATATGACACACAATGGGATTTTTTTAGAAAGGAAAATGTAAAAGATTTAAAAGAAGAATTAGAGAGAATCAATAAATTATGAATAATTTACTGCCATTGTGTGAATAATATGTAATAATGTAATCTATAAAAAGTAACTGTAATCTAATTCTGAGCATTTTAAAATGTAATGTAATCTAATTACAAGTAAATGTTTGGAATCTGATTACGTAATCCAGATTACATGTCATCAGTTACTACCATTCAATTCATTTTCAATGCATTCATTTTTAATTTTCAGTAACCTGAATGACTGGAAAAGTCATGGAAAAATATTGGACAATTGCTCTGACATTTAAATAAAGTTCTACCAACTAATATTTATATTGCAAATCCATCCCACCCAGACCTGGTTTGTGACTTTTTCCCCAGTGAGGCACTTCACTTTCCCGACTGGGCACAAGTGGCATTTCCGCAGCCAAATCGTCCTTTCACAATGCGAACAAGTCTGTGCAATGTATAATTTAACCATCACGACCAACCCTGTCTCTTTTGTCTCCTGGGGAGGTGCTGGGGTGATAACCATCTCTGCCTCTGAGCAATTTACAGCCATCAGTTCCAGGAAGCACAACATTAGCCTGAAAATGATCTCCAATGGCTAGCCAATTCACAGGAACTAAATTGAAGATGCACCTCACACTATGAGTCACCGATAACCCGCCGCTGGGCTTAAATAAAAAACACTGTTTTGGGGGATTACTTAAGGCTTGTTGAATTACATCAGCTGTTTATTTTCAAAAGAGGGGTTGAATAGAAAGAGAGAACGCAATTGAAGCATCAAGCGCTCTATCAGTTAGAGGTCTGTTCAAGATCAGAGGTCAAATGAAAATATCAAATTACATCCCCAAATCCACATGTTATCAGAGTACTGGCACAAATGAGTTTACAAGCCGACTTTGAAGGCACTGCAAAGACTTTTCTGTCGGGGATGGTGGTTCTTGTTAGATAGAATCTCCTGACAACTTTTTTTTTGTACTTGATCCTCTTTAAAAAGATGAGCAAAGAAAGATGGGGAATGACAGAGAATATTTGACAGAACATTTTCTCAGTCTAGAAGATGAAAACGAAAATATTTTTGAGATTTTTGTTTGCCAATATGACCTAATTACTCTCAACGTCAGCTCTTTTAGGTCATTGCAAATGCTGATTATCAAATTCTTTTACCATATGACTGTCTTCTGAAGTACTGATATTCTCCTCTGCAGTTGCTTTCAAATCAGTACTGCATCTTTCACACATCAGGACCGACGGCATTTGCTGTCAACGACAAAAAATCTGACTTTTTCCGTGTTTGAGTGCTATAATCAGGTTTAATAATGTTTTGGCAAGCCTTTTTCTGCAAGCATGTGTAAAAACGAACAAGGGGATCTTATTATAGTATTACTAACCCTTAATCTGCATGTTTCCACCCACTGTGCCGCCATTTTGTTTTCACAAGTGATCACGGTGTACCAGTTCTAAGGCCATGGCAAATGTTCGAGCAAAGCATGCTAACTGTTCTGTCATTGGCTGCACAGACGAGCACTGAACACTATTTAGAGTCTTGTTAGTCTGCAAATTGACCCCGGCAAGCTTGATTGCTAAAAAGGCAGCGTTTCTGTCTGAGCGATATTTTGGAAAAAATATTAGACCATTCACAGGATTTGATAGCAATCATAAACGTAAGCCTATAATTTCAATCTGTTCTTCACATGAAGCTGTAATATGACAAAGCTTGTGTGTGATATAATAAAAATACATCTTTTTTATTATTTATTTTAAGTCCTTTTATATTATTAAAATGTTTTTTTTTGTTTTTTTTTATTGGCAACACAAAGTTTATGTTATTTCCCCGTTTTTTGTTATTCAACAGTAAAAGTGGTATAAACGTTGGGGAAAAAATGATGATAAAGTTTTTCACTAAAATTATAACCATGGCTAATGTTCACTTTCTTGCTTTGGACAATATCATCTGTTAAATGAATACTGTAAATGTATTTTTTTTTTTTTTTTTACAGCAAAAATACTAATATATAATCAAATTATGCTGGTTGAGGTGCAAAAGTTGTTCAAGTTTCATAAAGTTTTACTAGTTTCAAAGAACAGTGTCACAAAAAAAGACAGAAGCAACATGGTTACACTTGTGTTTCCTGTTCCACTTTCTCACTCCCTCATTTTCATTCTCCTGTTCTTTCTCTTTCCCAAATCCTGCTGTGGAATATAAACCACAACATAGAAAATGGTGAAGCGAAATCACTCAGAATAACTTTAAAATGCCAGAGGGCTTTTGGGAATATCAGTGCACACCAGGATAGAGTCAGAAGTCGATACAGTGACCTCAGCTGTCATTACTGGTGGGTCTGGTCAATCAGACATGGGGAAGCATCTTAAAGACAAGCCATATATAATTAATGACAGACAGAATACACACTGCATACAGTTACTCTCTCATGGCATTCATTCCACTAGTTAGGTACTATTGATTTATATACTTGTACAACAATAACACTTTTGTGAATTATTGATTTATTTGAGAGGGTGAAAGTTCAGATTTTAACAAACCCCTACCCCTTAAATATTAAATTTTTCACAAAATACATTGTTTGCACCATTATATAACATTTACTTTAAGACAAACCATGTGCAAAATTCACAAGTCAACACCATTGCTGAGTATTTTCTATTTAAAACTGCAGTGAAAAAAAGACCCGCGGCTTGAAATCGCTGGTGTTTAACGTCACAAACTACCTTGTAACCAATCATGTCAATGTGCCTGTGGACTTTATCATTTCATTAACCATGACCGCTCTGAAGCAGAAGAGTCTCAAGAGAATATCCTGGTATATTTTCCTGGGTGGATTTGGCAATATAGCGGGTTTATGATGTATATACAGATGTTTAGATGAACTATATGGCCTTTCTTCACTGACATTAAGGTGTTCAAAGTGTTTCTAAGGATACCGATTGTTAGAAGACCACTGTCTGACTCGCGAACGGGAACATGATTTGTGTAATATTAGCAACACATTATTAGCTGTTTGATAATGTTGTCAAGCATAAGGCTAATCATATTAATTACCGTTACGTGTCTGCCGTTGTAAAATAGCGATACCACTGTGCAGTGTTACCTCAGTAAGTTGACTGAGTGGATCTCTTGGGCTCGTGCGAGTGAGTGGAGGCGGGGCTAATTAGCATATTCATATATCCGTGTATAATAAATGAGGCAAGGGTGTAGAGTTACATTCAAGCTATTTTAAGGCATGAAGAATTTTTTTGTCACAGGAAAAAAATGTGTCATTCAATAAAATGTGTCATTAAATGTGTCATTCTGGTGATCAAAGATGAGTTTTAAGGGATAAAATTATTGACTACAGGGGGACTTTTAGAGGTATTCAGATGCATGTTTTATATATATATATATATATATATATATATATATATATTAGGGATGTCAATCGATTCAAAATTTTAATCTAATTAATTACATACTCTGTGATTAATTAATCTAAATTAATCGCATACATAATTTTTGCTGTGAAAGTATTAAATATTTCAATTCAAATGAATCAATGCAGGGTTTTTCTTGGGTCAAAAATGGTCTTCGGTGGTGACAGACATGGTCATCCACACAAACAGTAAAAAGTGCCCAACCCACGTGATCTGCGAGCCTGATACCGACAATAAAGTACCCGTCACTCTCATTGTAATAATTCTTTCTTGCCCTCTTTGCAAAAAAAAAAAAAAAAAAAGTGATTTTATAGCTTTGTAAGAGAAGATGCTTTTTTGCTAAACCTGAAAAGTATTAAAAAGTAGCATTTAGAAGTTATATTAACTAATAATATAATTTTCTACCATATACAATTGAATGCACCTAGCTAACAAAAACTTGCTTTGTTCTGGTTTCACCTCACTCCAGTCTAAACTAACTGATTTTATAGGTAGGCCTAATTTACTACACATTGACATTTAAATAACCTGAAAATATTGTGGATTATCAGAGAAGATGCGGTGACGTTCTTTTGAGCACTATTCAGGCCCAACGGTTATTCAGGAAAAACATTCTCCAAATGCGCCTCATGAAACATGGATTTGGTCTTACGAACTTTTAGCATTGTGTCAGTTGATTTAGATTATTATGTGTGAGGTAGAGAGAGTGCAAAGACGGTGCTTACTTTCTCGCGTGCATGAGGGAGGAGCTCTGCCTGTTCTGTCCATCAGTGCAGCAGTTGTCTCCCTCCGTCATTTCGAATGGTGGCTAGAACGGCTCCAGGTTCAAAGGTCAATACGGAATGGATTAATCTATGTTAATTTTTAAAATATATTATTATTTATATATTATATTTTATATAAATAAAATATATTTATATTAGGGCTGTCAAAATAACGCGTTAATTTCAATTAATTAATCTGAGAAAAAATAATGTGTTATTTTGACAGCCCTAATAAAATAAAATTTGTATTTTCAGAGTATAAAGATTACTTATTAAATGAAAAGACTGAAAAAAAAATGATTGCACAACCACCAAATAGGTGGCGATGTGCACTAAGTAGGTTATTTAAATCACCATTAAACAAAAGAAGAAGGAGGAAGTAGAATGACACACTGGGTGCTTCTCAATTCTTATTTGTGCATCCTCATTTCCTTTCCTCGCATCTTAGCTCCACCCTTTCAGGATGCAAGGGAAGGACGCATCGAAAAGACATGAGGATGGAGGGATTGAATCAAGTGAAATGATATCCTCGCTTTAGCATCACTTCAAAGCGCCATCAGTTGTACTCGAGGGATCTGCCCATATGTTGTTAAAATTTGGTTATTTAAAAAAAATATATAATAAATATTAATTAAGCAAGATGCTCCGTTGAAATATGTGAGATGTAAAGTTTATTTAAACAGCAAAATTAAAGAATACATTCAAATTATTGTTACAGATATGAAGGAGGAGGAGAATTTATGCGTGCGTCAGGTTTCTCGATGAGAAAGACTTCCGCAAAGGATGCACCTGTGTATCCTCGCTCATAACTCCTCAGGAAGCCTTCTCACTCCTCGTTCCTAACATTACTTCCGGTGCAATTAGAGAATTGAGATGTCCTTCAAGATGGCTGAGCTTGATTTGTTTCCGGGTCATAGGATGGAGGACGGAGGAGTGAGGAAACAAGGAGGGATATTGAGAAGCACCCACTTTTTCTTTCTTAGCGTCTTGTTCCATGGTGAATCATCGATTCATCGTTCTTTTGAGATTGTCTTGTGTGTTAACCAGGAACATACTCTGGGTTGGCTGAACTTACTCCCGGACACGTTTTTGGAAACAGCATACCTCGAGTAAGCAAGGTTTGGGTTAATCAACCAAGAGTTCAGGGTATATGTGACGGTAAGTTAACCTTGTTTAAAAAGCGTTTCAAAGATGGCTGCCAAGTGAAATGACTTGTCTTAAAGGGACTTTGGCCATATCTAGAGATCATAATATCCAATGTCAGAAAGAACACCCTAGCAACTGCACAGCAACATGCTAACAACAACTCATCCCTTAGCAACCACATTAGATAGCCTACATAAATTATGGATTTTGCAAATTTTTTTCAAACCTGATTTTTGCAGGTTTGCTTAACACTCTGGAGTCTGAGGTATCGCAGACGATACCACCGCGTTTTTTTTTTCTTACCAGTGTGAAAGAGACTCAAAATACTCCGTCAATGTTGCACATACAATCAAGATTTATACACCATTTTAATCTGTTGAATATCCTCTTTTATTTGTGTACACTCATAGTAAAAACAAAATGGTGTGCTTTTTGCAAAATAAAGAAAACTAACATGATGCGTGATCTGAACGAAGTCCAATCTGATAGTTCTCAGAAAATGAACTGTAACTTAGTGAATACTCATCACAAAAAAATTAGACTTATGTCTAAGAAAACGTTGAAATGTCAGGTTTTAAATCGTGTAAGTCAAATTGAAAACAAATATTCTGTGTTTATGTAATCTGCATGAAAAGAGAGCCATGTCAGAAGTCTGTGATTCAGCTCAATATCCGCTAATGCGGCCACGCCCACAAAGCCAGCGCTATTCAGATGCAAATTCTGAGGCAATACATGTATACATCGTCTCAATTGTGTATTTATTGTCTTCAAAAGTGTTTTGAATAGCCATAGTTAGCGATCTCTTGAAGCATGTTAGTTCCTGGATTGTCACATGGCCTATTCTTCTTTAAGAGATATTTGTGGACTAAAGGTGCATAGAGCGCCCTCCGCCTGCAAGTATGAATTGAAAACACAGTATCCAGCGCTCACAGTGATGAATAAATATTTCTCCTCTGTATAGAAACTTGACGTAAACATATGAGAATCCATCAATATTTCTCCAAATGTGCATGCTTTTAAGCTAAAAGCCTATATGAAATGCCATAGAGGTAACATTATTCAGACACTTTGCATCACAGAAATACATTATATTTTAAAGTATATAATAGAATACCATTATTTTAAATTGTAATAATATTTCACAGTATTGCTGTTTTTTCTGTATGTTTGATATACACCATGATGAGCTTGAGACATGATCACAGAGGGTTTTTTCACAGCCTACCTGACTGAAAGGCCTCATTAATATGCAAGTCATTACAGGTCATTATGCGATTCATTTGTCTTCTCAGATGAGAATCACCCATTATTCATGATGATTCACACCTCCACACATACTGTTTTATATGAAGGAGTAGGCAGGATAATTTTTACATAATTTTGAAGAAAAAACTCTAGTGTACAACCTCCAATACCCAGAAGTCTTGTGAACACATATATAATATTATTTTTTGGCCTTATTTCAGTGACTTAAGTTGGTTTAGTTTTTTCAATAACCATGCATAAACGTTATTCCTTCAAAAACACAAACACGTAGATACATGTTTCTCACAGATTATGGTAGCCTAGTTTGTGCTGAATACAGTGTAATGACACTTTTTCCATTAATATGTTCATGAACAACTGAAAAAAGCACAAATGTCAGGGCATGTCAAAACTTCTCCAGGCCCCAAATCAGCTTCAGACTCCAGAGGGTTAATAGTTTGTATTTCACTTGTTTTTGTGCAAGTGAGATGAGTAAATGCATGCACACATTTTTTTGCACACATTTAGTCTAGAACTAACGTCATGTTTACACTGCACAAAATACCTCTGCACTTTATTTCTCTCAACAGGAGAGCTGTCAGACAATAAATGTGAAAATGAAGAAATGAACTCAGATATTTTGTAAATTTAAAAGTATGCATTATTTTACTTGTTACTTGAAATAAGTAATCTGATTACATAACTCACGTTACTTGTAATGCGTTACCCCCAACACTTCATTGTAGAAATTACATTGAACAAGAAAGATGCATTTAAAAAAAAAAAGTTACAAATCTTCCATGTCATTGGTACTATGAACATAGCATTACTGGACAGTTTGATGTGTACTGTAACCTCCTCAAACATTTTTCTGCCCAACTAGAAACTTTCATTTTGTCCTTTTGTGCTTACTCAACTCATAGGAGGGCCTATAACTCAGGAAAGAGATCATTCGTCTTTCCCAGTGCACTACAATTTCTCTTTGACCATCAGCCTTCAAAGCAAACGAACACATCCACACATTATTCCTCTCTCTGGCCAGAGAGGAGCCTGTTGTGAGTGTGAGTCAGCCATGATTGAAGAGCTCCCCACAGAAAAGGCAATTTCACAATGCTGTCTCACAAGCTTATGAAGAATATTAATTCATATTTTCTTTTAGTCATTCGGAAAGTCTTAACCCTAACAACATTATTTCAGGTCTTACGTGACTCTAGAGGAGGAAGATTTGTTTAAAGAGCCTATGAAAGAAGGTTCATGTATTACACTGTCATTTTAATGGCCTAATCTGTCGACATGATGCTGGTGAATTGCAGAGCTGGTGCAAACATATCCACATCGCTATGATCAGATGTTTCCTTACCCGTTGCTTTCTTACCGCTGTCATTTTTGTTGTGTGTTTATTTTGTTGAGAGGAAAGCATGCAGCACATAAACGTGGATGGCGTCTGGATGTTCGTTAACAGTATATTGCTGCCTGCAAAGGTATTTCCAACTTCTTTTTACTAATAAGCAAACAACGAAAAGGAACTTCGCCATAAGTATATCGGGACTGTGAATTACATTCTGTCTCTTGCAAGTTACTAGAGTACGAGCAATAAGTTGCCGGCTGCAGTTCACTTAATGGCCACCGGTGTCACTAATATAAAGGGTTTCTGAATTCTAGCCCCTTTAAAGGGGCTCTATGTAAGAATGACAGCTAGTGGTTAAAATGGGTGCTGCAGTTCAAATTCAAACTGTAAAATAATTAGTTTTTTTTATTGATTTATGATGAGTTGATATCGCGTTTTAATATGCTCCCGTTCATAGAGATTTTTAGATAGATGCTGAGGCTTTTTAGGTCGGGGAGAATCTGCGATCTCTGAGTTTGTTCACTGGCTTCCATGGCTGTAATTCACTGCATGTGTTTTTTGACAACTGGCAACCCGGGGTGGAGAAATACAATTGGGTAAATTAGCAATGTGCGGTCTTGCACAGATGGAAACAAAAACAGAAATTAAAAAAACGCAAATTAAAAATAGTAAAATAGCTGGCTGTAGCAATGGTTTTCAGAGAAACGAGTATGTGAATTTAGCATGTTTAATAAATATCTACAAACACATTATGGTATTTTTATGCTTTAGTACAGTCAAAATCTTACATAGAGCCCCTTTAAATAAAAATAACACAAAACGATCACCATTATACTAGGGTCACAAACCATCCTGGGTTATATTTTTCATTGTCAAATTATTTGCTTGCCAATTAAGCACATTTTAAATTAGAATTCTGAATAACTGTACTGAAAAAATCATTCTCACTAATGCAATGCAAAAAATACATATATTTACATGCATATAAAGTACACATATAAACGTGTGTGTGTGTGCGTGTGTGTATGTGTATATTATATATATATATATATATATATATATATATATATATATTAGTTTTGTAAAAATAAAAAACACGTAAAAAAAAAATAAGTTCACATTACAGTTCTTGAGGAAACTATTTTTGTCATTTAAACATAGGATTAATTTTCTTTGCATAATTTCTCTTTCAGTATTATTATTTTAGAGGTGACCCAGACATTAATTTATGAGAATCACATATTTCTTGTTTCATACAAACCAATATATGCATCCAGTACAAATGGAATTAGAACACTGGTCAAGGCTATAAAGTGGGATAATATACTAAATGCTGAAAGTCACCGGACCAGTGTGGTGTTTGATACAGTGGTGGAGGTCAAAGAGACATGTGCAGTGTGTAAGAAACACGAATGAAAACTCATTAATGTGGACACTCTGAAGGACAAACAATGTAGCCATAATTAATTGTTTTGTCTCCATTTCATTATCACAGCCAGGCAAAATAATAAGAGATTACATGATCTAAAGTGTAGCAATTTTCCAGATTTTAATCTACATGGAGGTGTGACACATTCATAATTCATGGTCCTTCTACCTGGAAAGTTAAAACACTTGAAAGTGGTTCAGACCTCAGAATTATTGATCATACATGTCTGAGAGAGCTGGGTCACTCCTTACAGCAATGCTCCTACTATTACACCATCTTAAGTCTCAATTGTGTGTCCTTGAACATGGTTTGTCAAAAAAGTCAAGGGGTTTTTCTTTTTTCTTTCTCCTTGCACAGCTCTTAAAAAATATAATGTACACTTTGTTTTTCAAAGTGGTAAATAAAACAGATTTTTGAAGTATGTTTTACAAGAAAATACTATTTTAGTCTTTCTACTTGTTACTTGATGTTTCTTTGTAAGTATTTGTGAAATTTACTAGAAATTTCTGGATGAAAACTGTTTCAACATAAAAAAAAAATAAAAAATCCTACACCAGTGTTTCAAATATCCAAAAATGAAAATTCAGTTTACTCAGCCTCATGTATGACTTATTTTCTTCTGTGGAACACAAAGATATTTAAAAAAAAATGTCTGTGTTTTCTTTTCTCTATACAATGGAAGTTTACAGGGTCCAATGTTTTTTTGTAAATGATGACAGAATTTTCATTTTAAGTGAACTATCCTTTAAAGGTGCAGTAAGCTATTTTGTTTTGAGAAACGCTGTTGAAAGTGGATTGGACTGAGCACCACAACATTCTTGTAGCCAATCAGTAGAAGGGGGCGTGTCCACTCATGAAGGGGGAGGAGAGAGAGATCTGAAGAAAAACTGTAGAAAGAGAGATGGCTGAGAGACATTACAAAAGAGAAAAGGTCAGAGGAATATCACTGGAAAAAGAAGGGTTATGACCAGGCAAGAGCTTTAAGACCTGTGTTAATATTAGAAAAGCTTTCCAGCGCTGAGAGAACTGAGCAGGAAGGCCTGAAACAGACACCGAGGTTGTGTTGTTTCCAATATGCTCCATATGTGAGGAACATTGATTTTGCTGTTTCACAGAACTAAGATATGCTGTTGTTGTAATGTTATAGTAACAGGTCAGTTTTGAGTGTCATTGTTTGCCTGTGCTGCTGGCAACTAACAACTTGCTTGTATAAACTCTTGTGTACTGTATGTTTATTTTCTGTTCTTTCTTGTTGGTTGGTTGTTTGTTTATCATTATTTTTTGCAAAGCATTATTTTGCTTTGTTTCAGATAAAGAAACATCCACTCTTGCATTGCGTGTTTGTGCATTTTGGGGGCGGAGCAATGAAGGGAGGGGTGTGGGTTGATTTCAAATGTCAACAGTGTTTCTCAGATATCGCTTACTGCACCTTTAATGCGTTTTGAATTATGGGTTGCACTTCTGGTTTTGGGAACTTCCATTTAAAAAGACTGAAATTAATATTTTCAAATCATAAGGTTTGACTACAAATAAAGCTTATCTGTCAGTTTGACTGAATGAGCTTTCAATGTTTCTTTCACCTTTTATTTTTTAGACATCCTGAGAATAACGTAACGCTTTTTTTTTAATGTAACATGTAACGTAACAAGAACATCTATGGCAAGAGCTCTTTTCAGTCGCTGCTTTCTATCCTCATGATTATTTTCTTTTGTCTCTGTGCATACCGCTGTAATAGTAGGAAAAAGGACAACATATACTGCACATTTGTGGTCTGTTCTCCTGATATAATTCACTGGAATGCACAAAGAATCTCTCGTTTTTCTCCTCAAGGCCTCGTGTCTCTTTCCAGGTTTGTTTTCACAGGTAAATAAAATGTATTATCTGTAAAAATAATGGAAAGCACTTTGAAATAGTATCACGCGATGCTGAAGTTCATGAATATTTTTTATTAAGGAACATATATTACATAATACAGATATACATCACTATAGTTATATTTAACTCATCTGTTATTGCTGTGGAAAGAATTTTTCATGGCCTGTTGAAAGTACCTTGTTGATGCTTTTACACTTTTGAAATGTCCTTTTAATGTTCGTTGGTTGAAGGGTGGGTAGAATAATGGCATCTCATTGTACCCAGTTTTTTTTTATTTTTTAAACACATTATTGTGTTCACAGAGCGAGCCTTTCATTGTTGTTTACAGCTAAAAGGAAGTTACACCCATAATTCGTGCAAAGCATCATGGGGCGTTGGAATAAGGTAGGTAGCATTTTTGGATGTTAATATACTTGCTTCAATCCCAGTTTAATATACAAGAAACAAACTAGACAGCAAATCCCTAAAGAATTGGTCCATCATCTGCTTGGGCCCCATAGACCCCACTGGGATGAATCATAACTGTAAGTGGCCAAAGGCAGTCATGTCTTGTTTGCTCTGTGAGCTCCATCTGGTGCACTGGCTGGTGACTGTGGTAAGCACTCAAGGACCTACCGCCTACTCAGAAAGATGCTCTATTCCAGCAAACTACTCGAAAAAGTATTGTTTCTCTGCCTCTTCGTCTTTCTCCACTAATTTTGTAAGTGTTCTCAGGGAGGTTTTTGTGCCATTGTTGCATTTGGCTGCTCTCTGGGGTCCTGAAGGGATGATTCTTTGTAAAGCTCTTGCAGAACATTATGTAAGTGCTGTAAAAAATAAACTGAAATTAAATAAACTTAAACTAGAAAGGTCTGCAGAGGCTACAGCAACAAGATTTTCACCCAAATAGATGATCTGCTCTGATAGGGTCATGGACCGCAGGGAAAAATAATGCTTAATGTGAATACTAAAATGCAACTGGTCGTAAACTGTAACAGTGCATAGTTAGGAGTGCAAAAAGGAATTAAGAATCATTTACACCAAGGATTATAACTAACGGCACAGAGAAACTACATTTCTTGAATCATTTTCACAACATTTTTTTTTTTTTTTCCAGCTGATGAATGATAAAAACAATGACAGACAATCAGAATCCATCCTGCTTTAAATAGCTCAAGCACTTAAAGCGGCAGATACGATATTGTGCCTTGGTGTGGACGCTAATATAGTTATAGTATAATATAATATAGTTATGCATAAACAGATAATTCCTATATTTGACTTTTTTGATTTGGCTATTGGAAACAAATCAGGGGAAACAGATTTGGTCTTTAAAAAACACTGTTACGAAGTTAGTCGGGCCGACACCAACAACAAACGTGTAACCAATCAGCATTAGGGGGCATTGGATGCACTGTAAAAAAAAAAATCCCAGTCAAATTTACAGTAAAAAAAACAGCAGCTGTGGTTGCCAGCACTTTACCGTAAAAAATACAGTAGCAACGTAAAAAAAAATAATAATATATATAATAATATAATAATAATAACATATTTCATTAACTGATATTATGTTAATTTACCAACCTAATTAAGTACTAATATCTGTTTTGTACCTTTATAATACATTGACAGTCACCAAACACAGTGATGATAAGAGTCACATGATGAATCAAAGTTCATCACAAGCAGATTTTCCACAAGCTGAGAAGGACAACACTAACATATAGAAGGTGCACACAGTGTCATTCACACACACACTAAACACCATCATGGTAACATGCATGAAATTTTAAAAATGCAATAAACATTAATTTAACAACATTAGATGTAACATAAAACTCTAATGTACATAACTGATTAGAAAAAAATGAGAAAAACTAAGAAGAAACAGAGTTATTTCAACGAAAATATATCAAATGTGAAGTGTCACGCAGGAAATTGTGGGAATGTCAATTTACAGTTTTTCACGGTAAATTTTACAATGAATTGTTATTTTTCACTTCCAAAAACTGTATTTTACCGTAAAATTACATTAAATGTACTGTTAGATCTATTACAATTATTCCCCGTATGTAGTACGGAAACTTTCTGTAAACCAAATGACAGTTTTCCACCGCAGCATTTTTACAGTCTTTTACTGTTAAAATCACAGTCATTTTTTACAGTTTGGTTGAGGATACAGAATGAGCAAAGGGAAATATGAAAAAAAGAAGAAAAAAAATCTGCAGAAAGAGAGATGAGAAACAATACAAAAGAGCTCAAAAGAATATCACTAGAATGAAGGTTTATGACTGGGCAAGCGCTTTATGACCCACGTTAATATTAGTAAAGCTTTCCAGCACTGGAGAGAGCTAAGCAAGAAGGCCTGAAAACAGATGCGGAGGCTGCTTTGATTCTGCTTCACATGTGAGAACACTGAGATTGAGCGTCATTGACTGTCTGGTTTAACGGTGGCAGGCCCAAATAAAATTCAAATTAGCAGTCTTTATGTAGTTCGGGCGCCAGGCAGGCTCAATCTTGTCAAATAATACAGTTATTTCCCGAATCGCTTAATAAACCACAGATTACAAACAGAGTCAGAGTCCCACACAAAAAAAGTTGAGTTTCACAGTTGTATTTTCACCAAATTAACAAGAAAAGAAAACAACAAAATAAATTAAAGCAAGTTCAAGTTCAGTTTCATAATTATATTCTCACCAGTCATCAAGTAGGAATTAAACAAAAACAAGCAAACAAAAAATATTGAAAGCACGTTCACAAATAGTATTTTCACCAATTTGTTATTCAACATAAAGGATAAAGGAAAACAATAAAGGAAAAAAAAAAAAAAAAAAAAACAAGATTGCTAATTGCGGTAGAGAAGTATTGTTGATGTTTGAAAAATCTTGGCGGATTCAACACTTAATTTCTCAACAAGAGCGAGAAATAACATGAAGCCAAAGAAAAACACATAAAACAATTCAAAAGATCTTCCTTCACAACAATATTATATGAAAAAAAAAACGTATATATTTGCATTAAACAAAACAATCATAAAATGTCTTGTGAATTTGCGTGTGTGATTGTTTATGTTTGCGTGAGGCAAAACGGGGTGTGTGTGTGTGTGTGATATGTTTACTGTCACTCACTGTCATATGAATACTTGGAATATTGTACATAAACTAAAGAAAATATTAAAGCTTTGGTCCTCTGTTGCTGTACAGTATCTGCAAGGAATTAGATCTCTTCTTTCATATGAGTTTGGATGGTGAGTAAACAATTGCGAGTTGTATATGTGAGTTACATATTCTCGTGTCCACTTTAGCGGTCCCGTCTGGCCCAAACACAGCAGCGATATCAGTCTCGCCAACTAGGCGGTGGTCTCAGGTAAACTGCTTTTCTCTTTTTCTTTTACCCCCTATTTTCCCTCTTACAACTCCTCCTTATATACACATTTCCTACTTCCGGATCATTTCATTTCCTCCTCCATCCGGCCACACAGCATAAAGAGACCAACTCGAGACCGACTCGGAGCAGGGTGGTTAGGATTGGAGTGTGAGTTTTGGAGGTGGAGCAATGAAGAGAGGGTTGGGTTTGTTTGGGTTGATTCCAAATATCAACAATGTCCAACAGCGTTTTAGAAAAAACAACTTACTCCACCTTTTTTTTTTTTTTTTGGCCAAATTAATTGTGTTGCAACAAGGCAGAAATATCCTAAATCCCTATTTCTTATTTCTGTATGAAAAATCTCCACATTAAATATTTTATATTCAATTTTTTTATTGTTTATTTTATTGAATTGTTTATCATAATGTGCTTTGGTCTGTGACAATAAAGCCAACAAAAAACTACAAGACCAAAGCTGATGCTTGATTTTTTCCTTCAACTGTATTTCATTTGTCTCACACTCTTTTCTGTTGCAATAGAATACAATACAATCACAATGACAGTGAGTGACAGCTTTGTGTGACAAACAGACCAATATTTAAGTTGCTCTACACTGAAAGTCTTGACACCCGCCTTAGCAAACGTCAAAAATTCTCCTTTAGAGTTGCACAGAAGAAAAAAGTCCTGGCATTTGGGAATGACATGAGGGTGAAAAGATGACAGAAATTTTGTTTTTTTGAGTGAACTATTACTTTAAGGATGGAGTTATGAGTGTCTGGCTCAATATAAGTATTTAGCTATACGCCTCAGGCTTGATGCCATTTCAGATTGACTCAAATGCCTCTTTGCTGCATGAATAAACTTTATGTGCAACAGCATGAGAAGAATGACAAAACACTTCCCCTGATAAGGAGGTCAATAACTCAAGAAGAACATCTAATGTCACTGACATTGGAAAATTGATCTTTTGCAATACAGTTCTGAAATGCCTTAACTCACTATCCAGGTGTTTGTTGATATGAGGAAACGGCATGCAGTGCTCAGGCAGTCTGTGTTGTTACAGGTTTAGCTAAAAGAAATGCTTTCAACACAAAAGCAGACACAACATTTGTGACCTCTCAGGAGAGATGAGTGCAAAAGAAATGTATTCATGTTAATGAACGCTCTCAGTCTGACATGTGATGTCTCCGGATAGAAAATGACTCGCCCACTCCGAACGAGGCACTCTAGTTCTCTCACCTGACAGACATTTTAAAGCACTCAGCCTGGATTTAGACAGGAACTGATGTAGTTGTCTGCTTTCTTCCTGACAATATGTAAATTTTGAAACACAAGTGCTGATACTGGTGATGCCGTTTCTCTCACACAAATAAGGAATTGAACTTTATCACATTTTATATTCATTTGCATTTCTGAGCATGTGTGTGAAAAGCAAAGGTGGATGTTACAGAATTTCATGCCATGAATCTTTAAACTCTTGGAAAATCCAGTAACTAGTTTATCCTTGCTCACTGTAGCAGAACATGTAAGCATGAATTTAGTTTCCAGTGAACTGATAAAACCTTTGCACTCTCGACTCCTGAGAGTTGCATAAAGCCAACCAATGACACCGTCAACTTATGAAAGCTCTTGCCACTTTTGCATGCTATATATAGGGCTAAGCACAAAATAGGAATTCTGTGCATTTCTTCATGCATTCTCACTGATCCATCTCTACATTTAATTATATATTTGTATATATGACTACTTATCAATACATATTATATAAAATCATGTGTGTGTATGTATGTATGTACACTCTAAAAAATGCTGGGTTAAAAACAACCCAAGTTGGGTTAAATATGGACAAACCCAGCGGTTGGGTTAAATGTTTGCCCAATGTGCTGGGTAGTTTTATTTAACTCAACTATTGTTTAAAAATGACTATATGGCTGGCTTAAAATGAGCGCAAAATATGTTGGAAATTAAAAATCAGACACATAATTACTAGAGGCAACAATAATAATCAAAAGATGAACATTTATTAATAAGCAATTTAATAAATGTTTATTATTTAATTATCATTAATTAAACATATTAATAAGTGTTATTTTCCAACCTATTTTGGGTTCATTTTAAGTGATCAATAAAGTGATTTTTAAACATCAGTTGAGTTAAATAAAACTACCCAGCAGGTTGGGTTAAAGATTTAACCCAACAGCTGGGTCAAAACAACCCAATCGCTGGGTTTGTCTATTTTTAACCCAACTTGGGTTGTTTTTAACCCAGCATTTTTTAGAGTGTATATATAATAAATTATTAGTTTTTAGCAAGGATTCTTGATCAAAAATTACAGACAATAATGTTACAAAAGATTTCTATTTCAAACAAAGGCTATTCTCCTGAACTTTCTATTCTTAAAAGAACAGAATTCTGAAAAAAAATTAAGCTGCTCAACCGTTTTCAACATATGAAAATTCAGCTTTGCCATCACAGGAATAAATTACAATTTCAATTTAATAGAAAATTTAAAAAAAGTTATTCCAAAATATTTTTAAATATTACTATTTTACTGAATTTTTATATACAATATCATCTTATTTACAATAAGGTCTCATTTGTTAACATCAGTTAACTACATTAATTAATGTGAACTAACAATGAAAAATACTTTATTATCCATAGTAGGAAAAAAAAAATACTATGGAAGTCAATGGGGACCATCAACTTGGGGCTGGACGATTAATCAAAAAGTAATCGAAACCGAAATTCAGAACCTCTAACCGACATAATTTTCCCATATCATTTATTTCAGGGGGTTTTATCCAGTTAATACTTTCCTCTTAAAAAAATACAACCATGTGTGTAGTCATGTGACTCCGCCCCGTCCAGTCAGTGGCATGGAAGCAACACAGAGGCAAAATGAAAGGCAGAGTCAACACACAGACGGCGCGTGAGTTCACTTTCACTTTGTCAATTGTATGTGATTTAAGGCTTGCCAGTTTGGACATTCAAGCGATTTTAGACCATCGGATGTGTATTAATAAGCCACATTTTCACCGTAGGAACTTTACCCAGGAACTATGAACTTTGGGGTGTTACTCGGTGTGTTTCGACCACAGGAACCAGGGTCTAAATGAAGTTCTGGGTAAAAAATTCCCCCTCTTAAAGTCCCTGCTCGCTAAGTAGAACTTTTTCAAAGTTCTGGAACTTTCGGGGGTGGGACTTGGGCACTGAACATCCTGATTGGTTGAGTTCACATAGCATTTTATTTCAACCATCTTAAGAGTTGTTTGCTATCTGAATCAACAATGGAGGTTAAAAAATACGGCCGATGGACTGACAATGAGGTCCAGGCTTTATTAAGCTTATATGCGGAGGACGAAATCCAACAGGAACTAGAAAGTCGCGCGCAGTCCTACGTCACTGGACTATCTTCACAGTACTTTAGACCGCTATGGAAACTCAGCTAGCAATAGGTCTGGCGGGGGGTGGGGGGTTCTTGGGAAAAAGTTCTTGGGACAAACTGTTCCGGGTAATTTCGGTGGAAACGCGGCTTTATATTGAGCTACTTTGATGCGTTGATGCATTGTGGTGCACAAACACTCAAAACAGACAGTAAATTTAGCATTTACAGTTACAGCATATACTTTTCAACTTTTTCAACCCACAGCTTCACAATTAATAGAGAGACGGTATGACTAATTCACACAAGCAATTGCTCTCATCAATGCACTTTAATAAATGTTCTGGTACTGGTAATTTATCTGATTTACAACAAGCAGAAATCTGTAAGAAATGTTATGAACCATGGATAAAATAACTACTGAAAGGGAGCTGTTGTGTCAGAGCACTCTTTTATTAGGAAAACATATATCAACTTTACTAGTCAAGCATATTTACAGTACAAACCTTGTCAGTGAACTATAAGGGCAAAAAAACAAACAAACAAACAAAAAATAATTGTTCATTAATCGTAATCAGTTAATCGAGATTTAGATTTTAGGTCATATCGTCCAGCCCCAAATCAACTGTTTGGTTACCAACATTCTTCAAAACATCTCTGTAATTCAACAGAATAAAGAAACTCATACAAGTTTGGAACAACATATGGGTGAGTAAATCATGATAGAATTTTCATTCTGGGGTGAACTATCCCTATAACTAACATGGACCTTATTGTAAAGTGTTACCAATTCAGCTTTTTTGAGCATAAAAGATTTCTATCAAGAATATTTTTAAAATCTTACCGACCCCAAACTTTTGATATGATATACTTTTTTTGCTTCAATTCACATTTTGCAATTCTGTGATTCATCTCACAGCTGGCCGTTTTTGGTTCATGCTTTAGAACTCTTTACTGATGAAATCTATAAATTCTCTAAGAAGAAAATAAATGGGAAAAAAATACTTCCGGAACCGAGGCCTCTAAAAAAGTGGGCCATCACTGTGGGTGGCTGTATATGCGTCAGGCAGAGACTAAAAGCAGTAAAACCTCAGGAATTGTTGTTAATCTACACTGTGTTACAGATCCCTTGTTTCCCTGGACTCCATTTCCCAGAATCCTCCTGTTCTCCACACCTGCACTCACTTCCCTCGTCAGCTCCTCATCGTCACTCATCACCTGCACCTGGACTCTATTGTCAGCACTCCCTATATAATGCACTCACTCCCTGCACTCCTCGTCCGTTCTCTGTTTTGTTAAGGTGTCTGTCTGTTGTTCATTGCCATTGTTTGAAGTAAAGTCTCTATTATCGTGGAAATCCGTATCTGCCTCATCTCTCTACCAGCCACCCGTAACAGAAGAACGGACCCTTAACCGACCGGATTTTCCACGAAAAAAAAAAAAAAAAATGGAGACTTTCCCCAGCTCCCTGGATCCAGCTCCTCCATCGCCTCTCACCCTAACAGCCAGCGAACGCATTATCGGGCTCCTGCAGGTAGGACGTTCGCTGGAGAGGTATGTGGAGGAGTTCGTTGAGCTTGCTTTCTTGTCTGACTGGCCTGATGCTCAGTTGATCTCCTTGTTTTTGGATGGATTGGATGACGACACTATCCGTTTTGATGAACCTGTTTTTTGTTTCTCCTTAAGCGACACTATCAATTTAATTTTGTGGTTGAATGGCTCCAATTTCTTAGTAGAAGAGGTTCAGGATCAGTGTTGTCGTCCGGTCCATCCAGAAACACGGTTGGCCGGGCCAGTCAGTCAACCTCCGGCTTCCTCCGCATACCGCTCCAGCGAACTCCCTGCCTGCCCCAGGCTGGACCCATATTCCGCTACTGGGCCCAGTAAGCGGAGGAGGAGGAAGAAAGCGGCCCCAATGTCTCCAGAGCCCGCTCCAGTATCTCCAGAGCCCGCTCCAGTATCTCCAGAGCCCGCTCCAGTGTCTCCAGAGCCCGCTCCAGTGTCTCCAGAGCCCGCTCCAGTATCTCCAGAGCCCGCTCCAGTATTTCCAGAGCCCGCTCCAGTATTTCCAGAGCCCGCTCCAGTATTTCCAGAGCCCGCTCCAGTATTTCCAGAGCCCGCTCCAGTATTTCCAGAGCCCGCTCCAGTATTTCCAGAGCCCGCTCCAGTATTTCCAGAGCCAGCTCCAGTATCTCCAGAGCCAGCTCCAGTATCTCCAGAGCCAGCTCCAGTATCTCCAGAGCCAGCTCCAGTATCTCCAGAGCCAGCTCCAGTCCCCACAGAGCCAGCTCCAGTGCCTGTGGGGATTTTAATTGTATTTGAGGGGATGAAATGGCCCTCAACCCCAGTCTCCGCCGAGCCAAGTTCTCCAGTCTCCTCCGAGCCAAGCTCTCCAGTCTCCTCCGAGCCAAGCTCTCCAGTCTCCTCCGAGCCAAGTTCTCCAGTCTCCGCCGCCGAGCCAAGTTCTCCAGTCTCCGCCGCCGAGCCAAGTTCTCCAGTCTCCGCCGCCGAGCCAAGTTCTCCAGTCTCCGCCGCCGAGCCAAGTTCTCCAGTCTCCGCCGCCGAGCCAAGTTCTCCAGTCTCCGCCGCCGAGCCAAGTTCTCCAGTCTCCGCCGCCGAGCAAAGTTCTCCAGTCTCCGCCGCCGAGCAAAGTTCTCCAGTCTCCGCCGCCGAGCAAAGTTCTCCAGTCTCCGCCGCCGAGCAAAGTTCTCCAGTCTCCGCCGCCGAGCAAAGTTCTCCAGTCTCCGCCTCCGAGCCAAGTTCTCCAGTCTCCGCCGCCGAGCAAAGTTCTCCAGTCTCCGCAGCCGAGCAAAGTTCTCCAGTCTCCGCCGCCGAGCAAAGTTCTCCAGTCTCCGACGCCGAGCAAAGTTCTCCAGTCTCCGACGCCGAGCAAAGTTCTCCAGTCTCCGACGCCGAGCAAAGTTCTCCAGTCTCCGACGCCGAGCAAAGTTATCCAGTCTCCGACGCCCACGAGCCCTCAGCTCCAGCCGCCGCCGCCGAGCCCTCAGCTCCAGCCGCCGCCGCCGAGCCAGCCGCTCCAGCCGCCGCCGCCGAGCCTGCCGCTCCAGCCGCCGCCGCCGAGCCTGCCGCTCCTAGTATGGTCTCTGTGATTGAACTCTCCAGCCCAAGGACTGTTTTCCCTCCCTGCCTCCCTCTCCCGCCTCCTCCAAGTCATGTCTATACTGCACCTCCACCTCAAGCCCCCTCGCCCAGATCTCCACCTCGGACCTCTGGGCGATTACCTTCACCCCGGCTCCAACCTCCCTCTGCTCCACCGTTGCCCATCAGTCCTCCAGCTTCACCAGTCTCCATCCTGCCTCCACTCACACCTTGGTCATTCATCAGCCTGCCCTCCCCTCTGGACTTCACTCCTCCGTCTCCGCTCCGTCACTCCGTCCCTCGGATTCAGTTGGCCTCCTCACTCCCCCCGGTGTTCGTTTTGTTGGCTGTCCTTCTGCTTTCACTGCGGCCTTCTGGAGCCCCGGCTGCGCTTCGGTCGGCGGAGCCTTCGGTTCCGCCATCACCCGCCAGTCCTTCAGCGACGCCTGGGCTCAACGCCTCGAAGGCTTCGGCTCCTGACCCGCCATGGCTGCCCGCTGCACCTGACCCGCCATGGCTGCCCGCTGCACCTGACCCGCCATGTATGCCCGCTGCATGTCTGCCCGCTGCACCTGACCCGCCATGGCTGCCCGCTGCACCTGACCCGCCATGGCTGCCTTCGGCTCCTGACCCGCCATGGCTGCCTTCAACCCCTGACCCGCCATGGCTGCCTTCGGCTCCTGACCCGCCATGGCTGCCTTCGGCTCCTGACCCGCCATGGCTGCCTTCGGCTCCTGACCCGCCATGGCTGCCTTCGGCTCCTGACCCGCCATGGCTTTTGAGCCCGCCCTGGAGACCTCCACTCCAGTCTACTCATCCCCCTGCTCCGGTTTGAGGTCTCCAGGGCGCCCGCCCCCCTCCCGGTTGTTACATCTACGGCGCGAGGACGCGCCTACCGGGAGGGGGAGGTACTGTTACAGATCCCTTGTTTCCCTGGACTCCATTTCCCAGAATCCTCCTGTTCTCCACACCTGCACTCACTTCCCTCGTCAGCTCCTCATCGTCACTCATCACCTGCACCTGGACTCTATTGTCAGCACTCCCTATATAATGCACTCACTCCCTGCACTCCTCGTCCGTTCTCTGTTTTGTTAAGGTGTCTGTCTGTTGTTCATTGCCATTGTTTGAAGTAAAGTCTCTATTATCGTGGAAATCCGTATCTGCCTCATCTCTCTACCAGCCACCCGTAACACACTGTTGTTTTTATGATATAAGATGAATTTGTTCCACTAAACAACCAAATGAAAGGGCAGAACAGCTTATGAAAACAAAATGGTTTCTTCAAAACTAATTCAGGACAAGGGTGTATGCAAATATTCATCATCAAGTAGGGCAGAACAATTAATCAAATAAATAACTGAAAATATTGATTACAGTAGTCAATTTGGGTCCATTTTCTATGTACAATTTGATTAATCTAAATTAATAACCACATTTACAAAATCAAGGAAAATAAATCAACAAATAAACATGCAGTTGTCCTATCTCATTTTCGATTTACACGATCCTAAATCAGACATGAAGGTTAAGCGACCTTGGAGACGTTACCCAATATTTTAAATAAATATTCCTTGTGGGCTGACACTGCAATGGCAGATACAAGGAACTGTTAATGCATTCTTCATTAAACTTTTAGCTGTTTATTTTTAAAGCACTTCTACCCTACTGGAAACAGCTATGACTTCCTGTGTTTTGTTTGTCCAAAGTATGGCCTACTTTTTTGTTTCAAAATTCTTCTCATGCTGTTTTGACAAAAACAAGGAGCTATGGAAAATCAAGTTATTCAGACTGCAGAAAACCAGTGCTGCTGTTGGTAACAAACAATTATAAATGTTTCATTAATTGATATAAAGCTGCACAAATATATATCAAAATACATAAATATTAGAAAAACTTAAACAACTTAGGGGCTTTTACACAACACTGCTTTCAATTAAGAGTTGAAAACTTTTAATGTGTTTTGGAGGCCTGAAAATGAAAACTTTTGAAAAGGGGTTTCAAAGTGCAAGTTTTTGAAAATGATAATGTGTAAACTACAAAAAAGCTGACGTCATGCACATGCATATTACATGTTTAGTCTATATGGGCGTAGTGTTTCTTTACAAAGTGACATCGCCAACTACTGGCCTGGCAGCATAGTACAGCATTTTTAGTTGTTTTCACAGACCCATGTGAATGCAGGAAAACAGACAATCTTTTCAATGTAGTCCACCTCAACTTCCTGTTTAAATAGGAAATTCCTCAAATTCCTGTCAAGCCATTTCACAGGGTTTTTAAACATTAAATTGTGTTTAAGAGATCATTCTAAAAGGACTCCGCTCACAACAAAATTATTATGAAAGAAAAAGGAGTTCAAAGACTCACAGCAGGAACACAATTATAGTCACAGCTGGCCAATCTGACATTAAGAGAGATGGTCAGGCGGTGTTCTTCTTGAAGCTCATTTCATCAATCTACCCTACAAAGCATTCTCTCAGTTATCGATCGCCATCCTTTTCATTTGCATTTCTCTTTAAGTAAACTGTTTAAAAGTTCCCCAAAAGCCAATAACTGCTTGCAGAAAACATGAAAAACTGGTGTTTCTAATTCAGCCCAATTTGTCTTATTGAGTCAAGCTGTGGGAACAATTTGAATTATTAATCAGGGTTAAATGGGTTCTTGTGGTCTGTCTGTTTCTGGATTCATGAGCAGATTTCTTTGTAAAGTTTAACAGAATAATTTAACCAAAAGATAAAAATTTAATTTACTCACACGCATTGTTTCAAACCAGTATGAGTCTTGCCGAAGTCTTGCAGTAGCTTTGTGTGGCGAACAGACCCAGATTTCGTTGTATCTGGTACAAAAACTATAATCAAACTTAGTATATAATTGAATCAAAACATCATAAACATTTATTTCACTGCAAAAAAAAGTGATGTGATGACTCAAATTAGTTGGAAAATCAGTTTGTACTTGGAGAAAACATATATATATATATATATATATATATATATATACACATTAAGTTTATTGCAAAATACACATATATATTGAAATATTAATATTTTGAGAGTGTAGGGAGACTCAATTAAGTCATTCACATGCTTAATGAGAGTGGGAGGAGCTAAAGAAATGTTCACCACAAATTCCACTGTTAAAGGGTTAGTTCACCCAAAAATGAAAATTACCTCATGATTTACTCACCCTCAAGACATCATATATATTACTTTTTTCTTTCAGACAAAGGAAAAATATACATATTTAAAACTTTAAAATCTAAAATAATTAACTTCCGACAGACAGCCATACGTATTGATTTACGGTGAAAGAGTGAACTCTGGCCCAATCGATCCAATTGACGAACGCGGAAGCACAGAGGATAGAGCAAAACAAAACACTGGTCACGAATTAGAAGTCTAAAACGAAAATTTTTAAAGAGAAATGTTGGAGGATTTCAATATAAGAGAAGAGGAGCTTGATAGCTGTCATTCAGTTATGGCAATGGGCACGCGGTGTGCACAGTATACCAATCACAAAGGACTGGGCCATCTGACCAATCAGAGCAGTGTAGGCTCACAGAAAGGAGTTTAGAGAGACTGATACTTTGAACTGCTTCTAACTAATCGTTTACAAAACATAGATATCTGAGGTGAAATTAAATGTATATTATGAGAAAACAAAAGTGTTTTTTGACCTTGCATGTAAACCTGTTGTAGGAGACTCCCAAAACAATATTAGGAACCTTAAAAAAAAAAAAAAAAAAAAAGGAATAATAGGGGCACTTCCAGTGTAATTCATTTTCCAATCATTTCCAAACCATATTACCATATTATTTTATTATTGTCTTAATTATAAACACACTGGTTTGTAGCACAAACAGTTTTACAATTTGCTGCACTATGATATTCTTCTCGTTATTTCCCTATAGCGGCTAATAAATCGGAAGTCTCGCACATTCACAGAAAACACCTTACTTCCGTGTTGAAAAATAAGGTGGATAGGTTGTGGAAACGCAATGCCATTTTGTTGATGCTACTGAAAAATTTTTTAATTATAGTGTCACAACTTTTACATATTTCCTTCACGCATTGTGCAGTTATGGACAAGACATGTTGCCATTATTTCTTGCTAAACCCTGGTTAAATACAAGCCACATTTGGCAGTTCATTTGAAAATGTGACCTAAAACTCAACCACTCTGTTTGGTATTCTGCACAGGCACATGGCACAGAACTCAAACATGTATTTATTTATTTATTTTTGATTTTTTTCCGGCTGAATGACAGTGCTGCTATACAGTGGACACTTGGAGTGTATCATAGATGTCCAGGAATAGCTCAGGAGAACGACACCATTAAAACCGAGCAGGGGTGGAAGATGCCAAATGACAGGTGTGCAAAGATGGAGAGCAAGAAATCTAAGCCACCTCTCCAACCTGAGCTGCAGGTGGCTTACACATTTGACAACAGCCCCATAGTACAAATGTCTAGGATCCAGGAAAAAGGAGAACTGTGGGGGAGAGCAAAGACGTCAGTTTTGTTTTAAACATTGGGCCGCCCTTGACAGAAAGACAAGAGGACTGTAGTGATGATAAAAGGGGACAGAAAACAATCAATTTATGTTTAACATGTAGACGCGCGTCAAGGAGCGATGCGTTTCACCCCGCTGGCTTTGCTGACAGCTCAGCTGGTGTGTTTCTGTATGAGCAGGAGGTTCCAGGGGGCTTTTTTCTGCAATTCAAGAACAAAGAGTTACACAAGTGTGATTATATATTGTAAAAAATTGATTTCAACATTTTCTGATAAAAATGTGAGTTTTGTTTGGTTGTTTAAACTCACCACCACATCGCTAAGGTGATGTGAGTGGTTTCCAGGGTGTTGCTATGAGTGCAATAGTCGGGTTCCGGAAGTAAAAAAATCCCATTCATTTTCTCCATAGGGAAACTGATTTTTTATGGTAACTTATAAACCTTTAAAGACAGGCCTACTGTAAGCTACGAGGTTGTTAATCCATAGTATTTGCTTCTGTTGAAGCTATCAGCCTCCATTATTTCAGCTTTTTTTTTTTTTTTATCGTGTTTAAAAGTGCAACATTACCCATGATGCTGTACTGCAAATTACACCAATCAAAGAGTTGGAAAAAAGCACTCTGGGTGGTTGCTAGGGGGTTGCTATGGTGTTCAGTATGGATTCTAAGAATTCTGGGTGGTTAATAATTCTGGTGCTAGAAGGTTGCTATTGTTTTCTGGATGGATTCTATACATTCTGGTTGCTAAGCGGTTGCTAAAGAGGTTGCCAGAGAATTGCTAAGAGGTTTCTATGATATTCTGGGTGGTTGCTATGTGACAGTTAGGGCACTGGATATTTCTAAGGTGTTCAGATTGGTTGCTATGGTGTTCTATATGGATAGCAGTTGTTAGAGTTCTGTGTGGTTGCCAGAGAATTGCTATAGGAGGTTTCTATGATATTCTGGGTGATTGTTAGATCTTGCTATGGTGTTCTAGGTGATTTCCAAGTGTTCTGCATGTTTGCTATGGTGTTGTTAGGCTGCTACTATGGTATCCTGGGTGGTTGCTTGGTGGCCATTGGGGCATTGGCCTAGGAGGTTTCTATGGCGTTCTAGGTGATTGCCAAGCTTTGTCTGGTGTTCTGGATGTTTGCATTGGTGATGCTAGGCTGTTAATATGGTATTTTGCTTGGTTCCTAGGCAGCTGTCAGGTCACTGGCAATTGCTTAGAAAAAAGAATGGCACATCAAACAGGCTGGACATGTGTAAATACTTTGGGCTAGGGTTTCAATCATATAAAATATGCAATAGTAATGGTGCTGCTTGCATTAGCACAAACCACTAATTAATAAGCACACCATGTCAGCAAATGATAATGCGTTTGATTATTTTAATTCGTTGGAGTAGGTCAGGATTAAAATATTTTGCTGTGAGTGTTTGGATCTGTAATAGATTAACATTGTTCAAAGCAATTAATTAAGGTGTTCTACTTTCCCATATTCCAATTCATTATGGAACTGAACAGGGGACATAAAATAGTAAACAAAACCTGTGGAGGTATAGAGGTTCAACATGGAGTTAGCTTTTGTCCCATTCTTCAGTTAGCCCCTTTCACACAGTAAAACCAGTAAATTACCGTAAAATGACCAGAATGACTTTACCTGGCTTTTTACTGTTAAGAGACCATTTACACATCAGCATCAAAATACCAGTAAATTCTGTGATGTCAGTCACGGACAATGATCGTTAAACACTGCACTGTTGTCTTCATTCAAGCACATGAGGAGACACGCTTTGGTTACACTATCTGTTCAATTTGACACCATATTTTTGTACTTCTGAGTGACAGACATAGGGGGATGATCACAAAGTCTGGCAGCATAGATGTATCCTTCACTGCCTTCGATATCCCACAATCCTGTGCATTCCATGCTGTGACAGTTAAGCTTTGTGTGTAAACGTTTTCCACTTTTGATGTCATTCCTAGCGAAATTGCTATTTTAGTAATTAAATATATGCTATAGTTTTCACCAAAGCTCTCTCTATTTTGCTGTAGACCATTAAACCGTTATGCTGCCTCAGAAGTCTGTCCAAAATCGTGAGGTACCTTCATGCGTACATGCTCATACCAGTAATCTTCATTCCCATTCAGTCGGTCACGTTCGACGTACGTCGGACAGACCGACGAATAGGATTCCTATTCGTCGGTCTGTCCGACGTACGTCTCCGTTCCCTCCTTCAGGGAACGAGGGTTACCTATGTAACGAGACGTTCCCATTCAGTCGGTCACGTTCGACGTACGTCGGACAGACCCACTAATAGGAATCCTATTCGTCGGTCTGTCCGACGTACGTCTCCGTTCCCTCCTTCAGGGAACGAGGGTTACCTATGTAACCGAGACGTTCTTTGTTCACACACAGCATCATACCAGTAATTTACTGGTAAGTAATAATGTTACAGGTTTTCAACGTTACTGATAAATTGCCAGAACTAATTTACCATTAAAGACTCTATATTTGAAAGGGGCCACAATGCACGACACTATTCCTGGATGGATTACTCTTCACTGGAATATCGGTCTTTGATGCACGTTTCCTCTTGTGCCATGCGCCAACACTGAATGCGAGATGACAGTTAAATCGACTGATCAAAAAACAGTTTTTTCACACTGCTTCACCAACTGCAATTAAGATACAGAGGAAAAAATCTATGGAGTCAGTGACAAAGGTTTACAGGAAAATTAGAATTGTTCTTCCTTTCTCTTCTTCACTTTATAGCCATGCCTAACCATAATCTTGTCTCATTATATCCCTAGGGGAATTTGGCATGATGAACGTTTGGTTTCGCATAAAACGGCAGTTTTCTCATGGTTCCATTTTTATAACGATTCACATTGATCACATCCTTCCAGCTTCAAATGTATAAGAAACATTATAAGTATACTATACTTAAATTTTGATCTGTTTTATTCTTTGACAAAAAATACATCAGTAATACCACACTCAAGCTTTTACATGTCTTGAAAAAGTGGCTAAATGTGGCTTTTTTAGACCGAGATGTAAAGCAGCCTATCACAGTTCGTTTTGTTTTACGTCATGTTTAGGGCCGTAAAAATGTAATGTCGATGCCAGCTTTCATTGGCCAAGGACCGCCCAAGAGGACGTCTGATTGACATGTAAAGCAACTAATCACAGTTTTGTTCCATGTCATGTTTAGGGGCATGAAAAATGTAAAGTCGATGTCCCTACAATAAGATAATAAATTATTCATTCAAGAACATTGTGCAAGTTTACTACAACAATGGAGCTGCGATCTTCACATACTTTTGAAAATCCAGTGTTTAATAGATCCTGATAGGCACTCATAGTGCCACAACGACTTTGTATCCAAATGGACCATTAAAAAAAGTGAAATCTCCCGGAAATCCTGTAGAATTCAACCATTCATATGACAACTTCGAAACTCCTGTGTTTCCCATTTTATGTGCCATATGCATCAGACGTTCAGCCAACGGTCCATGGGCGTAACATCTGAGGCTGAGACTATTGTGGTGGTGATGTGACCATGGTGTAGTTTGTTTACAGCTTTAGCCTTTTTCTTCTGGTGATTGCATTTAGGCTTCAAAATTCATAAAAGTTAGGTTCATTTGTGAAGATTATCCTGATGAACAAAACATTTGTTTGACACAGAGCCTTTTTTCTGCAATAATCCAAAAAGTCAATGGAAAATCCTACTGGCTTTTTGTCGATGGAACCAGGGTGATGCTAACTTCCAGGTTGGCCTACAAAAAACTAATCATCCCTGCAGTGCTCTCTTCATTTGATTTTTTTTTTTTAAATATATGCATTAAATATATTGCCAGTTTTGTGTGGAAATCTTCTTTTGTGTTCACTGGAAATAATAACATCATATGGGTTTGGAACAATACGAGGGTGAGTAAATATTTATATTAAGTGGCCTTAACTACTATGTACTTACATTTAAATTAATAATTTGATACAATGCACTTATTGTGTACATACATGTTTTTACATTGTACTTATATTTTAAAAACACCTGCATGTAATTACTTTCTGTAATTACATTTATAACTACACTGTTGACACATCCCTTAACCCTTACCCCTACCCTTAAACCTACCCATACCACCAAAGCTTTCCCTAACCTTACCCGTACCCCACCTCAACAGCTGAAAATGTGTTTTGCAATTCAATATGAACCCAATAAGTACATTGTACTTATTTTTTAATGTAAGTACATAGTAGTTAAGGCCACTTAATATAAAGTGGGACCGAATTTTCTTTTTGGGTGAACCGCCCCTTTAAGAATCAAAACAGGTTGAAGCCAGAGAGAAGAACTGGGAACAAACTCAGCGTTGCATTCCAAGCGGACAATGCTGTTCTTACGGGTGCACAATCTCCAGGATTTCAGATGAGAATGTATCTGAGATCCTTCCAAACCACTTTGTTTCCTTTGAGAAGCATTCTCTCTTTCTCTCTGCTGCAGTCTCTAGGGATTCATATCACCTAACAACAAAGAGAGCCCCAATTCTGTGCCACTGTACTCTGCTTTGTGTGTATGCATCAAGGGGGAAAAAAAGATTCAGAATGAAGCCCGTTTAAAGATACTGGCAGTCCTGAACACTAGTATTGAATATAAACTTCAAAAGTGAATAATGATACAGGAGCCTATTTTAATGTGCTTTATCTCAATTCTGGCATACAGAAATTTTATATTGTTTACAAAGGATGTCATATCTAAATAGAAAGAATGTGTTTGCGGGTGTCTTTTTTTTTTTGTCTTCCATGCATACTAAAGGGCAGCTAAACACAAAAAGACCTCATCTAGACCTTGAATGAGGGTGTGATGTGTGAATTTATGCAAGCATATCTATGATTAATCATTGTTCCTTCATCCAGCAGGGAATGATAGGAACTCCCACAGTGTTTTGGGTTCAATACAAGCTTTACTGACAACATCAGTAACATACTGTCGATTACCACAGAAAATAATAGCAGTTCATTCACAGTTTATCCACAGTAATAGCAAACCACAACAAGCAGACGATTCAATCAATTTCCTAATTAATTCTTCTTCTTTTTTTCTGTTCGAGAAGCCGTTTCACTTGGACATACACCACAATAGGGAAGAAAAGACTATTCCGTTTCATGTCAACTTAAACAATGCAAAATTATTTTCTGTTTTAACTGACAACATGTATCTTGACTTCCCTGACTTCAAACATTTATTTTCTGCATCTGTTTGCTATAACGGTAAAGGTTAGAGATGATAAATGTTGATCATAGAATAGTTTTTTTTTTTTAACATCCAAGACATATAAGACATCCAAAGAGTGGTTCAAAGAGAGAGGATTTTAATGTCTGAGATGTTCAAAGAGGGATGACTCATATGTTTAAAACCTTCAAAGAGTTGGGAAAACGTGTACCTTTACATAGTGTGGCACAGCCTCAGCTTCCATTTTAAGCTCTTATGTGATGATGCATACCAACCAAATGACTCTTCCCTGTAGACAGAAGAGAACATTTCAAACACAAATGGTTTCATGAAGTCATACAATTTCATTTAAAGAACTAAATCAGTCCAACTTCCTCAGTCTTAGCTTACAGACTTTCAGTGAATGTGTTACCTTCTCATTGTCTGTCATTTTGATGGACAGGGTTGTAAAAAATTCCGTCATAATCTACTATTACCTTTCATTAATTTGCATATTTTAATGAGAATAAGACATTTAATAGCTTTTGTTTTCATTTACATTTTAATTTTTAACCATGAACTTGCAGGACAAGCATACAGGCTATTATGCATTTATTTATTTATGAAGAGATCAGATGAATAGAGACCGTGCAACAAAGTTCAACACCACAAAAAGCCGATGAATTGTAGGGTCTGCACAGTCTCAAGGATGAGCAGGTCCCACCATAAACTGTGTTTAAGCCTCAATTCACGGAACTTTGGTTTGTAAATCTTACATCGATTCCGGCCCGGCAGACACTAATGGATCACGAGACCTTCTTTTTATGACTATTTCGATAAGTCCCAAACCTCTCCTCTGTGACTTCAAAGGAGATGCGAACGCCACGGATCGGGTTTCGAAAGACAGGCCCGAATTCCAAACGGTCATAAAAAGAGAAAATACACGCACGCACCCACAGACACACACTCACATACAAAGACTGTATACACAAATATTATACCTGCAAATATGAATGTACCTGCCATTGTAGTGCTCGCTGCATGTATGTGTTACTAGTGTAGAATCGTAGAATTGACTGTAGTAGGTTAGTTTTCATGTTAAACGATAGTAATAGAGTGTAAAGTGTATCTTCTTTATATGACGAGAGACACCTGTCGAGTTTGATCTCTCCGTAAAGCTGTGAATCCGAGCTATTCACTCATGTACGTTACATTTCTGCCAAATGCATCGTTCAATGTTTAATAATACTATGAAGGAAATGCACTGATTCAACATACCATAAATTTATTCGGGAGACAGGACAAAGGAATGTGGAAACCCGCCAAATCGCAACGCTAGCATTGGAGGACGTTATCAAGAAGGCGTTCTGGTCTGTTGTCTTTAAAACACCATGACACGCGTCTTTTGGTGGCACAAGTTTTCTGCACGAGTTCCTGCCGTCAAGACGGACTCTCTTCTTTATTTTCCGGTCATATTACAACAGTTAAACCTTCGTTTGAAACTTCGCCGAAACAACCTCCGGAAGAAGAAGCAACTATCAAACCGAGCGCTCCGAAACTCCAAGCACCCTGACTAACCTATGCAAGTATAACGTTTTTACGATCTTAAATACTGAGTTTCCTTGCTGGCTCTTAAAGGTGAACTGTTGCAATTTGACCTGCTTTGATCATCTCTTTCGTTTCTGCCTTTCCCTCTACTTTGTATGTATTTGTATTTACTTGTGTCCATTTAGCCGTATAACCTGTGTATTACCCGTTTCGTATATTAAACTCATTTTATCCATGCTTTTTGTTCACTTGCTCATTTTAGCAACAACCGAGTCACTTTAACGTTCTGATTCTAATATCCTTGCTCTATATTTGAAGGCTATGATAGAAAGTTAGTCTCCCGGCCCGAGAATAACATTTCTGTCATGATAATCTGTGGATAATTGTCCGTTTCGGTGGACGAACTGATAGTTTTCCACATAATTATTCAACCAGAACTAATCATATATGTGATTGATTATAATTCGTTGTAGTTAATTCACCATATATGTTTAATTCCCCGTTGGGTCGATATATGAACGTCATAAAGCTTTCTGAATTATGATATTCATATTTCATCCATAAATTGATTAATAACTGTACATCGCTACATTTATTTGGTGGAGAATGCGGGCATCGTTTTAAACTTGGTTGTTGAAAAAAAAGCAAGGTAGAATAATTGGTGTGTGATTTAATGTTCATGCGCGCTTTATTCAGTGAGAAGACGCACGAGTCCTCACACTACTCACCGTTAACAAGCTGCTTTTGTGTCTAAAAACACGGTAGTAAATTGTTGAACGTGAAATACACTGCAGTCCATTAATATGTCAAGCTCTTATCTGTGAAGGACGACAATCTTTGCAGTAATTTACAGTTTTGAATATTAATTTCCGCTTGAATGAAACGAATTGATCGTCATTAAGCGTGTTCTGAAACGAGATTTTGTAGCGAGTTTCCTATTTAATCTCTGCAAAGGCCTTATCTGCCGCTATTTTAATTGAATTATTTGTGTCGTCCAATTATTCAAAAATAGCGTCTCGCTCCCTTGGTAACTAATTGGACTAGCTACCCAAAAGACGTTACCAAATACAAGTCTAATCAGAAAACAGTTTACCTGCTTTGTCCGATTTGACTTGTAAAGTTGGAGCCAGTCGAAAAAACGCCCTGATCCAGCGTGACTAATAACAGCAGTGAATTATCCTGCAGTTACATATTTGTGCACTAAAATTTGTGCAAAAACGGGGTCACTAAACCCCGAGGTTCCAAAGTTTTATGCTTAGGATAAAAGGTTGCACCAGTCCAGTGAACTGGCACAGAAGAATCCGCCGAGATTCTAAAAAGAGTTTGTAGGTGATATGTGCAGTTAGATCAGCTGAAACGCTAATTTAAAAATATCACAGAGGTGGATGCAGTAACGCTGACCAGACGCCAGAGGGCAGTCTGTCCAGGTGGGGCACCCCTCCCTACTTCATTGTTGTGTGGACTCAGTAACGCCACCGTGTGGACGTTCTGAGTTAAAGCTGCTCTCCGTACTTTGAACTGAATTGTCTCCAAATTCGCCCGTGACTACTTCAACGTTACTGTTATAACTGTTTGTTGATGGTTATGCTTTCCAATCGTTTTTGGAAGGTGGTTTACTTATTTAAATTTGGTTTAAACACGTTTTAAATTTTTAATTTAGATTAAGTTGCCCTTCCAACCAGAGAATTCACTTCCTGGAAGTGCTCCCCCGTGTGGACGGATCCGGAAGTCAATTCCCTGCCATCTGTGTGTCCTTTCCTCTCCTTGGTTCCTTTGGTCACAGATTTATTCTATTCTATTCTATTCTATTCTATTTTTATTTTATGTTACTCCATTCTACTCCTTTGGTTTAACTCAGTTTTGTTGGTTCTTCTCCCTCTCTTTCTCTTGAGTTATTATTTTATTTTATTTTATTTTATGTTATTTTATTAGTAATTGTTTTTTTTTGTTTGTTTGTTTATTTATTTTGCTTTATTTACTTCGGAAATTCTTTCCCTTGTATTACTTAATGCTGTATTCTATTCACTCTTAGTCCTGTGTCCTGTATGTTATTGGCTGGCAATAACATACACACACACACCCAAGCCTCCCTTATTTCATACACTTATTTTTAAATTTAATTGAACAACATTCAATTGTAATTTAAGATTAAGTAGTGTCAATCAGTTGGCATTCTGCTTACCAAGAAGCACTCCTCTTTAGGGAATTCACAAATAGGGAAGGCTTTCTCCTCTCTTTGCCCCACGCTGTTCTTCTGTGCATTTATTTCAATTTAATTGAGCAAGAGTTCAATTCAAGTTTGAATCAAGTGCCTCTGAATTGTGTTTTTCTTTTCTCTCTCCTTTCCCATTCTATTTCTATGCACTGGTTTAAATTTAATTGAACAGGCTTTAATTCAAATTTGAATCAAATGCATCTGAATTGTTTTGTTTTATTTTGCCTTTTGTCCGGCTTCCAGCTCAGTTAAGATCCCTATCCTGTTATCCTACACACTTGATTATTTAAATTTGGTTTAAACAAGATTTAAATTGAGATTTGAATGTACAATTAAGTTGTGTTTACTTGACTGTTTGTGTACTTGCAGACAAGGCCCTCTAGCACCCGGTGGTGAGTTGACGGTTGTTCCAGTGGGTTCCAGTGAAGTGGAGTTGCCTGGCCTGGCTTATCTGACACGTGCCTGTGTGTGAATCGCAGGACGTTTCTGGCCTCACACCACGGGCAGCACGCAGAGACATTAGCAGGTTGGGTGTGTCAGGTGCAGGGAGGCGACGAGTCCAGTTGGAACCCAAGGCAATTTTGTTTAATTTCCCTGTTTCTGCTCGACAGAACCGCCCTTTGAGTAACTGCCTGCGGGGTCAGACTCAGGGGTTGGGAAAAATTCAATTTTGACCTGCCAATCTGGCCGTCGGCGTTAATACCTCGCCTGAAAACGCAATTGTGCTGAAGGTCACTGTTTGAGAGGCTGCGTCGTGGTGCAAGGAGGACAGGACGTCCGCAGACACCGCAGTCGGGTGTGGGAACGTCTAGGAGAGGCTGCCCCGTCACTGAGTTCTCATCTGGGCACTCGCAATTCACCCCAGGCCTAGAGTAACAACGTACAGTCCCTTCCCTTAGTGAAAACTACAAGATATTACATATCTTTCATTCCTTTAGGTTCTGGCCAAAGCTGTTACTTTTAAGCCATACCCTCCCTCTCAGTTTTATGACTCAACGGCGCCCTCGCCTGGCCCCGTCATAATCCCAGAGGCGATAGGAAGTTTAAGCTCAATTTCTCCCCTTTAGCCCTTCACATTTTGTTTTATTGCTATTCTACGTCTATTCCTTTCTATTTTGTTTACTGCTCTATTTCTCATTTAATTGCATCCACTCTGTTCTGTTTTCTTTTCTGCTGTGTTTGTTTCTTTCAGTTCACGTAGAAGCAGAACCTGTGAGAGCCACCACGGAAAACTGAGTAATAGATAGACGACCGAGCAGCGAGAGTCACCAAAGGACTCTTAGAACTACCGCCTGTCAAAATCTATAGTTAAATCCGGCACTCACTCACACAAATTGACCTACGTGGTCCTTCTTGGTTTGACAATTAAGTGTCAAACCTACCTTCCACTAACTGTCTGCACCAGTTAACTGGAACCACACAAAAGAATTATCTAATTACGTATTACGTAACCGCTAATCCCTGCACAAGCTTGCATTGGTTCTTGTCTTTGTTGTGCTGTCTTTCTCTCGTCAACAGTAGAAGCCACTATGTCACGAGCATCCAGCCCTGACACCCACTGGGACCATCTCGAGACCTGGCTGGGCGTCATGACCAACCCGTTCCTGCCCAATGCCGCCGGCGACCTCCAGCACCTGAGCCGCGAGCAGCTGGACGGGGACTTGAATCGACTGATGGCCCACGATCCGATGCAGAGTTACAGTCACAAAGAATGGGCAAGACTCATCGGAGGCCTCGCCCACAACCTCATCGCCCAGGCAAGGCTCAATGAAAGGAGCAATGCACTTCTGGAGCAGGAAGTCGTGGCGCTCAAGCTCCAGGCTGAGGAAGCCCGGAGGAACCAGGCTCAGACCCAACATCGTCTTGATCAGCTACTCCTCGAAACCCCAGATCAGCGTAGGACAGCGGAGGAATCTGATCCTGAGCTACAGGAGGAAGTCGAGAGACTCCGAAAGGCCCTCGAAGAGCTCCACTTGGAGACGGGGCGCAGAGAGCAGATGGAAAAGCAATCCATAGAGGAACTAACTGGAAAACTCCAGCAAGGTGAAGCTCTCCTAGCAAGAGCAGAGATTGAACTGAAAGAAAGAGATGCTAAAGCCCGGGCCTGTGAAAATCACCTTAAACTGGCCCGAAGTGAGATCACTGCTCTGAAACAGCAAAGAGACTATCTTAGAGATGAATTGGACACTGTGCACCGAGAACTAAAGCATTCCTATAAACTGCAAAGCGAATTGGGAGGAGACTTGCATGCCATGCAGCTCCCTCTAGCCACTGGACCTAAGTGCCCCAGTCAAGAGTCCCTAGTTCGAAAGGGGGGTGAAAGCCCACTGCCAAAAACGTCCAGCCTCCAAGAACCATGGTCAGGAGCAAAGGGATGGGAGCCACCCCAGAAAAGCCGCGCTGCGAGCTATGGCGTGATTCCCAAAGAGCTGGACAAGCTAGCAAAGAATATCCCCACTTTCACTCCAAACCCAGCAGGGGGTGTCGACGTGCACGCGTATTTGCAAGACATTGACTTCCTGTTGCAAAATGTGGCCAACGTGAGTGCATGGGACAAGTTGTATCTACTCCGCATCACGTCCAGCCGTGACGTGCGCAGCTTCCTGGATCGGCAGCCAGAAGCTGTCAAAGCAGACTACCAGCTGCTGCGACAGGCTCTGATCAAAGAGTTTTCTGACCCTGAATCGGACCAAGGGCTCCTCGCGGCCATGGATCTTAAACAGGGCCGACTGGAAACTCCACAAGCATATTACAACCGTATACGAAAGGCCTACTTCGGAGCACGCAACGAACCAGGAATGGAGGAAGATTTCAACTTTAAGACTTTGTTTCTTAGAAACCTGCACACTGCAGTAAGTCATCATCTGGGAGTCCTGGCCTGCCCACGAAGTATGTCTATTCAACAGCTGCGAGATTTAGCCTACAAAGCTTATTCCAAGCAAAGGGCCATATCTGAAAAGACTGTTAAAAATCCAACCATCTACCCGGTCTCTGATCACTGCCCAGAACTGGCCCTAGAGGGCGCACACACACACCACAGTGACAGACCGTTCAACCGAGAGGCAAGACAGTTCCCAGCCAGCAGAGGGCAGCCTCACCACGAGGGCGCCCGTCCCAAGCACCAGAGCGGACACTCTGAAAGATTCTGGGACAGGCCACATCCAGCCAGCAACCAAAGGGGCGGGGCCGCATGGGAGACCAGCCGGCGACCCAGAAATTGCAGGCCTTCATCGGATAGAGCCTCAAGCCCCAATCGCCAAAGACAGAAGGCCTCTCGACGTGCATCAAACAAGTCCAAGTCCGAGCCCTCACAGGAGTCGAGCAACGCAGTTATGTCTGAGTCTGCGGAGATTCTGAAAGTCCTGAAAGAGCTGATCCAGAAAAAGCCCAAAAAGAAGGACAAGTCAGACTCCTTATGACTAGAAACAAGGTCTGCCCCTATTGTCTGCCCTGACAGCCCTTTAACACAACCTCACACCCAACTCACAGTTGACCAGAGACTTACCACACAGTCAGTTAGTACATCACAGAGTGACCTCATCACACAGTCACCTCAGCCAACAACCGCACACTCCGAGCAAACCAGCTCACATCAACCCACCGACGACCAGGACGCCACGGTACCAGAAAGTGCCGTTTTGGTTGTCTGCCTCCCAAACGAATCACATAACACCAGCCCCACTTGCTTATCGGTCAGCACCCAAGCCCCGGTACCAAGACTCCTGGGAAACCTTATCGAAAAGGGGGTGGCCCGAAAGCTGTACATAGCCATCACTGTGGAAAATGATGTGAGGATTGAGGCCCTTGTAGACACGGGAGCAGACCTAACTTTGATGTCAACTAACCTTTTTGAAAGACTCAGACATGAAGCAAAGAAACAAAATCGAACTCTTAAATCACAAAAATGTGAGCTAAATGTGCAGTCATACAGCCAAACTGAGATCCAACTTGAACAAATAGCTCCCATTCATCTAACCATCGGTCCAATGAGTTTGGTACACCCCGTATACATCTCACCGATGGACACGTTTCCCCTGCTCATTGGCAAAGATTTGCTAGATCGCTTTGAGCCCCTATTGGACTTCAGACAGCTGAAAATTTGGGCTCAAGTACGAGAACCGCGGCCTTTCCAGTCACCCAGGTCATCTGAGCCAGACTGTCAGGTCACAGAGGTCACGGGAAACCCCACAGCTAGCTGCGGGAACCCCGTCTCAGCACCAGGGCAAAGTTCAAGTTCGCTCCTCTGCACCTTTCAGCTCACCACAGACTCTGAGTCCTTCTGCCCCAAGGTCACACCAGACCCGCAGCTGAATGGCTTAACAATAACAGACACTGTCCTCGCACTGTGGGCTGACAACTCAGCCATCAACCATAACGTGTTCAATGCTCTCAAGGAAAACGCACTGGACCTCCCATTCGTCAACAAGCGCACACGTTTCTCTTTAGACTCTCGCTTGTCAGCTATGACAACAGCCAAAGGCGTCTGCGCTCTGAACTTGAATTGGAATGGCCGGTTTCTAACCCATTACTTTCTGGTCCTCCCAGACCTAACGCATGATGTTTACATTGGAGCAGACCTCCTGATTCGCCTCAAAGCTCACGTGGACATGGTTAATGAGGTAGTGTGGGCACCAATGACTGTACAGCCCCCTGTTGTCCCGGTTGACCTTGAGAACCTCGTGTCTGGCCAGACCATTCCAGAAGTCTGCTTCCTGGTCAACGAACAGGAAACGGTAGTACCCGCTTATACCAAAGGGGTCGCTATTCGTCTCAACATGAGACAGGGCCAAAACCTGAATAACACACTGGGTTTCTTCCAACTTTCACCTGAAAGCGTGGAACTTGGACTCACCTTGGAAGCCACACCCCTCACTGAAGTGTCATCCCGTGTAATCTACATTTTGCTTAACAACTGCATGGCTACCCCCATCAGAATTCCCAAGGCCTACCGGCTGGGATGGCTAGTAAGCCACGACTTCCATGACTTTGAACTCACGTTACCAGTCATCGGGTCAATACCAGCTGCTATGATACCAGAAGGGAGCCCAGACAACACGGTTTTAACTGCACCCTTCAAGACCATCTCCATCACTGCCATCATGCCGGTACCCACAGAACAGGTGTGCAGAACGGAACTGATGGAGGACCAACACCTTGCAGTATACACAGTCTCTAACCAGCCTGCCTGTGAAACCCAGGAAAACACGGCACCACTGACAGCCAGCCTGACAGCTGACACCACCACAGAAGAGCCGTTCCCAGGGTTCGAGTCTCAAGTCCAACAAATCCTGAAGGATGCAGATGCCCTAAAGCACGAGGCAGACCGCCAGAAACTCAGGCAGGTCCTGTACAAATTTAAAGCATCATTTGCCAAAGACTCTTTAGACTGTGGACTCACTAACCTCCACACGGTGCGCATTCCAACGCGCCCAAACGCTCCTCCCACCTTTGTCAGGCAGTACAAAATTCCCATCGCCTCACACGAACCAGTGCAGGAGATTATCCGCTCCATGGAAGAGAAAGGTGTCATCCGTCCTTGCAACAGCACCTACTCAGCCCCCATCTGGCCTGTTCTCAAACCAAATGGCAAGTGGCGACCAACCATTGATTACAGGAAACTGAACCAGCAGGTGCCACTGTCACGGTGGCCCATGACACAGCTGGAGCAGGAACTACCTAGAGTCAAAGGGGCCACTATCTTCTCGACGCTTGATGTGGCATCAGGATTCTGGACTATACCCGTACACCCAGAGGATCAACACAAGCTGGCTTTCACCTTTGGCAACCGGCAGTACACTTTTACAAGGTGCCCATTCGGCTATGCCAACTCACCAGCTGAATTCAACATCTTCCTGAACAAAGCATGTCCAGATGCAAGGATGAGAGGGAACCTCATCTATGTGGACGATGTGCTCATGAAAAGTATGACTGTGGCGGACCACCTGATCGAAATAGACCATGTTCTGACCCAACTGACCACTGCCGGCGCCAAAATTGCCCTCCACAAAGGACAATGGTGCCGAACCAAGGTCAACTACGTGGGTCTACTTGTCGGTTCACAGGGCATTGAACCGCAGTCCAGCCGCATTCAAGCTATTCAAACCATCAAACCTCCCACTAACGTGTCGGAGCTGCGCAGTTTTCTAGGTGTGTGCAACTACTCACGGCAGTTCATAGAGAACTACTCAGACATTGCAAGACCTCTTACTGCTCTATTGAAAAAGGACTGCCCATTTGTCTGGACAGGAGTTCAAACAAGTGCAATGAACGAACTGAAACAACATTTGTGTCAAGCCCCATGTCTGGCGTATCCTGATCCAAACAAAGAGTTCTACTTGGAAGCCGGATTCTCAAAGAACTGCCTGAGCGCTGGTCTCTACCAACGATACGACCAAGACAAAAGAGTCGTAGCGTATGCCAGCAAAACACTCCTGTCACCGGAGTGCAAATACTCAGACTGTGAAAAGGCGTTGCTCTGCACTGTATGGGCCATCCAAAGATTTTCCAACTACATTGGAGCACAAAAGGTTATCGTCGAGACCTGTCACCAGCCTGTCACTTTCCTGAACAGCCAACGCATCCGAGATGGCGTAGTCACCAACTCACGCATAGCCACGTGGCTGATGGCCCTCCAGGGGCGCAACGTCGAGGCACGATACGCCCAAAATCACAAGTCTGCTCTGGGCAACGGCTTGGCGGCCTGCCAAAACTGCTCCGATGACACTCCAGCTTCCACACCGGAGCCGGAAATACCCCAAAACCAGCAACCGACCTGCCACCGGTACTTCGAAGAGAATGCGTGCCAAGGTATGCCCACAGCCTATGTCGATGGATGTTCGTACAACCATGAGGGCGTCCTAAAGGCAGGTGCAGGGGTGTTATGGTTAAACAACCAACCCTGCCCACCACAACACTTCAATTTGGGCTCCCAGTCATCGCAGTATGCGGAGGTAGCTGTTATCCTCATCACCCTCCAAATCGCAGTGGCCCACAACATCAAAGAACTCCTCATTTGCACAGACTCAAACTATGCCCGACTCAGTTTCACGTGCCACCTCCCAGGCTGGAAACAAAATGGCTTCAAGACCGCAAACAACAAGCCTGTCAAACACCAACACCTGTTCCGAATGTGCGACGATATCACGACAACTCACAACATGATCGTTTATTGGAAAAAGGTGAAAGGACATTCGAAGCTACCTGGCATGGACAAAGACTTGAATGACCAAACTGATGCCCTTGCCAAGACGGGCGCACTACAGGGTAATCTGTGGTCACCCCCCTCCCAAACACCCACCCCTGATGTAGCAGCAGTCACCCGCAGCCAACGCACTGCTCCCGTACTTGCTCCCACATCGCAGCCGCTATCGCTAGCTCCACAAATTTCCAACAATGACATTGCCGACCTTCAGGCCTCGGACTCTGCCATCCACACGGTAAAAAACCTCCTCTCAAACCCCTCCTGCCCCCCGATCACAAAGTCTGACTTCGACGACAACCCTAGCCTCAAACGGCTACATGACGTCAAGCACATGCTGCGTGTCCAAGAAGACATTCTGTGGTATGCCCCTGATGATCTCACTGCGCCACGGCTTGTGGTACCACACGGCCAAAGGGGGGTCATGCTCATGTATGCCCACGATGCACCATGTGCTGGACACCATGGCACCAAAGCCACTTACCAGACACTGAAACAAGTGGCATACTGGCCCGGCATGCAGCAGGATGTGGCAGAGTATGTTAGAGGATGCCTGGTGTGCTGCCAGTTCCAACCGGCAAACCCAACTCACAGAGCTCCACTGCAACGCAGAGGAGTCACGTTCCCATGGTCAGACCTCCAGATAGACTGGGTGGGGCCCCTGACCAGATCGACGAGAGGAAACAGGTATTTCCTCACGGTCGTGTGCCAATTCACCAAGTGGGTAGAGTGTCTTCCAGCACCGAACGACACGGCCCAGACTACAGCATACCTCCTGATGAACCACATTTTCAGCAGATTTGGGCTGCCACTGAGAGTTAACTCCGACAGAGGTACTCATTTTACCGCCGAGATCATGCAGCAAATTTGGAGACTCCTGGGCGTACAGAGCAAACTGCACATCAGCCACCATCCAATCTCGTCAGGGCAAGCGGAACGGACAAATAAAACTGTGGTTAGCATGCTAAAAAAATATGTGTCAGCCAACCAGAAAGACTGGGATGTGAAACTTCCACTGGTACTCATGGCTATTAGAGCCACTCCGCAGGAATCAACTCGGGTGTCTCCCTTTGAACTGATGACGGGGCGACAGATGACCCTGCCGTTGCACCTGCTGTACCAACCGGGAGATTCCAGCCTCGTCACCGCCTACACTACCCACCAGTATCTCGACGAGCTACACCGACACCTGAGAACCACGTTTGCTTTTGCCCAACAGCAGCTTCAACGAAGCGCGGAAGGCCAGAAAGCATACTATGACCGCAAGGCGTCACACCAGGAACTGGATGTGGGTGACCGGGTCTGGTACTACCTTTTCGCTCAGCCACCCAAAACAGCCTCCCAACGGCTGTCAAAGAAATTTCTTCCTCGTTGGACGGGACCTCATGAGATTGTGGACAAACTCTCCCCGGTCGCATACCGAATCAAGTTGAGCCGAGGGCAGAAAGAACCAATTTTCAAATGGGTCCACCGTAACCAGATTAAGAGACATGTGGCTGTTGACAGAGAAAGGCAGGGAGGGAACAATGCAAGCTAATCCCAGTTGCAATCCTCGGAAAACTGTCCTCACCAACCACGGACATTCCCCGCTGACCAACCATGCCTCTCTCTCCCTCTCTCTCTCTCTCTCCTCCCCTCTTCTCTGTAACAGGATGCTGCTGTGGTTCACCCTCGTGTGCCTCCTGCCAACCAGAGGACAGCCGCAATCCGACATCACATCACCAGGTCCCGCATCTGGTATCGTACTGAGGGAACAACCGGGACTTCTCATCACCAACTGCCGGACTTACACTCAGAAAGTGTACGTGCGGTTGGATCCCCGCACTGTCTACAAAGCACACTATCCCAGCCACGTCGCCCAATACAGCTGGGCAGGGGCCCGATGGACGGAGAACGCCCTCACTCACGCGGAGGCCGACGTCCAGCACATGCTCGCCCAACTGGAGAAAATGACTATCACACAAGCCGAGTTAAGTGGACACAACCGACGCACAAAACGGTTCTTGGGAGCTCTGCTCGGAGCAGCCGCTGCTGTCGGGACCCTCTTTAACCTCGGCATGTCAAGTGTCAACGCAGTGAGCCTAACCACTGTAAGGCGGCATGTGGCCGAAATCCAAACGGAGATCCCCCAGCTGAGAGAACAACTCACCACACAGAGCCAAACCCTTCAAAGCATCGGGAAAACTCTGAAAGGCACTGTAGTGGTTCTCAACACCCACAGTGTCCTGCTGAACCAGACAGTGAACTCGATGAAGCAACTGTTTACTGTCTTCCAAAATGACTTCGCCCAAACTCAGCTCGTCACTGCTCTAATGACGGACATGCTGCGGGAAGTGAGCTCCTCCATGGACAACCTGGCCATGGGAAGGATTCCCCCATACCTCGTACCCCTGAGCCTCGTACAAACTGTGCTGGCCTCTGCTGCCGTCAGACCCACGGACCCTATCCAAACCCACCTTGCCTACTCCCTGGGTAGTGCCATCCTACTGCATGTCGACCCCGAACAAAGGGAGTTGGCCTTCCTCCTAAACCTACCTATCATCGAACCAGATAACATCTACCGACTCAAAGACATTGTCAATGTCGGGTTTTGGAAGGGTAACACCCACATCAAGATACACACTCCAGCTGTGGTAGCATACCACGACAGCAACCCCCAACTGTACCTGGCTCCCAATCTACGCATGTGTGTTTTGACCAAAGACATTCATTACCTCTGCCCTAGCAAACCTTTCCTCAGAGACAATACTGAAGGAATCTGCGGGTTACAGCCCATGATCAGCGACACACGCTGCCCTGCCGAGGCCAAGCCTCGCACCCAAATCGTCGGAACACAAGCTGAGATTGTGGGCAATCGATGGCTTGTTAACACTCCCACTCGCACCGCCACCCTGACTTACGATCAGCACGACACTGCCACTCGGGTCAGCCTGCCCAGTCAAAGCATGTGGATCCAGGTACCCCTGGGTGCCATCCTCCACCTCGATGACCTGGCCTTGTACCACATCTCAAGTGAGGAGTACCAGTCAGAACTGGAGATCCCACCCTTTTTCATGAACCACAACCTCACTTTGGCCCCCGAGCTGGAACTGAGGATTGAGAAAGGGGGTCCCAGTTAATTGACATTGCTCCTGTCGACGCCGCCCTCCAAGCACTCTCCCGACTGCCCATTCTGACCAGCTCACCTATAGCCCAAGCTTGGACTGCCGCCGACACAGCCCTTTGCCTCTCCATGGCAATCGGATACATACTGACCCTAGGCCTAGCCTTCATCCTTTTCAAGAGGATGAAGGGGATGCAAGCGTCCATGGACAAGTGCCTGCCTGCCCTTCCCCGGGGTTTCAAGAGGAAACCAAGGAGAGGAGGCACCAACATGGAGAACGTACCAAATCTCATCGAAATGGACTCTCCCTTCGACGACCCAAAGACCGAGGACCAGTAGGGACCACCTGCTGTCCGACATCTGTGCCATCCGACCTCGCTACCGTCCAACGAGATCCGCACGGGGACCTCACTGGCCGAAAGGGGGAAACTGTAGGGTCTGCACAGTCTCAAGGATGAGCAGGTCCCACCATAAACTGTGTTTAAGCCTCAATTCACGGAACTTTGGTTTGTAAATCTTACATCGATTCCGGCCCGGCAGACACTAATGGATCACGAGACCTTCTTTTTATGACTATTTCGATAAGTCCCAAACCTCTCCTCTGTGACTTCAAAGGAGATGCGAACGCCACGGATCGGGTTTCGAAAGACAGGCCCGAATTCCAAACGGTCATAAAAAGAGAAAATACACGCACGCACCCACAGACACACACTCACATACAAAGACTGTATACACAAATATTATACCTGCAAATATGAATGTACCTGCCATTGTAGTGCTCGCTGCATGTATGTGTTACTAGTGTAGAATCGTAGAATTGACTGTAGTAGGTTAGTTTTCATGTTAAACGATAGTAATAGAGTGTAAAGTGTATCTTCTTTATATGACGAGAGACACCTGTCGAGTTTGATCTCTCCGTAAAGCTGTGAATCCGAGCTATTCACTCATGTACGTTACATTTCTGCCAAATGCATCGTTCAATGTTTAATAATACTATGAAAGAAATGCACTGATTCAACATACCATAAATTTATTCGGGAGACAGGACAAAGGAATGTGGAAACCCGCCAAATCGCAACGCTAGCATTGGAGGACGTTATCAAGAAGGCGTTCTGGTCTGTTGTCTTTAAAACACCATGACACGCGTCTTTTGGTGGCACAAGTTTTCTGCACGAGTTCCTGCCGTCAAGACGGACTCTCTTCTTTATTTTCCGGTCATATTACAACAGTTAAACCTTCGTTTGAAACTTCGCCGAAACAACCTCCGGAAGAAGAAGCAACTATCAAACCGAGCGCTCCGAAACTCCAAGCACCCTGACTAACCTATGCAAGTATAACGTTTTTACGATCTTAAATACTGAGTTTCCTTGCTGGCTCTTAAAGGTGAACTGTTGCAATTTGACCTGCTTTGATCATCTCTTTCGTTTCTGCCTTTCCCTCTACTTTGTATGTATTTGTATTTACTTGTGTCCATTTAGCCGTATAACCTGTGTATTACCCGTTTCGTATATTAAACTCATTTTATCCATGCTTTTTGTTCACTTGCTCATTTTAGCAACAACCGAGTCACTTTAACGTTCTGATTCTAATATCCTTGCTCTATATTTGAAGGCTATGATAGAAAGTTAGTCTCCCGGCCCGAGAATAACATTTCTGTCATGATAATCTGTGGATAATTGTCCGTTTCGGTGGACGAACTGATAGTTTTCCACATAATTATTCAACCAGAACTAATCATATATGTGATTGATTATAATTCGTTGTAGTTAATTCACCATATATGTTTAATTCCCCATTGGGTCGATATATGAACGTCATAAAGCTTTCTGAATTATGATATTCATATTTCATCCATAAATTGATTAATAACTGTACATCGCTACAAATGTTTGTTTGTTTTCTGCAGTGACAGGAGGCCACTAAAACACGACCTTTGTGCCTGAACAGGCAAATACGAACAATGCAACATTACAAAATACAATTACGTAAATGTGAACAAAAAAAAATGTAATAAATGAACTGAACTGATCTAAACTCAATCGACTTACAGTATCTGCCTGAACACAAGTCCTTCCTCCTGGTCCACATGGACTAAACTGGGTGTTCGCCTGTGTGACTGATAAATGTTGTCTGTTTTTTGTCCTTCATCCTCCACTGCGTCCTCATCAGTCCATCTTTTTTCACCTCTTTTATCAACATCATCACAACTATTTGGCCGTTTAAAGAAACTTTTCACACTCAGCTGCTGTGACATTTTTGCAATTGTATGTAGCTGAGACTACAGCCATGTAGGACAAAGAGATCACACAATTAATATTGACACAGACCATGCAAAATATTGTTAAAGTCCCTGAAAAGTCATCTTAAAGTATGTGTTCTGAGTTTGTCACACCGCAGAAAAATGTGTTATTAACCACCCAGCCAAATTTGAATGATTTAAAAAATCAGCAAGTAAATGAAATAAGTTATCAAAATCTCAAAAAAATAGGCAGCATTGTCTGCTCTCAAATGCTGGAGGCGTGTCCGTTGTCGGCGCTGAAACCACCCATCTCAACTGAGTCAAACATACTGATGCATATAAAAAGAATCATTTAGAGGGTTGCAAATTTTAGTAGAGTTATGTGGACTACCTACTAATTATAACGTAAGCAAACTCGGCAACTTATACTCACATTGGTGGGCGCAACTTGCCCACTCGAAATCCCTCGGGTCTCTAGCACCTGATGGCAATTTCTACAAAATCATAAATGACAAATGCTGTTTGAACTATGTTATAATGACCATTAATTTATGTATTAGTTAGCTTATGTACTAGCATAGCATAAAATGCCCTTTCAAGGAAAGTCTGTTCACTCGGTGGCTCCTATTTCGAGCATACTGCGTTGCAGTTTCTCCCATTCATAACTAATAGGAGTGAGCCGTTTTTCTATATCTATAAACAGGGGTGCACATAACTGGTGCACAGGTGCGCATGCGTGGTAAATGATGCATACCAGAAAAGGAGGGAAGCGCTTCGGAGTACCAACATTTTTGGGGACAGGAACACGTTTACTTGCAGGAGTAGGATTTTTCTCCATCTCTGGTAAGATAGCAATCAATCTTCTTTCACCCATAGAGAACATTTGGAGCATCATTAAATGAAAAATACGTCAAAGACAACCACAAACTCACAGCAGCTGGAAACCTATATCAGGCAAGAATGGGACCAAATTCCAACACCAAACCTCCAGAAACTCATTACCTCAATGCCCAGACGTCTTCAAACTGTTTTGAAAAAAAGAGGAGATGCTACACCATGGTAAACATGCCCCCGTCCCAACTATTTTTAGACCTGTAGCAGACATCAAATTTGAAATTAGCTAATTTTGTGCATAAAATTGTTAACTATAATATATTGTGAATAAAATATTGGGTCTTTTAGTTTTCATTATATTTAAATTATAAAAAACGGGTTGTAATTACAGTTCACCTAATGCAATTAAAACTGAAGTTTACTTAATCCATTTGTGCTGGGACTACATAAATAATTTTTGTTGACATAACTAAATTGGCAATGGATCTGTAGTTTCCAGCATGCCTGGCAAGGGACTGCATTAGAGTAAATTATGGCTGCCTCTAAAATTGCATAGTCTCTTGAGTAAGTATTTATTTTGAATAAGTTATTACTTCTCAACTACTAAAAAAGTATGTTCTGTATAGTATGAATGCAATCCAGACGTACTACATTTGCCATGTTGTCATTAACACGTGACCTACCACCATCAGTTGCGCCATTTCACTGCCATTTTCAAATCCTCTCCCTTGGCCTCGTGGGATAGTAAAGTGTCCATTAAATGCACACTTCAGAATCTTGCTGGAAGTAGTAAGTCATCTGGGTATTTTTTGCTTTCTCTTTAATGAGTAGTACTGTGCATGCAAGCATCTTTTAAGATACTGGTTTTTGCCTACTATATAGTAGGGAAGTATGCAAGTTCAGATGCAGCCTAAGTGTAAAGGGTATAACATGTTAGTGCTTAATGTTCAGTTATGTTGGACATTTAGAAGAATTTCTGTAATGTTTTTGAACTTTTTTTAATGGTTTTGAAGCTATTTGATAGTTACGGTGTGAGTTCACTCAGTGAGTAATAGAGTAACCTCAGTACTGACTGATAAGTCTCTTCTTATTTCTTCATATACATTGGATATAACAATGAATGAAACTGCACTCATTTAGATCAGTACAATAAGAAGGAAACAAGTTCATTTAAACAAATAAGGTTTTGTTGAGCCAACTTTATGGATGAATTCACTTTCAAATGAAAATTACCCCAAGATTTACTCACCCTCAAGCCATCCTAGGTGTATATGACTTCCTTCTTTCTGATTAACACAATCAGAGAAATATTAATAAATATCCTGACACATCCAGCTTTATAAAGGTAGTGAGCAGGACCAAATGAGTATGGGCTGAAGAAAGTGCTTGGATGGATGGATGGATGGATGGATGGATGTGGATGGAGACACTTTCTTCAGCTCATACTCATTTGATAACACTTTTATGAATATTTCTCTGATTGTGTTCATCAGAAAGAAGAAAGTCATATATACCTAGGATGGCTTGAGGGTGAGTAAAGCGTGGGCTAATTTTCATTTCAAAGTGAACTAATCCTTTAATAAATATAAGTTCTTGTGTCATACTAACCAGCAATAGTGTATGCTATTATGTTAAAGACATGGTTAGTATGACACAGTAACTTAAATTAGTTGGCTCAACAAACAAACAAAAACTTGAGAATAAATATGTGGCCTCTTTCTGAGTGTGTATGATGAAATTATTTCTCAGCATTGTGTTATACTCTCCACTGTCCAAATATAGATGCAACACATTTTGACATTTGCAACACACAAGGGTCCATATGTATGGCTTTTCTGATGTAGTAAACTAAACCTGCACAGCACTCAGACCTCATACTTTTTCTCTTTATAACTCATAGCAGGACATAGATCAAAAATGGACTTTTATGCAGCAGGACCACAGAGATGAATGGTGCTTGAGTTATGTAGGAGGAAATGGCTTGCTTTTTCAAACGTTTTCATATTTGAAAAGGAGGGAAAAAAATGATCCTTTGAGATTTATTTTGCTCAATGCCTAGGATTTTACTTCCTCCTAAACTGGATTTTATGTTAGATCTGATCAAACAATTGACAACACAAAGAGTGAATAACAGGTGAAGTCACAATGTTTAAAATGGACCCACATTATCTCTTGCCAAATCAACTAGACCAACACTAATCTTCATTGCCACCATATTTCAGATTAACTAGAGCCATCAGCTATGTGATGGAATAATCATACAGTCTGTAAATCTGGATATTTTAATTTTCCAAGAAAAATAAATGGATTTGCTATTTTTCCTAACCATATTTACACCGATAAGGCATAACATTATGACCATCTTCCTAATTTTGTGTTGGTCCCCATTTTGTTGCCAAAATAGCCCTGACTCGTCAAGGCATGGACTCCACTAGACCCCTGAAGGTGTGCTGTGGTTTCTGGCACCAAGATGTTAGCAGCAGATCCTTTAAGTCCTGTAAGTTGCGAGGAGGGACCTCCATGGATCAGACTTGTTTGTTCAGCACATCCCACAGATGCTTGATTGGATTGAGATCTGGGGAATTTGGAGGCCAAGTCAACACCTCAGACTTGGTGTTGTGCTCCTCAAACAATTCCTGAACCATTTTTGCATTGTGGCAGAGTGCATTATCTTGTTGAAAGAGGCCACAGCCACCAGGGTATACCAGATTTTCCATGAAAGGATGAACACGGTCTTCAACAATGCTTAGGTAGGTGGTACGTGTCAAAGTAACATCCACATGGATGGCAGGACCCAAGGTTTCCTGGCAGAACATTGTCCAAAGCATCACAGTGCCTCCGTCTGCTTTCCTTCTTCCCATAGTGCATCCTGGTGCCATGTGTTCCCCAGGTAAGTGACGCACACGTACCCGGCCATCCACATGATGTAAAAGAAAACGTGATTCATCAGACCAGGCCACCTTCTTCCATTGCTCCGTGGTCCAGTTCAGACCACGCTGATTCAGCACGCTTCCCCTTTAAATGCTTGCGCTCCCCGCCCCCGAGCTTGAGACTCTATAATACATTGCATAAACAAAGTTCACAGAGCTAATATAACCCTCAGAATGGATCTTTACAAAGTGTTCGTCATGCAGCATACTCGATTATGTAAGTATGGTATTTATTTGGATGTTTACATCTGATTCTGAATGAATGTGAGGCTGTGCTCTGTGGCTAACGGGGTAAAGCTAACATTACACACTGTTGGAGAGTTATAAAGAATGAAGTTGTGTTCATGAATTATACAGACTGCAAGTGTTTAATAATGAAAATAACAACATGATTCTGATCTCCGTGAATACAGTAAGAAACAATGGTAACTTTAACCACATTTAACAGTATATTAGCAACATGCTAACGAAACATTTAGAAAGACAATTTACAAATATCACTAAAAATATCATGTTATCATGTATCATGCCAGTTATTATTGCCCCATCTGCCATTTTTCACTATTGTCCTTGCTTGCTTACCTAGTCTGATGATTCAGCTGTGCACAGATCTAGACGTTAATACTGGCTTGTCTAATTCCTTGAACATGAGCTGGCATACGCAAAAGTTGGGGGCGTACATATTAATGATCCCAACTGTTGCGTCACAGTCGGTGTTATGTTGAGATTTGCCTGTTCTTTGGAGGTCTTTTAAACAAATGAGATTTACATAAAAAGGAGGAAACAATGGAGTTTGAGACTAACTGTATGCCATTTCCATGTACTGAACTCTAATTATTTAACTACGTCAAGGTAAATTCACTTTTTAATTCTATGGCACCTTTAAATTAAGGCAGACTCTTAAATAACTTGCTTACACTTACAAAAACTGGTATAGGAGGAAGTATTTAAACAAAAAGTTATACACTTCAACTTTTAAACATATGATTAAACATTAAAAAGCAAAGAAGAAGAGAACGTCATGACTGACCTTTAAGATGCCTGTAATATCTCTCATATCAATAGGGAGGCTCTTTCTTAAACTATGGGTCACAGGAGTGGACATCGCTCTGTGATCCTTCTCTTCCACATTGTGAATGGTTGCGAAGAGTCTCAGCCCTCAAACTGAGTCTCACTCCTGTCATCTTGTGCACAGTGAGAAATGGATGTGATTCATTTTGGAGCTTGTAATATCTTCAGGGGTAACCGGTCCCTGGGGGGCACAAGCACGGTATTAAAACTGTCCATCCTCTCGATAGTCACGTCTACATCCTTTCCTGCCATCCTCAAGGGAGTGAATGATGGAGGAGGTGTAAAGAGAGACTAGGGTCAGAGGAAGGATGAGAGAGGATATTGCACAGCTGTCTGCTCATCTGCCTCTGAAGTCAGAGAGGAGCTGTGTGAGTGGACACCGGTGAAATAGAAAAAGCGGCTGGAAAGGCAATTAGCATGAAATTGAGGCTTTGGAAATGAATGGGACCTAGATATTGTCTAATCAATAGATTGAAACAATAAAACATAATAAGAGCTGTGTATATTTTAATATTATGAATATTTATGATAATTTAATGATAATATTTATAAATTATAAATACAATCATTTAAATTATATTAAATGATTATTAAACTTAATTAAATTATAAATAATTTAATTCATTTATGTTGAATAATTTAATTAAATTATAAATAAATTTAGAGCATAATTTAATTAACTAAAATAAATAAATTTAGACCATAATTGCTGACAACCAATATTAGGAAATTACGACAAAGTTGAATGTTTCTAATAGGAAATTTAGAACAATATTTTGCCATAAACACCTTTTTACAAATTGATTGAAAGGTACATATTGGTTAAAAAAAAACAACAAGTTTTTATTTTTATTTTTTATTTACTTATTTATAAATAAATGTATTTTATTTGCATGTAATATGAGTTATTAATATGAATATTTATAACAATGATATATATTTATATACTAATACATTTAGAGCATAAATAAATCATTTAAAATTGTTTATTTATCAAGAAACCTGATTCTAAAAAAGTTGGGACATTGTACAAATTGTGAATAAAAAAGGAATGCAATAATTTACAAATCTCATAAACTTATATTTTATTCATAATAGAATATAGATGTGGCAAGGGGGGCGTGGTCTGCAGCGGGAGAGAGTGTCAGGAGACACGTGCTGAAATGAGTGGGTTAAGCGCAAATAACAAACACCTGTCTCTTGTTTCAGTAATTGCCATGGAGAGAGTATTTAACACCAGGAGAAACAGGAGCGTGTGAGAGAGAGAAGGACTACTGACTGCTGCACTCCGTGGATTTCTGTTATGTTTTGTTTGGAGTGAATTCATGTTATTTTGTGACCATTTTGTGCCTGTCTGCACACCTGTTTATTTGAATAAAAGCAGTCAGTAGTCAAAGCCGACCCTGTCATCTTCCTTCCTATCCTATGTACTGTGTTACACTAGAAAACATATCAAATGAGACATTTTGAATTTCATGCCAAATATTGGCTCATTTTGGATTTCATGAGAGCTAAACATTCCAAAAAAGTTGGGACAGGTAGCAATAAGAGGCCGGAAAAGTTAAATGTACATCAGCTGGAGGACCAATTTGCAACTTATTAGGTCAATTGGCAACATGATTGGGTATAAAAAGAGCCTCTCAGAGTGGCAGTGTCTCTCAGAAGTCAAGATGGGCAGAGGATCACCAATTCCCCCAATGCTGCGGCCAAAAATAGTGGAGCAATATCAGAAAAGGAGTTTCTCAGAGAAAAATTGCAAAGAGTTTCAAGTTATCATCATCTACAGTGCATAATATCATCCAAAGATTAAGAGAATCTAGAACAATCTCTGTGCGTAAGGGTCAAGGCCGGAAAACCATACTGGATGCCCGCGATCTTCTAGCCCTTAGACGGCACTGCATCACATACAGGAATGCTACTGTAATGGAAATCACAACAGGGGCTCAGGAATACTTCCAGAAAACATTGTCATGAACACAATCCACTGTGCCATTCGCTGTTGCCGGCTAAAACTCTTTAGGTCAAAAAAGAAGCCATATCTAAACATGATCCAGAAGCGCAGGCGTTTTCTCTGGGCCAAGGCTCATTTAAAATGGACTGTGGCAAAGTGGAAAACTGTTCTGTGGTCAGACGAATCAAAATTTGAAGTTCTTTTTGGAAAACTGGGATGCCATGTCATCCGGACTAAAGAGGACAAGGACAACCCAAATTGTTATCAGCGCTCCGTTCAGAAGCCTGCATCTCTGATGGTATGGGGTTGCATGAGTACGTGTGGCATGGGCAGCTTACACTTCTGGAAAGGCACCATCAATGCTGAAAGGTATATCCAAGTTCTAGAACAACATATGCTCCCATCCAGACGTCGTCTCTTTCAGGGAAGACCTTGCATTTTCCAACATGACAATGCCAGACCACATACTGCATCAATTAACACATCATGGCTGCATAGAAGAAGGATCCAGGTACGGAAATGGCCAGCCTGTAGTCCAGATCTTTCACCCATAGAAAACATTTGGTGCACCATAAAGAGGAAGATGTGACAAAGAAGACCTAAGACAGTTGAGCAACTAGAACCCTGTATTAGACAAGAATGGGACAACATTCCTATTCCTAAACTTGAGCAACTTGTCTCCTCAGTCCCCAGACGTTTGCAGACTGTTATAAAAAGGAGAGGGGATGCCACACAGTGGTAAACATGGCCTAGTCCCAACTTTTTTGAGGTGTTGATGCCATGAAATTTAAAATCAACTTATTTTAAAATGATACATTTTCTCAGTTTAAACATTTGATATGTCATCTATGTTGTATTCTGAATAAAATATTGAAATTTGAAACTTAAACCCATCATTGCATTCTGTTTTTATTCACAATTTGTACAGTGTCCCAACTTTTTTGGAATTGGGTTTAACAAGTATTAGTCAATATCAACAAAGTGGAATGTTTCTTTAAAAAAAAAATGGTTTTACTATGAAGACCTGTACTCTCAGTATTAAGGAACCATACCAAATTAATTAAAAAAGTATGAATATTGTTTTAAAGTGCCCCTATTATGGATTTTTGAAAAATAACTTTCATGTAGTGTGTAACAGCTCTAAGAGAATGAAAACATCCTGCAATTTTTTTTAATCTGAAAGTGTACTGTATATAAAGTTATTGTCTTTCAACAATACCATAGCAGTACAATCTTTTGTTGTGTTCCCATCATTTTACTGATGACTGCTTCTCAAAAGTCTGGGAGTTTAACGCAGGATTCACAAAATGCTTGGACTTAAAATATGTATCAATGCCCAGTTTATTTGGTCCAGCTTGCTCCTCTGAATCTCAACCTGTAAGTAATATTACTAATTGATGTTTATATTGTCTAGCGATCGTTCAAAATTCGTAGTTTTGTATGTTATGTTGTGTAACATACACCCTAGTCTGTATGTCTCCTGCTAACCGGCTAACTCACGTTTCTGAAGTTCTGCTTTTCAGATGTGGCTCCAATATTGTCTAAAAATGTGTCGATTAATGCAGCTTGTCTGTCTTATTATTTGGAGTATTGATCAAGGATGGAGCACGACTTTTGTTTACAAAGTGTAATGCATTATCAGCTATTCACGTTTGTGCTCAGCTAACGTTGGAGTTTATATCTGTAGGCTTGGTTCGCTTACATAACTGTTAAACAAACTGTTTTTTTCCTCTGCGTTTTTGTTATTACAGTAGAGTGGAGCTCTATCTGTATTGAAATAGGATGTTAAGATGCTAGTCCACGCTAACTAGTTGAAGTATTCTCTCTGTAAACAGTAAACACCCATTGTAATGTCAAACAATGATATAGCCATTTCTTACTTTGTTAATAGTTAAGACGAAAAAGTCTGTGTTCACATCTGGCCTAAATGTTTATCTTATGTAGGTTTCCAGCTTCTCTTGGCATTGTGATCCAGTTCCCACAGGTGCACCTACATAAAGTATAACAGTGACGCTGCTATCAAATCTTATAAATAACGCAAACTAGGGTGACACTTACCATATAGGACCGTCCTACTCCAGTCGTGACTGCGAATCAGTTTCTAGTTCATCGACTACTTCAGATGTTTCATCGTCGGACTCAAGCTCGAATTGATGCGGTAAAATCGATGCTATCAATTCTGCCATCTTGCAAATTAATAGCAGTCATTCAGTTATGGCAATGGGTGTTCTCAGTAGACCAATCACAAAGGAATGGGCCATCTGACCAATCAGAGCAGTGTAAGCTCACACAAAGGAGGGGTTTAGAGAGACTGATTCTCTGAACTGCTTTTAACGAATTGTTTACAAAACATTGAAATTAATTGTTTTGACCTTGCTTGCATGTAAACCTTTTGTAGGAGACTCCCAAAACAATATTAGGAACCTTAAAAAGGCATAATAGGCGCACTTTAAAAAAATAATTTAAACCAATTATCAGTCTATTTATAACCAAATGTTGTGTAATATAAATTGGTGGTCACCATTTTTGAAACTGCCCCAATGGTACTAATCCATAATTGATATAAACAGAATAAAAGGGATACAGTGCACATAGCACAGTGGAGGATTTGGCTTTCAGAGCCAAAATGCTCCCCTTTGAGGAGGACCATTATTTATCTCGTAGGAAACGGATATTAGTTGACAACATGTGCCATCCAACGGGGAAAGACGCACTAGCACACCTGTTGTCTCCGTCTCTATAAATACAATCAGAGATTTCAAAGACACATATTCAATAAACAAACTGAGAAATAATCTGTCAAAACACTCAGATCTGGCAAAATGGGATAAAAGAGGATGAGGGACATCTAATCACGGTTGTGACACTGCTATCTGTGCCGGGTTATGTAAACACAGACGATGAAACGTCCCCCTAGTGTCTCAAAGAGCTCAAAGACAAACAAAACAAAATAGTGGAGGAAACTGGAATTATCTCACTAAACAATATCAAAAAAGCTCTGTGAAAACACCACTGGCACAGCAGATGATATTTAATAATTCATTATCAGGACAATTACAGGATGTTTGAAACTTTATAACCCATTTTATTCTTCCCAACAGAGCGGAAATATGCAAAACCACTGTAAACACATAAGCTTTGTTCCAAAAACCTTCAGTCTTCAGTAGCAAAGAAGGCAATCCCAGACCCAGAAAGCATTGAAACAAGCTGGATGGCAGACAAGACAAGATGAGAGAAATATTAATTTATAAATATATTTAATTCAATATTGGAAACAAAGTATTGCAAACAAACAAACAAAAAAATGTATTTATTACCTCAGATTTGTGTCCAGTGTATAGGTTGTTTGCACATGACTTCATTGCTGTGGGGCAAAATGCAGCTGGAGGGCAGGAAGTGATTTTTCTATATAGGAATCACTATCACAAACTCAAAATTCCTAAGTTTTGCGATGTGTATGGTTGCTCAAATCGATCAAACTGAGAAACCACAAAGAGCTTTTATCGTTTACGTAACTTTTATCATTTTTTTACTTTAAAAGTAGTCGCCTTTGCGTCTGGTGATACAGAAATTAATATGGAGACCTGCTTACCTTTTTTGTTTTTGACTTGGTTAAATATTCACATTCTTCATGGTATCGTTTGGAGGGGAGAGAAGACATTTTATCTCATTGCATGATCATTTGGTGTTTTCACTGAAGTTTTGTAGAAATCCGTTCACAATGTTACTGTGAAAATTGTGTCATGCGCTGCTGCTTCAGCCATCATATGGTTGAAAATGTTCAAATAAATTAGTTTTTTTTGTTTGTTTTTTTTGTATTTATTTCAACAAATGACAACCAAAATCAAACCCATAGAAGCTTGTGAACAGTTCTGAAGTGGCTGCGTGCAAGTTATGCTCATTGACAAGCCAAGTGAGAGTCATACTCGCAAGTGTAATGTTAATTATTAAACCAAACAAAATACAAAACCTTCAAAAACACTCAGCAATGTTATTATTTTATAAGTGATAGGCAGCGGGTTTAATCAGTGTCATTAGATTTGCTATATGGCGTCTTCCGCTCTTCAACCTGCTTCCCTTAGTGTTTTTACATGTAGAAAAAGCAAAAATTGTATTACACTGTCCTTTTTTTTTTTTCCCTTAACAATAATGTGACCTACACTGGAGACATTTTTCACAATCATGACAGAAAATCAAAATACTGCCCTAAACTCACTTGCGGAAAGGCAGCACGATATAAACAAACCAGTCAACAACTGAACATGGCGTGACGGCAGCTTCATATTCTCTATATCTACCACCTCAATGGCAGACAGGTCTTTTAGTTCAGTAGAAAAATCACTCCTCTTCATAACATGAGGATTATGTCCAACATATGTGGTGATTTTCTGTTTATATCTATAGTGTCTAAACCGCTAAAATACAGAATTTCCTCTATGTCTTCCATTCTGTTTCTTTACTTCCTGCCCTTCAGCTGAATTTCACGTGTCATCAGAACCATGTAATTGCAAACAAGTTATTAGCTTTGCATGCTTGTTAGCAACATGCTAACATCCACTTTTGAGTCTCCAGTGCACTTCAAAGTACTACTACGAGTTTCAGTCTTTGTACAGCACTCCAAATGAGTCACTTATGAGGCGGTTCACTAGGTTTTGAAATTGAGATTTAGTCTAATTTATTTTCAACTTAATGCTTATTGATATATTACCTAAAGGAATCACTGAGAACTAAAATAAATATTCAGGCAGGAGTTGAAAGTACTGATATAGAGGGAAAAGAGGTTTTTTAAACTTTGAAGTTCTTGGCAAACTACAATCCAACTTAATTTTAACTGATTCATCAAACTTTTGCTTCATTTCAGGCTTTGTTCTTGCGGCTTATTTGACTAGAGGAAACGCTTTTTATTAACTTTACCATGGATTTCAAAACAGAAGCTCCTGGCATGTTGTGATTCAGAGTTAATGCTGTGGAGATTTTAAGGTATGTTTGCGGCAATCTTTCCATTGAGCAATACTATACAAATCATTCATAACTCCAGCGGATGCCCTAAAAATGTCATCCCAGCACCACCCCGTTTCTCCCCAGGGCCGGTTTTCTCTCTCATGCTCTGTCTTTCTCTGTTTCTATTGCTCTCTGCAGTGGCACCATTCGTTTTATCCTTCACTATCTCGCCCACACTTTAGACGTCAATATAGATTTGATATTGCTGGCTGTTTGTTCCTTAAAACAAAGTATGGTGAACCTCTGACAGCTCCTACCTGAGTGGCCTAAAGGGGAAAAAGCAGGATGGCTTTAAGTTGTTGCATGGATTTAAGATGAATACGCTGCTCATGGATGCATGGACATTTGGGCTGGAAAGGGTTCAGATCAGACCTGAGAATACAATCATAAATCAATTAAGTAACTTATCTGTTGGTCTCTTTCTCTCACTGCTTTACATTTCAGTCCTTTTATACAGTATGTAATATACATCGAGCATCTCAAGAAATTGATATTTTCATTTGAACTGTGTGTGAATAATATTACTACTAATTATTGTGGTCTTTGGTTTAGAAATATTCAGTTTTGTGCACATGAATGATAAAGTGAATGTTCAGTGCCATATTTTAATAATATTAATGAGTTGGTTATAACTGAGCTCATAATCAACTAATCTAAAGATAATGATGTAACACAGTTCGTAAATGTGGGAAGAAGGAGGCGGGAACCGGCGAACATTCAACGTAACTTTAATTCAAAAATAAACAAACAACAAAACGAAAGTAATGCCGGCAGACCCTCGCGGACGTCTGCCGGCCACACAAACATAATAAAACATAAAATAAAGTCCAGGCCTGGTCCTCTCTCGTCCTTCACTGATGTCGCTCCTCCTTTTATGCCTCCGGAGCTCCTCCGTGAGAGACTCGAGGCCGGCACGCCTCGCAGGTGACGCTCATTATCACTCGCGTCACCGGCCTCGCGCCGTTCCCTCACGGCTCTCGCCCGCCCTGCTCGTCACATACCCCCAACGCCCCTCGCAGGCCGGGGGGTACCTCCGAGACTGCGCTTTACTCCCCCCCGGGGCCTGTCTCGGCGGCCGCAGCACCTGGGGGTAAGGACAGACGAGACGAGAGAAAGGAGACGGAAGCAAGGGGAGCGACAGGACGAGAGAGGGGAGAGAGGAAAAGGAAAGAAAAAAAAATGCTGGGTCCGGCTCCCAGACACACTGCCGCTCGGTCCTCAGCCTGCCAAGAGGCTCTTCTTCGCGGTGCCATGCGGTGGCACTGGACGCTCGGTGGACGGCCCGATCCTCGACCGCCTCCTGGCGGCCGGCGATGGCTCCTCCGACTGAGGGCAGCCGGCAGCGAGTCCCCCGTCCCCTGCTCCTCCCCTTCATGGCGGACGGCAGCAGGCTCCGGCCCACGGCAGACGGCGGCGACTCCTCCGCTCCCTCCAGGTCCAGGACGGCAGCCACCCCACCTCGTCCCAGGAGCACGGCATCCGGGTCTCCGTCCCACCTTTCACAAGGCTCCAGCACCACCGCCTCGGGCAGCCTTTCGCGGTCTTCACTTCCGCGCTGCCCGAACTCCGCAGCACCGCGATCCCCCTCAGCAGCGAGGGCTCTCCGACAGCATGTCCCTCCTTCCTCCCGGGTTTCGGCACCAATGTAACACAGTTCGTAAATGTGGGAAGAAGGAGGCGGGAACCGGCGAACATTCAACGTAACTTTAATTCAAAAATAAACAAACAACAAAACGAAAGTAATGCCGGCAGACCCTCGCGGACGTCTGCCGGCCACACAAACATAATAAAACATAAAATAAAGTCCAGGCCTGGTCCTCTCTCGTCCTTCACTGATGTCGCTCCTCCTTTTATGCCTCCGGAGCTCCTCCGTGAGAGACTCGAGGCCGGCACGCCTCGCAGGTGACGCTCATTATCACTCGCGTCACCGGCCTCGCGCCGTTCCCTCACGGCTCTCGCCCGCCCTGCTCGTCACAAATGACCTAATCTTTGCAGTTTGCTTCTTGCAAAAAAAAAAAAAAAAAACTTCATATTTGTTAGATACATGCTTAAATAAATCATATAAGTTGTGTAAAAGTGATTCACTTACGCTTACTTTTGCAATAAAAAAGAGCTTTTGTCAGCTTGTCCAGATAAAAGCGCACTGTAACAGATTTCTGTAATTTGAACAGTATTTTACTGTAATATGTGCAGTAAGATACTGTAAAATGTAAAAATATACAGTATATTACTGTAAAAGGCAAAGGATTATGGGAAAATATATGGTCACTACTGTAATTTGTAAATTTGTAAATCAATTTACAGTAGTGAACTTGCCCGTGGAAAACTGAATCTGATCTGAATACAAACAGCAGGAGAAACAAAATGTTAAATGCAAATAATAAAATGCAACCAACCATATATGTAGATAGGAGGAGAAAACACCATATTTTTCGTAGTCAAGGCTATATGTCTAATCAAAATAAACACATTTTTTGCCAACCATGTTTAGTGTGGTCTATCTTGGACTGCAGATTAAAAAAAAATAAAACAAATGACTTGTAAATTGTAGTCCGTTGCTGATTACAAGTTACATAATGAAAATTTTTGTTAGTAATGTAATCTAGATTACTCATTTTAGGTAATGTATTCGGACTACTTTTTGATTACTTTTAACCTTACTCATTTATCACTTACCTTCTAAAAAAAAAAAAAAAAAAAAAAATTGCTAATATAGTACTAAAGGTGGTTTTTTGGCTCGTAATCAAAGGGGAACCACTTTAAGTGCTGAATAGCACCAAATCTTGGTGCTTCAGTGGTTCTTCAGCGGTTCTTCACCAGTTCTGTGGGATGACTGTTGTGCTATATAGCACCACTACTGTATACAGAACTTTTTATAGGGTTAGTTCACCCATAAATTTAAATTGTCATTAATTATTCACACTCATATCGTTCCACACCCGTAAGACCTTCGTTCATCTTCAGAACACAAATTAAGATATTTTTGATAAAGTCCGATGGCTCAGTGAGGCCTCCATCGCCAGCAATAACACTCCCTTTTTCAATGCCCAGAAAGCTACTAAAACCATATTTAAAACAGTTCATGTTACTAGTGTTTCAACCTTAATATTATAAAGCAAGAATACTTTTTGTGCACCAACAATAACAAAATAGCGACTTTATTCCACAATATCTAGTGATAGGAGATTTCAAAACACTGCTTTAGGAAGCTTTGAATCTTTACGAATCATGTTAATTTGTGTTCCGAAGACCAACAAAGGTCTTACGGGTGTGGAATGACATGAGGGTGAGTATTTAATGATATAATTTTCATTTTTGGGTGAACTAACCCTTTAAGCCCCTGTATGGTGGTTCTTCAGTGGTTCTTTGGGTTGGTTAAGGTGCTATATAGCACCACTGCCATAAAAATAACCTGTTAAGCCCCTTTAAAGGTTCTTTACAAGCCAAAGAACCACTGTTGATGGTGTTTAGCACCATTTTTGTTGAAGAAATAAAATGCGATATGGCACCTTTTGAGCCAAGAACCACTTTTAGTGCTATATAGCATTTTTTTTTTTTTTTTAAGAGTGTAGATATAAATGGGATTATAGTGTTTTCCTGGCATAATGTACTTCTTAATGCATTTCATGTTGTTGATAAAGAATCGAAAATATATTCTTTCTATTTGGTCTCTCTCTCTCTCTTTACATATGTTATTCTTCCATTCTTTGTTATCAACAACATGAAATGCAATAAGAATTACATTATGCCAGGAAAATACTGCAGGGAGATTGTGAGCTGATGAAAACCTAATTAGTTAAATCATAAAAATGTCTAATTAAAATGAATTATTTGAACATAAAAACAATTGAACACTAAAAACATTAATATTTTAGTTGTTTACCTGCATTCATTGTTAACATTATCCAGCATCAGAGAACTCTGAACATGCAAATGTGCAAATATTTTAGCTCAAAGGGTTTGTCTGACAAAAAAGTTTGGGAATCCCTGCCTTAAAGCAGAACTAAGTAACTTTTTTTACCTTCATAAATAGTTTTCTAAGTCCTTACGATGGTTAATTGACTTGTAGTGGTGTGTTTGAGGTGAGCACTAACCCCCTCTGGCACGTCAACGCCAGAAAACAGCACTTGAAACTTGAGCTGCACCGACCCGAAACAATCTCGCCTCATGTTCACGTTCACGCGAGAGTGACAAAATGCTTTACAGTAATTCAAAAACAATGTATATATTATATCTTTATAAGACAATTTCGAAAATTACCCACCTCTATCGAGTGTACTGTATTTGCAAATTATCCACCTCCTCTTTCTTGTACTGTATTTGCAAAACTACTGTGCTGGTGAGCGTTGTAGTCGTTGTAGTCCAGAGCTGCGCTTGGAGTATTTACGACAGTGTGATTCACTGAAGGAAACTGTAGGGGGAGCTTCGCGAATCTTGCTTAGTTCTGCTTTAAATGAACAAACAATAATAAACATGAAAACATCAATGACATTACACATTCAATGTTTTCCAGATTTTAAATATTTTTGTCCAGACTTTTGTCCAGATCAATAATTAGGCTAGACGACTGGGTCAGAGCATCTCCAAAACTGCAGTGGTCAGTATCTATCAAAAGTGGATCAAGGAAGGAACAGTGGTGAACCGGCGACAGGGTCATGGGAGGCCAAGGCTCACAGGGGAGTGAAGGCTGGCCTGTGTGGTCCGATCCAACACACGAGTGACTGTAGCTCAAAGGCAACATTTTCTTTTCTTTTTTTTTTTAAATAAAACTAATAGTTTTAGTTAACAATAACACCACTGCTGGAGAGAGACATCAAGAAAACAATATTCAGTGTTTCGATATATTTTTGTTCACTTTCATATGCTAAAATGTTGGTGCTGTGTTTGGTCTCCACCGTGTCAAATGTCAAATCTGAGTCCTGAAACAAAACATGTTGAGAATACGTAATTTAAAGAGATTTACTCCAGAAATTAAATTCTGTCATCATTTACTCGCAGTCATGCTGTTCCATATAACATTCTGCTATAAATAACTTCGACTGTGTTCCATGGAAATAAAGTCAGACGTGTTTTGAAAGACACAAGGGTGATTTTTCATTTTTGAGTGAACTGTTCCTTTATAGAATACTTTAAAGACAAACTCGAGATGCTGTAAATGAGCTTTTGTTGGTATACGCTTCAAAGGCTCAGCGACTACAGTATTGATTACACCGCCACACCAAGTATATTTTGTGGTTTCTCAGCATGGCAGTTCATTGTTACAGTGTGACACTTGCTAGAGCAGTTAGACCTGCTCACTCTCGCTGAGCTTCGAGACACCTCTCCAGCTTGTTTTTCAGCTACGACTGCTGTCCCATGTCAGTCTTTCACACTCTCCCTCCCCTTTTCTCTCAGACTTCTCTTTCATTAACTGCTGCTGTCGGTGGGGAAGACCACTTTTATATCGAGCTTTCCAGCGCAGCACATAATCAGGTCTCCTCCTTAAACTCGGCAGGATTCTAACCAATTTGTCTCGCACAGCTGGAGATCATTGTTTCGATCTGCTCGACGGGAAATGTGTCAGCCTTGGCTGAAATTTTCAGTTCGTGCTGATGCCACTCTTGTGATTGGAGTCCTCGATTTTTGCCAGATGGCCAATCATTGTCGGGGATGCATGTCATGACATGCACAGGTAGCTGCACTAGGGTGGTTTGCATTTGCTGTTGTGTTGAACAGCATGATAAAGGGTTTATTTGGGTTTAATTGTACAATCCTCAATATACCACAGACTCTTGACTGAGGAACCAGCACTGACATCTGTAGGACATCTGTAGGAATTTCAGAATCATGATTAGTGAAATTAGTTTTTAATTTTATAGTACAGGATATCTGTTTAACATGGAAAGGATGAATTCCACATTGACTGGGGAACAAGATCAGGTGAGAATCACAAGACAAGGCTTGTACTTGTGGGTCATCTGAAGCATTGTATGGTGGAGCGCTGCCCACAAGGCCATGGCTCTGAATGTTTAATTTGAACTTGGATTACTGAAATATTTTGACTTTAGAAAAAGACAAAAATAAGTTGAGTGGTTTTGTATAATTGGCATATTGCCAAGTCTCTCGTCCTATTCATCAGATGAAAGGTGAAGCCAATTCACTTTAGTCTGTAAAACTAGATAACCTGTAGGGCATGATTTGATTGATCTTGATTTATTTTTAAGTTTTTTTTTTTATTTTTATTTATTAATTTAATTTAATTTAAGCTTTTTTTTTAGTTGTGGCTTGAGGTCTTTTCCTGCACTCTAAAAAAAATGCTGGATTGTTTTTAAAAAAACAAAAACAAAAAAAAAAACAATCCTGGGTTCTGCTGTGTAATTTTGTTATTTTTAATATTTTTACCCAGGTGCTGGGTAGTTTTTCTATATCTCAGCTGCTGGATCATTTTTAATGTTTAAGGTGCCATTGAACATTTTTTTACAAGATGTAATATAAGTCTAAGGTGTCCCCTGAATGTGTCTGTGAAGTTTCAGCTCAAAATGCCCATAGATTTTTTTAATAAATTTTTTTAACTGCCTATTTTGATGCATACTTAGAAATGCGCCGATTCAGGCTGCGGCCCCTTTAATTGCTCACGCCCCCTCCCAAGCTCTCAACTCTATCATTGCATAAACAAAGTTCACACAGCTAATATAACCTTCAAAATGGATCTTTACAAAGTGTTCGTCATGCATGCTGCATGCATACATCGGATTGTGTGAGTATTGTATTTATTTGGATGTATACATTTGATTCTAAATGAGTTTGAGGCTGTGCTCTGTGGCTAACAGCAAATGCTACACTGTTGGAGAGATTTATAAAGAATGAAGTTGTGTTTATGAGTTATACAGACTGCAAGTGTTTAAAAATGAAAATAACGACAGCTCTTGTCTCCGTGAATACATTAAGAAACGATGGTAACTTTAACCACATTTAACAGTACATTAACAACATGCTAACGAAACATTTAGAAAGTTTACAAATATAATTAAAAATATCATGTAATCATGAATCATGTCAGTTATCGCTCCATCTGCCATTTTTCACTATTGTTCTTGCTTGCTAGTCTGATGATTCAGCTGTGCACAGATCCAGACGTTAATCCTGGCTTGTCTAATGCCTTGAACATGAGCTGGCATATGCAAATATTGGGGGCGTACATATTAATAAGCCCGACTGTTACATAACAGTCTGTGTTATGTTGAGATTCGCCTGTTCTTCTGAGGTCTTTTAAACAAATTACATTTATATAAGAAGGAGGAAACAATGGAGTTTGAGACTCACTGTATGTCATTTCCATGTACTGAACTCTTGTTATTTAACTATGCCAAGGTAAATTCAATTTTTAATTCTAGGGCACCTTTAATGAACTCCCTCACATACCTACCCAGCACTGGGTAAATGTAACCCAATGTTGGTTAGTCTGTGCCAAACCAGTTAAAACTGGTACTTAACGGTCATTTTGTTTTCTGTTCTGAGAGAAAACTTCCTGATGGAAAATTCCTGAATGAAATTAAGATTTGTATTATATTGTATTCCTATCAAATTATTTCTGTATAAAGAGGAGAACATCTGTAGTCTCACATTTGACCTTTTTTTGTTTACATGTATGCCACAGTCTGCTTGGAACACTAGTGTAACGGAGGCCAGCTAGTAGTCGCTGTGCGAGTAAACCTCACTCCTCTGATCCCAAGAGACGCTCTAGCAACTGACGCTAGGGGTTGCATCCTTTAGCCTCCTTGTTAGAGTGTCTGACTCCCACGCCGGAGGCCCGTGCAGAGTGGGGCGACCAGGACCTGGGTAGAGGGGTTACACTAGCCTTCTACAAACGCAGCCGAAGTCCCTTTAAGACAAGTCATTTCACTTGGCAGCCATCTTTGAAAAGCCTCTCAGGAATTCAAGTGCAGCTCCTATCTCTTTGAATGGGGAAACATCAAATTCTCCAAAACTTTTCGCCAAGCTTATGATTAAATTTCATGTTTGAAATCACCAATGAAATCTGACAAAAAACTGTCTCACAAATTTTTGTTTCTAAATGCTCGAATCATTACAAAAAAACAGGCTGGACTAAGCACAGCCCCAAGCGGGTCACCGTGATTTTGCCAAGTAAGACATGTCACACATGGAACAACATATCAATCAACCAATCAGATATGAGGGACAAGTTTAACGTTTATGTCAAGTTAAGGCTTGCAACCAGGGTTAGGTGCTTCTACATCAATGTTATTCACCTATCTTTCCCCTCTGATTTTAGAGATAAGTTATGGGTATAGGTTTAGGGGTAGGAATAGGGTTAAGGCTACATTTTCAGACTGGAATGTTGTTCCAGGTCCAACAAAATGTGTTGATCCAGGAACATGTCTTACTTGACAAAATCACGGTGACCGTCCTAAGCGCGCGTCTCAGAACACTGACTTACCAATTAACGATTGCCACTTTTACTTTGAAGGCAGGACTTATTCCGCCATTTTGTGAGTTGCACTTTCTCCCATTCATAGCAATAGGAGTGCATCATCTTTCTGTATATAAAGTCTTTGACGCAGCACACACTGAATCTACACTCAAAGCAAATCTACACTATGCGTTTGACGGTTAAAATGTTAATGCCTAAAAGATGAGATAGCACAAGGTAATGTTGTTTTTTATGTAACTTTTCAAAAATGAATATATACAAAGTTCTGGCATGAAACTCTAGATGGCGCAGGCTAATACTGTAGGTCCTTTAACACACCTGCTAATTATCACATCAATATCTATAGGCCACAGATGATTGGTTCCTGCTGTATTAGTAGCCAATGAGCTTGCGCTTAATCTTTAAATACATGAGTTGGCATTGCTTAGTAGCGCAGCGTGCTTCAGAAACCCTCCACCTTCCCCAGCTCCACCTGTATAGATCTGCTACGGTTATTCATGTGCGCTATATACAGCAGCAGCATGTTTTACTTGCTCACAGCAGCGGGTCGTGTATGTATTGGCAGTAGCAAGTCCCATACTTGCTCTGCAACAGCAGCAGCAGCAATTAAGCAGCAGCAGCGTAGCAGATCTATTCCGCCAAGACCAAACATATCTACATCGTCATATCCATTACCATACCAAACACTCCGAGAGTTGTCATGACAGAAATAAGATTAATGAACTGGAACAGCCTACTGATACCAGCTTTCTTTGCACAGATTCCCACTGGCTGCTGTTTCTGCTCCTGTCACATCCTTAAACATTTACTAAATGTTTTGGAGTATTTTATGATTGTAAAAGACTAACTTTCAATTGAATAAAAAATTTTGTAAATGAACTGCTCCTGTTCTATCTGTATAGAGATATTGTACAGTGCACTTTTATTAATAAAAAGCAATATCAAATTGACTGACCCAGCACTGATTAAAAAAATCAACCCAGCAAGCTGCAAAAATGACCCAGCATGTGTTCAATATTTACCCATGCTGGGTTGCCAAATAACCCAAATTGGGTTTTTTTTTGTTTTTTTAACCCAGCATTTTTTAGAGTGTGATAATTCAAATAAATAAGAGGGCTTTAAATGTCAACCACAAAGGAAATTTGCTTAAAAATAGCTTAAAATGTAATGTAAATATTTAATGCCATATCTGGTGATTTGAACTTTCAAACTGTGTGAAATATATAAGATTTTAATACGAAAGAGATGATGATGATGATGATGGCTGAAGATGAAGGAATGTAATAAGACGGCCATCAGGCCAAGCGGATCAGAATCAAGCGTCTTCAATGTGACATCATGAAGCACCATGGCATCTCTCCTTCCAGATTTGCAGAAGCAGCTCTTAAATCCCCACTTGAATGAATCTGGCAAAAGAAAGATTATGAGGGGGAGTAAAGCAATCAATGTGAAGAAAAAAAAACTTTAAGGGAACTTAAGTGAACATTGCGTTAAGCTCCTTACACTGCTTTGGTTAAAAGCTTAAAAGCTTTTGGGGAAGATGCAGTTCTGAAACAGGACATTTAGAATACTCAATAAAAGATATATGATTCATGGGCATTTTTATAATAAAATGCTTGATTTTGGTTTATGAACACAAAATCTGATAAGTAAATTGTGTTAACTGCAACAGATGTTCCAAGAATTTTAATTTATAAAAGATTTAAATCCAAACATCTGGGTTACAAACTTAATTACTTTTGTGTCAGTAGGAGCAAAATCTTAAATAATGACGATTTTTTGACGATTTTTTGTCCGTATGCAGTTGTGTGTTATTCATGGGGAATTCATTTACAATCAATTGCATGCACTGTTTGTATTGTTATAGTGTCTGTTTTACTAAAGGAATTATGCAAATCAGTTAATGGCATGTGTGCTTTCCAAACTTATAGGCCAGTTTTGAGTACTAGATTGTGGCATCACTATCACTATTTAAATGTATAACTGTTGCCATGATAGTAATAGTGTGACGTTAATTGTGCCAGGCAAACAGCGCAGAGTTAGGTGCAATATAATGAGTCTAATTTGCATAGAAAGGAGGCGTGTCTGTGCTGAAATGACAATGACTTAATTTTGCAGTTTCCGTGCATTTAGTGCCTGGTTTAACAGGAACTACCACAAGCAAAATTGCCGCAACTGTTTAGTGAATTTGTTTCTCAATGACAGTGTAATGGATTCAGCATCAATGAAGTCAGTGTTGAAGTACACTTAAATATGGCCACTACACAGCTTGTTTTTACCAAAAGCAAGAGGGGGCACATGTACTTATTTTTATTCAGACACAATTACTGTCTGAATTAGTTCTGCTACATGTATCATAATCAACTAACTGTCAGCTTAATTGTGCTGATGCACTTGGTTTTTATATCATTAATTTGCCATCTGTTGAAAAGAGAACAAGAACAGAGACATTATGAAGATGGCACACACACACACACACACACACACAAAAACTCACCATTATCCAGAAGAATGACTTGAGTAATCAATAGTCAGAGAATGAACTACGCTATCAATTGCATTCCAATTGTTGGACAGGAATGACATCCCTTGCATATGAAGGATTGATTTCCAACTGATCCTTCTACATTTAGGAATGTAGAGATGCAGTTCTGCAGTGCCTTTTCAACTCTGTAACTTTTTTACAAAATAAATATGCTTGTGTTGGCATTTAAAGAAGCACTTATTTTAAAAGGGTATATCAGACTTGAAAATTTTCCATTTACAGGTTTAGAAGAAAATGAAGGTTATAAAATGTTATATTATATATTATATTAAATAATATCAAAATTAAAAGTATTACTTTGAGACATATCTGAGAGAAATCTTGGCATTAATAGGTTAAAGGCCCGTTCACACCAAGAATGATAACTATAAAGATAACGATAAAGATATAGTTATAAAAAATCGTTCTAAATATAATAAGAATAGCACTGTCCACACCACAGCTATAATTATGATACAGAGAAATGATATCATTGGGATCACTTTCAGAATGACTTTTTTTTTTCAGCTGTTGAATGATAAAACACTGACAATCAATCAGAATCCATTCTATGTTAAGGGTTTGAGTATTTAAAATGGCAGACGACATTGTGGAGAAGTTAATTGCTGAGGTCCAAAAAAAGCCACCGCTGTTTGACAAGTCAAACACCTTTTTCAGGGATGATTTAAAGAAAATGTATATTTGGAAAAAAATCAGTCATAATCTCTGAATAAATGATGAGAAGTATTAACAATGAGATCTTTATGCCTGGGTAGCAAACAGTGTAACACAAAATTACCTCAGGTATCCAGCGCTAGTTTCAACAACATTGTCTTGCTTCTTTTGAAGTTGCAGTCCACTATATTGACTTTGTCAGCTAAATTCACTGTTAGATTAGATCGATTACACTAGCTGTTCACTCGAAACATTGCATGCTGAGGACATCTGGTGGTTAAAGCCGTGTAAATGCAACAAGAACAGCAAAAACATGTTGTACACTTTTCTAAACTGCAGCGCTTGAGCTTAAAATAAACAGACTGTTATTGTTTGTTGATGTGGACGCAAATATAGTTATCGTTATCTTTGTAGTTATCGTTCTCTGTGTGAACGAAACTTAATAAACTGTCCAACTGAAAATCAGACCAACCCATAAATTCCATAAAATATTACAATCAAAAAAAATGGTGAGTAAACAATTGCTGACACAATCTAAGCTACCCTACCACCACATCTATAATTCATCAAAGATGAAATGTCAACATTTTGGTCCCTATCCCTGAACTGGTAGAAAACATTTAGCTCAAGCACTCTTGTCTATGACAAATCCCCATCTCTTTAATGAGATGTATTAGCAGCATATTGGGCTTATCAGTGTGACCTAGAAAGATGAAATGGAGGAGTTAGAGAGTTGGGAGCTTGCTCTCCTATAATCCCTGGAGAGGAAAACATCCGTCTCTCTGGGGCCTCCATCCCCTGGGATGAAATTACTGTGAAAAATTCCAGAATCCCACACCACAATGATCTCTACTTAAACAATTCTGTGCTTCCAAGCTCTCCTATAAGACACGAGCAGAATGTATATATATATATATATATAAACAAATTACACAAAAGTATATAAGAAAGACTGATGGACCAATTTCATGCTCCAAATAATAATGGGTGCTCCAAATAATAATGGGGCTCTGGTAAAACATTTACAATAACATAATGAAATAATGAAATAATAGCAATTTATAATAATATTTTATATATATATATAATATTTTATATATAATATATATATATATATATATATATATATATATATATATATATATATATATATATATATATATATATATATATATATATATAATAAAATTCATGTCTATTGTATTACTGAATGTTGTACAACTAATTAAAATTAACAATTAAAAAATAAAAGTGTTAATATCATGTATGTAAATAATCCAAATAATTACAATTAATAATGAATCATTTTAATATTTGAATTAGTTTTATGAATTTATTTAAAATTAATCACTATAATAAAACTGCAATGTCATGTATTTATGTATAAATAATCCAGATATATAAATGCCATATTGTCCTTGTTTTATTAAAAATTAAAATCAATAATGAAAATATTTAACAGTAATACATTTAAATAATACAAATATCAATGTACTTCATGTATAAATAATCCATATAATGCACCGAACTTTACACTTAATTACTATTTATATACATTGAAATTAATACATTTAAATTAAACATTGAAATTGAGATTTTATGTTAAGCAATCTATCAAAACTGCACAGCGCACATTTTATGTGAACTCTGAGGCTCATACAAATTAATGAATAATGACAGCAATTTAAAATTACAGTCAGCCTCTACATTTTCACAGTAACACTTTTAACAGAACATATTATACAAGTATCTGTAACCTAATTAAACAAAGCAAGTGAATGAGGGCGTATATTCATCCAAACCTGCCTACAGCTCTCTCTCATTTATTTACATATGGACAAGCTCGGCTCTGTCCACCTCCAGATAACGAGAGACAAGTGAGGTAGATGTAGCACATCAATTCTCCAAATGAAACCGGTGCAACTGCTTGAAACCGATGACTCATCAGGAGCAAAAATGGCCTTGTTTTGCAAGAAGTTTTGTTAGCCATCATTCCATCTTCTACAGTTTTGGTAATGGTTTCCTCCTGAAGTTCACTTGTATAATTTAGGCATAATCTCCATTCATTTACTTATTAAGACATGACGTCAAACATTACTATTTTACATTTTGCTTGCAAAATATGCAAAACATTTTAGTTTAGGAATGATCCATTTATTTTAGGATGTCTATTATTAATTCCTCTAGAAATCTCACAAATGTCTCATTGTTAACAAGTGGTGCTTACTATCCCTTAAGGCAGTGTTTCCCAACCCTGTTCCTGGAGGCACACCAACACTGCACATTTTGCATGTCTCCTTTGTCTGACACACCCATTTCAGGTCTTGGAGTCTCTACTAATGAGCTGATGACTTCAGTCAGGTGTGTTTGATTAGAGAGACATGCAAAAAGATGCAGTGTTGGTGTGCCTCCAGAAACAAGGTTGGGAAACACTGCCTTAAGGGATGTAAAGAGTCACTTAATGAAGATATATTTAGATGGGAAATATACGTTAATGATGAATGATTGGTCTATCAGTAAAGCCGGTGATAATGTAGTAGAATTAAATGTGATCCCATTGCCATTTAAACTCTGCCCTAAAATGTGATTGCAATCTAAATTGCATTGTATATTGGTGGTGACAGTCCAATAAAGCGTCTCGCAGCATGTTGGCCTATAGAGACCATTTTCACTCATGCCGCCTGATGCTTTACACAGAGTATAAATGTTTCTGAACACCATGATGTACTTCTGAGGACATTCAAGTCATGTTATTTCCAATCAAACTTTCAGTGTATTTCTGCTAGAGTTTAAAATAGCTTTTTTGACTGGGAAATCATAGTCCTATAGTCACCTCACTTACTAAGGGAATTTTCTGGCTTGCATTGATCAATATTAAAACAGACACTGCTTTTCAAGGAAATTTTCATGCAGCTCTCTATTAATAAGTTAAATCCCTAAAAGTATACCAAACCTAACATGTCACTCTCAGTTCTGTCACATTCACTGTGAAAACACTGTTAGCCACAGGCATCACACCGTTCACTGACCTCATAGTGCACCAAAATGATATCAGCAGTTCTGATCTGATTGGCTGGTTCTACAAAACTTTTGGGAACTTCTGAGCATCAGTCCACCTGGAAACAAAGTCATCAAATGGTACACAAAGTTTAGTTTAAAGCTCTTTAAAGAGAACTATCCAAATTGTACATTCTAAAAAATCCTGGGTTAAAAACAACCCAAGTTGGGTTGAAAATGGACCCAGCAAATTTTGTTGTTTTAACCCAGTGGCTGGGTTAAATGTTTGCCCAACCTGCTGGGTAGATTTTTTTAACTCAACTATTGTTTAAAAATTGCTTGCTTAAAATGAACAAATTAAAATGTATTAATATGTTTAATAAATTAACATTTATTAATATGCTTAATGAATAATAATTAATAAACATTTATTAAATTGCTTACACTCTAAAAAATGCTGGGTTAAAACAACCCAAGTTGGGTTGAAAACAGACAAACCCAGCGATTGGGTTGTTTTAACCCAACTGTTGGGTTAAATGTTTGCCCAACCTCCTGGGTAGTTTTATTGAACCCAACTATTGTTTGAAAATGACTATATGGCTGACTTAAAATTAATCTAAAATGAATCTAACCCAACTGCTGGGTTAAAACAACCCAATCGCTGGGTTTGTCCATTTTCAACCCAACTTTTTAGAGTGTATTAATAAATGTTCACCATTTGATTATTATTGTTGCCTATAGTAATTATGTGTCTGATTTTTAATTTCCAACCTATTTTGGGTTAATTTTAAGCCAGCTATATAGTAATTTTTAAACAATAGTTGGGTTAAATAAAACTGCCCAGCACATTGGACAAACATTTAAACCAACTGCTGGGTTAAAACAACCCATTCACTGGGTTTGTCCATTTTCAACACAACTTGGGTTGTTTTTAAACCAGCATTTTTTTTTTTTTTTTTTTCACATTTTTGAGTTATCTATGAAATAACATATATAGACAGACAGAAATTCTAATTACTGATTACAAAATTGTGGACTAGAGTTTGACACTATGTACAAGAAATGCAATTATTATCTTATATTATATTATCAATGTAAATGTAAATTGGCTGATCAAACAGTCTTGTCTAGAATATAAACAATAATTTGTGCTTGATAAAAATATACACAATCAAAAACCTCATAACCCCACTATTTCCAATTTGGACCCCTAAAAGGTTAGAAACTACCAGTCAGTTCCACTCAATATATCAAAACTAAAACAAAGGCCATGTTTACACCTGGTATTAAGATGTGTTTAGGTCGATTAGATCACAAGTGGACAACACTAAATACAGGTGTAAACGGGTCTAAAATTTTTTAGATTGACCACTTTTGATCACTTCCAGAGTGAATGTGTTCAAACGATGAGAATACTTTTTGTGCGCTAAAAAAAAAGCACTCGTCACTGAACTAAACACTGCTTCATGAAGCTTTGAAGCTTTACAAATCTTTTGTTTTAAATCTGAGCATGTATAAAACAATCTCAAACTGCCAAAGTCACGTAATTTTAATAAACGAGGCTTCGTTACGTCATAAGTATTTTGAAATTTCAATGGTTCACGTGACTTTGACATGCTCCGAACCACTGGATCGAAACAAAAGATTCGTAAAGCTTCGAAGCTTCATGAAGCAGTGTTTTGAAATCGTCCATCACTAGATATTGTTGAATAAAGTTATGTTTTTTTGGTGCACAAAAAGTATTCTTGTCGCTTCATAACATTAAGGTTGAACCACTGTAGTCTGTAACTTGAACTGTTTTAAATATATTTTTAGTACCTTTCTGGGTGTTTGAAAGTCTAAGTTAACTTGCTCTCAATGCAGGCTCTGAAGATGAACAAAGGTCTTACAGGTGTTGAACAACATGAGGGTGAGTACTTAATGACCGAATTTTCATTTTTGGGTGAGCTAACCCTTTAATAACAGGTGTAAACATGGCCTAACAGGCTAGAAACTACCAATCACACAATATCAAAACTTAAACTAAAGATCAACCATTTGCTTTCTTACCTACTTGTTCGCTACCAAGCAGGCATCAAACGAAGCCATTCTGATAATGCTGTCTAAAGGGTTGCAATTACTAACCCATCACTAACATCTTTATTTAACTCCGTACTTATGCACACATTTGACATGTGTCCAAATTTGAAGATATATGCAACATGACATGATAGGAACAGGATATCCTGTGGCATTATGCCATTTTTTCAACAATATCAGTTCCTGGTTTGAGACCAGCAGACCAGGAGTGATATTGAGAAATTTTTCCACACCTGTAGCACCTTTTCTGCAGTCATAAATGTCTCCAGATTGCGAACTGGCACCCTGGTGGTGGAAAAGGGGCTTTATTAGAGTCCGTCCTTCAATGCATTCTTTGTGTCAAAAGTGCTCAAAAAATGCTCAGAAAAGTACCATCACGCCTCTCTTCAACAAGTGGCATGATTTGAGGTTTCACTCATGTCTGGAGAACAAATGGTGAAGGATGTGCTACGAGTTTAATACTCGGGGTTAGTGATTTGAACAAATCCATAATCCTAAATCTGCCAGTACTAACAGTGATGCTTGACTTGGTAAGCTCTACTAATTATTACACAAATCTCAAGATATTACAGGAACAGCCTTTCACTTTCGCTGTGATCTAGTTTATGGTGTCAGGACGTCTCTGGAGCATAAGCTATTCACAGAAGACAGATTTGCACTTTTTTTTTCCATATTCGATGCAGCATGTAATTATACCCTCTAAAGGTGCGAGAGCACGAATGCCGTACTGCAAGAAAACTGGCATCTCTCTTACACACATTTAGTCTCATGAGAATGAATTTAAGATGAAAAACCATCTCAGTTTATAATGATGTGCGAATGGAGTGAGAGTTCTCTTTCTCTAGAGGACACTTGAAAAAAGCTTCCTGTCCAATACCTCCCTCATACTCGATTTATTTGTACTTTGCATGCAGACAATAACAAGAAGAACATCAGCCAGTGTCTAATGATGCCTTAGTCCCAGCACATAGTTGATCTATTTTAAAAAGCAGTACAACTGAATAAAATATCCTCCTATTCACACTTTCTAAAACAGAGACAATTTCATTCATGTACTTAAAACTTCAGAGACGTAATGTTTATGAATCCTGTATAATTTAAGGATTTTACATTTAAATAATTTAATATAAATATTATTATTTAAAGGAAATTAATATAGTTTGGAGTGCTATTAAACTTATTTCATGAACAATTTCCGATGGTGGACAATAACAAGTCGTTACTGTAGCTACTTAAAGAAATTAAGTAGCTGTTGACCTAAAAATGAAAATTCTGTCATCATTTACTCACCCTCATATTGTTCCAAACCCATAATTACTTTCTTACATCTTTGGAACACAAATTAAGATCTTTTTGATGAAATCTGAGAGATTTTTGTCCCTCCATAGACAGCCACAGTACACAACTGACACTTTGACGCATCAAAAAGTTCATAAAAGATCGTAAAACTAATCTAATTGAGTGGTTTAGTCCAAATTTTCTGAAGAGACACTTTTTATGAACAGATTGAATTTAGGCTTTTATTCACATATAAACATTGATCAGCAAATATAAACAGAAGCTCAACCGAACCTGCTTGACACGAGAGAACAAACCTCATTGGTTCTTGAGGAAGCACAAACAAGCTGCGTAACACGAGAATGAACCTCATTGATTCTTGCACGTCAATCAAACATGCTTGAGCTTCTGTTTACCACAACTGATGAGTTGTTTATATGTGAATAAAAGCATAAATTCAATCTGTTCATCATATAAAGCGGCCGAGTTTCTTCAGAAAATTTGGAACTAAACTAAAAGTGTCAAAGTGGTAGTTATGTAGCCGTCTATGGAGGAACAGAAAGCTCTCAGATTTCATCAAAAATCTCTTCATTTGTGTTTCGAAGATGAATGAAAGTCCTATGTATTTGGAACGACATGAGGGTGAGTAATTAATTACAGAATTTTCATTTTTGGGTGAACTAACCCTTTAAGTTAGCCTGGGTGCCAGCCCGAACCCCGACCACAACATTTTTTGGACAAGAAGTTTGGTCTGGACTCGATCCATTGTGGAGTAATTATGCTCGGCTCCCAGAAGGCCGAGCCAATCAAATTGCCAGGGCGGGCTTTAATCGATGATGGACAGGCTATCTGCGGTTACGTAACCACCCACGTCATCAAAGAGCGCTTGGGTTAAATTGGTTTTCACCAACGATGACTGCAGCTGTTTAGATTCCGCTATCACGTCTGTAATAAAAGAAATCGACAGCGCATTAATTTTAAAAGACGAACAAAGAACCGCAATCAAGGCATTTGTCGATGGGAAAGATGTGTTTGCCGTCCTTCCAACGGGATTCGGCAAAAGTTTAAGTACAAGTTCAACATGCGTCACTTACTGCATTGCTCTGATTGGTTGTAGGTCTATCCAATTGAGTGCAGAGTTGTTGTTTTTTACTGGTTCGGTTAAGACACGCCCCATAATTCAAGTGCAATGGTGCAGTATCAGACTCACATTCTGCCTAGAATATGAGTATGACGAAGTCAGGCTACCTTTAAGTACCTTTTTGAAGTATCTGTACTTTTTTAGAGTATTTTTATTTTAGGAAACTTTTACTTTTACTTCACTACATTCCAAAGCATAATATCATTACTCCACTACATTTCATAAAAACATGTCATTTCTCCTCGCTATTTTGAACTGAAGAAATTGCCACCCGCTTCGAGACGTGATAGCGATGTCCGATTCATGATGTAAGGAAACACACCCAAGGAAGTAAAATTAGGTCAAATGAAATAATTAATAGGGAATTATAAAGAGTTGTTTAGTTTACGACCGAGCACCTGAGTCGTCCAGCGTTCATTTGCTCGAGCCATAATAAGCTCTTGTAGCAGATATGAATGTCCAACAATCGTGAAAACACTTATTAGAGCACGGTAATTTTAAGATCGACGGTTTAAGACATAAAATTTTAGAAGCACATAATATGACTATTTAAACTTAGTTGTTTGTCACACCTCAGAGGAGTTTTGGCCAGTCAGATATCGTCCTGTTTCAAAAGGGCTTTTCTCTGCCCCCAATCACGAATTGGTGTTACTTCACCCCAACACAATGGCAACCCAACAAAATACAATGCAATCTGGGCCATATTTTCTTAAATTAGTGTTTTAAATCATGTTTTTTTTTTTTTTTTTTTTTTTTCAAATAAATGATGACACCAATTTAAAATTTTAAATGTACAATTCCAATAACAACATTGCATGTTCAGTAGTCATACTGGGTTAACTTTTCAGTTATATCTGACAGATTAAGTCTACTGCAGTTTAAACCATTAAATTTAATTTCCTCTATAATGACATGAGGTTCACAGACCTCTCGCCCATCTAACCTTGCTGCTAAGACACCTAATGCATGATGTATGAGAGCAAAGAATGCCAGCATATGCATAACCACAGCGGGAGAGACTAGCTAAAGGCGAGGTTATCTTGAGTCAAGTGAAATATAAAGCTTCACCTCTTTCAACAATATTAAGGTTATGATAATGTCTAGATTTATGTTGGTTTCCACATATGATGGATGCCAGTGGAAGCAGCCTCAAGTTAAAGCAGAATCTCATAGTAGAAAATAAACATAAACCCGAAGGAAGCAGACTCTTGTGTTATGCTTTGTTTTTTTTCGAAGCAAATTTTCATTGGCTGCCAAAATGATTCTGTATGTTATGACTGTGTGATTGAAAATGAGCTATAATCATCATGCTAATGTGTTAAGCACAAAGAGGAAATGAATAATGTCTTTCCTCTCACTCTCCCCAGGCTTTCAATTGGATGATGACCAAAGTCGAAACACCAAGAACAAAATAAGAGAGAGAGGTGCCAAACTCGATCATACCCCATTCATTCATAATGTTCATTTTCAGTCTGACAGAACAGAGGAGAAAGGCATTTGTCTTTGTTTATCGGTGCACGGGGGTTTATATCACGTTTGCATGTTTTACCATGTGTCTCTGCATTATATATTTGGAGCTGTGTGCCAATATGATTTTTTGAAGAAAGCAATAAAGCTAAATAAGAGATAATATGCAGTCAGCAGGTCATTATCGCAAAATAAACCCGACAGGGTGATCGGGACCCCGCCGTGAAGCAAACTATCCCTCTGAAAAGGTTTATTTTGCGATAATGACCATCTTACTGCACATTATCCCACTTATTACACAGCTACTTAAAAAAAAAAAAAAAAAAAAAAATGGACATCAAATATTGATTTGAGTTGAAATTATTCTGTTATGTGAGAAGAAAGAGACTTTGGGGTGACAGTAGAGACAACAAATAAACACAGCTATGTGGGAAATCCATTGCCCAGTCAATTAAAAATTATATTAAAATATTTTACTGCAGAATGACCAATCAGAATCAAGTATTCCAAATAGCCATATAATATATATGGATAATATATAAGATAATATATATATTTTCACTGTTCAGGTTTATTGATCTGTTAACTGCAATCAAAGCAAAAGGCAAAACATGAGTATATGCAATATAAAACCTCCATCATTGAAATTTTCCATCATGTATCCTGGCATCTGCTATATTTCTCACCTTATCAAAGGGTTAGTTTATCCAAAAATGAAAATTCTGTCATTAATTACTCACCCTCATGTCGTTTCACACCCGTAAGACCTTCATTCATCTTCGGAACACAAATTAAGATATTTTTGATAAAATCTGATGGCTCAGTGAGGCCTGCGTTGCCAGCAAGATCATTCTCAGATGCCCAGAAAGGTACTAAAGACCTATTTAAAAAAGTTCATGTGACTACAGTGGTTCAACCTTAAAGGTGCCATAGAATTGAAAATTGAATTTACCTTGGTATAGTTGAATAACAAGAGTTCAGTACATGGAAATGACATATAGTGAGTCTCAAACACCATTGTTTCCTCCTTCTTATGTAAATCTCATTTGTTTAAAAAACCTCCGAAGAACAGGCGAATCTCAACATAACACAGACTGTTACGTAACAGTCGGGATCATTAATATGTATGACCCCAATATTTGCATATGCCAGCCCATGATCAAGGCATTACACAAGGGCAGCCAGTATTAACGTCTGGATCTGTGCACAGCTGAATCATCAGACTAGGTAAGCAAGCAAGAACAATAGTGAAAAATGGCAGATGGAGCAATAATAACTGACATGATCCATGATAACATGATAATTATAGTGATATTTGTAAATTGTCTTTCTAAATGTTTCGTTAGCATGTTGCTAATGTACTGTTAAATGTGGTTAAAGTTACCATCGTTTCTTACTGTATTCACGGAGACAAGACCATTGTTATTTTCATTTTTAAACACTTGCAGTCTGTATAATTCATAAACACATCTTCATTCTTTATAAATCTCTCCAAAAGTGTGTAATGTTAGCTTTAGCCACGGAGCACAGCTTTAAACTCATTCAGAATCAAATGTAAACCTCCAAATAAATATACTTACATGATCTGATGATGAACACTTTGTAAAGATCCATTTTGAGGGTTATATTAGCTGTGTGAACTTTGTTTATGCTATGTATTATAGTGTTGCGAGCTCCGGGGGCGGGGAGTGCGAGGATTTAAAGGGGAAACAGCCTGAAATTGTCGCATTTATAATGATGCCCCAAAATAGGCAGTTAAAAAAAAATCTATGGGGTATTTTGAGCTGAAACTTCACCAACACATTCAGGGGACACCTTAGACTTATATTACATCTTGTGAAAAAGCATTCTAGGGCATCTTTAATGTTATGAAGCAATGAGAATACTTTTGTGCGCCAAAAAAAACTAAAAAATAATGACTTTATTCAACAATATCTAGTGATGGGCGATTTCAAAACACTGCTTCATGAAGCTTCAAAGCTTGACAAATCTTTTGCTTCCAATCAGTGGTTCTGAGTGTGTATCAAACTGACAAAGTCAAGCCCCCCCAGTGGTGAACCATTGAAATTTCGAAACACTTATGACTTAACAAAGCCTCATTTACTTAAATCACGTGACTTTCATGCTCTGAACCACTGATTCGAAACAAAAGATTCGTAAAGCTAACTCTTTAATAATGATATCCACTTCCATTGCCCAGAACATCACTACAGGATGCTTACAGTGTAATACAGGAGGCCAGTTGAGGTGAGGAGGTTAAGTATCCGTTCAGACAGTTGCAGGTGAAACCAGAGATGAGGGAGAAGGGAAGCGAAAAGGTAAATTACAGCCTGCAGCAGTACATAAGCATAATGAAAGACTACAGTGCAGGTTAAATAGATGGGTTAGAATAAAAATGACACAAGCTTTCATCTTTGATTATAATCTTAAAACAGACTTAATGCTTCAGGATGACATTCACCTCAAGAGCTTCAACCTAATCAGCAATGTTAATCAAAATGGCATATAATCATAAACTGAAACTTCCATATTGTATTCAACACATCATAAAGCAGACAACTTAACTTATTTATTTCAATTAGTTGAATAAATACTAAAAGTACTAAAATAAAAATAAATGAAAATATACAAAAAAATATTTGCAAAAACAAAATTACTAAAATTAAAATATTAAAAAACTAAAAATATTTCTTCAGGGCAATAACTTCAGGGCATGGAAGCTTGTTTCCGCCACAGAATAAAACTTAATTCCATCTTTTTAGATATAAAATTTTGAGAAAAAAGTTAGAAATGTGAGTTTATATCAAGCATATCTCATTTATATCTCAACTCGAAACTTTATAACTCGCAATAACACAATTGTGAGTCAGACAGAACTGCAAGAAAAAAAGTCAGAATTTTGAGATACAAAGTCGCAATTACCTTTTTTATTTTTTATTTGGTGGTGGAAACAGGCTTCCATATGAGGGTGAGTAAATGATGACAGAATTTTTATTTTTAGGTGAACTACAGTCAAACCAAAAATTATTCAGACATTTTTTGTATTTTTTATGTATTTTTACTAGTGGGTACAGGACACTATAGTTCATTTATGTAAGTGAGGATATAAAATAAAGTAAACTGTGACATATTATACCCAAAAATTCTTCATACAGTGGACTACCAGTTAAATTGATAAAAATTTGCAACAAAAAATTATTCAGACACTTTGACCTGACCATGTTTTGCTTAAGTGTTATCTGACATAATTAAGATTATTTTTTTCTGACAGTTTAACTCTGAGATCTTGTCATATTTTGTTACCATTACTTTAAACTATAGTGAATAAACTGTATTAATGAATGAAATGTTTAAGGTATCTGAATAAATCTTGGTTTGACTGTTTCCCTTTAAAGGGGGTCGCACACCGGACAAGAAGCGCATGCAGACACACTTTTGGCAGAGGTTGTGTTATTCAGCCTGAGGGTGGTGCTCTAATGGTGCTTGATTGACTAGATTTAAAGGGTTACTTCACCCAAAAATTTAATTTCTGCCATTAAGTACTCACCCTCATGTTGTCCAAAACCCGTAAGACCTTCGTTTGCCTTCGCAACTCAAATTAAGATGTTTTTGATGAAATCCGAGGGTATCTGATCCACAAATAGGCAGCAACGTGGACCTCAAATTGCACCTTTTGAGGTCCGGAAACATAGAAAAGACATCTATAAAATAGTCAACGTGACTACAGTGGTTCAACCTTAACGTTATGAAGCGACGAGAATACTTTTTCTGCACAAAAACAAAACAAAAATAATTTATTTTTGACTTCATTCAACAAATTCGTCTGTCCCCTGTCATACTGCTACACTATTTTCATTGCAGAGCTTCCGTGTTTACGTCCGAAAGCGGGCTCAGTATTGGCCGGCTCTGATCACGTGAGCAGTGTGGCGCATGCAGTTATAATAGTCATTACAATTCAAGTCTTATCATAAGTGGTAAAACCTGAAACCAAGAAAACTTTTCTTTAGACAATATCACTCATTACTATTAAATACTATGGTAATGCCGTAAATGAGTCATACCTGTCACGATATTCTCTGCCTTTGCTGATAAAATAACATTTTTATCATAGTAAAATCATTCCCAACAAAAGTATTGTGTAGCGTAAAACATGTTGAAGATTAGCAGACAGGCAGTCGATTCATTAAATGATCAGCTATTTCCTCACAAAATCTGTTTATTCAGTGTAGTGAAGCCTCTTCTACATTGACATCCATTTAAAAAAACAGCCTCTAGTCTCCTTTCCTGTGTACCGACATAGCCGAGCGTTGCAGGCTTGCCTTCTAGTGGCTTTGACAAAATATTTAGCAGTGCGTAAGTTGTACGGCAGGCTAAGTTTTAAGTTACGCACAGCTGGTGCAACCAGCCCCAGATGGGGTGGAAGACGGTGATTGAATTTAAACTATTAGAAGACACACAGCTCAAGTCTGTATCTCTAAAAGTTAACCAAACGACACATGAAAACATGCAACACACAAAAGTCACGAGTGGCTCTCTTGCATTATAATACGTGACAGACAACTAACACGGTTCAGTTCAAACAGCAAGGGTCTAAGAATGTACGGATGTCAATTTGGTTATAGAATGCGGTTGTCACGTCAGTAAATAGACAAACTGTGTGTGAATGTGACCTTATTAACCACTCAAACACAGGACTGACCAATGTGATCTGCTGCAGTGTGAGCATGGCCTATAGTATGGATACAACTATTGAAGATTTGGAACTAAACCAAGCCAAACTGTAAGAAAAAAAAAAGTCTTAAATATCGAAACAGATTTCTAAAGCTTTTGAGCTCTCTGCTTTGACATCGATTTGCCGGCATGTTTACTTGTTTTGCCTTTCTCAATTAGCGCTAAACCTCAGCGCTCTTGTTTTTCTCAACACGTCGTGTTTTCGCTGTCCCAGCGTTTCCAAAGCACATGCTCTGAATACAAAAGTGGCCGACACCAGGCAATCACAATACCTCTGTTCCTGTGCCTACCTTTCTCCAACAGACTGATGGGAAGGTCAAGGAGGACATGGGCAGGGACTGTTTGTGGAGTCCCGGCGAGAATTGAATCAGATCTCCGGCACATCTGCACCGCAGCACAAATTAAGCTCCCCTGTTGCGCTGCTGAAGTATTTGTGAGTGAATTGATAAATGCTTTTCAAAGCAACCGAATTTTCTCCAAACACACACACTGCTGAATTATGTATAGTGTCTGCAACTGCCAGTCTCTCTGTTTCTGTGTGTTTGCATTCTGCTTTACATGAAACCTGATTTAGCAACAAACAAAATGTCAACTTTAGCCAAGTCTGCAAGCACGGGGATTGTTCTTATGCCTTCTGCCGGAAGATCAGACGGTAAAAGCTTTTCTGTAAACTGAACGCATGCGAATGCAACAGTGTAGTATTTGCATCTCATTTACTCAGTTGTGTATCAGTCAAGCATGTGCTTGTGTGGATTTGTGCAGAGTAAAGAAAAATCACCATCTATCTCTTTCACACTCTTTTCACTGAATAAGAAAAGCTCAATTAGCTTAATTTAAACAGTTCACCTAAAAAGAAAAATTCTACCATTTACTTGAGTTGTTCCAAACCTGTATGACTTTATTTCTTCTAGAGAACACAAAAGAAGATATTCCAACGCTATCATACGACCAATTCGTACTTATTCTACGAGGTGGCTATTTCGTATAAATTCATACGACCTCACTCGTGCGAATTCGTACGATTTGTCTAAACCCCAGTGACGGTTAGGTTTAGGGGCGGGGTTTGGGGTAGGTCATTCGTATGAATTCATACGAATTTGTCAACTCGTAAAATACATACGATTTAGCAAAAAACGTATGAATTAGTACGAGTGAGGTTGTATGAATTCATACGATTTAGCCACCTCGTAAAATACGTACGAATTGCGTGAGATCGGGTTGGATATTCTAAAAGAATTTTAGTAACCAAACAGTTCTGGTTACCACTGACATTCCATTTCTCAAAATATCTTCTTTTGTGTTCTACATTAGAAAGAAAGTCATACAGATTTGGACTGAGAAGAGGGTAAATACAGTAAATTATGAGAGAATTTTAATTTTTGAGAGAGCAATGCCTTTAAGGAAAACATTTTGTTGTTAAATTAAGACTTAAAATAAGAATTTGTTTGAATTGATTTATTCTAGTCTTGTCATAAAAATATACTGTAAAATATTAATGAAACCAACTGAACGGAATTCAAACTTATGTCGACACACCACACTTAATATATCAGGCCATGTGCAGTGCCTCTGCTCCTCTGATGAACTCACTCTCATATATTAGTAATATTAAAATATCACATTAGTATTTTACTATATAACATCATTACACATTTTTAATAATTTCATTAATTTATTGATTCATTCATTTTAAGAATTAGTGGCAAAGACTTTTTCTTTGCTACTAATTCTTCTCTTAATATCTTGGGCTTGACTGAGACCTGGATTCGTCCAGAGGACTCAGCAACCCCTGCTGCTCTCTCTAACAACTTCACTTTCTGTCATACCTCTCGCCGGTCTGGGAGGGGTGGGGGCACAGGTCTTCTCATTTCTGACAACTGGAAATACTCGACTCATTCCTCTCTTTACAACTACAATTCATTTGAGTTTCATGCTATTACAAACTCCATTTCTGTCAAAATTCATATTGTAGTAATTTAATCGCCCCCCAGGCCAACTGTGTACCTTTGTAGAGGAACTGGACATTCTGCTGTCCTCATTCCCTGAGGATGGTTGCCCACTTGTAGTTTTCGGCGATTTCAACATTCATCTAGCCTTATGCTTCAGACTTCCACTCTCTTCTAGCCTCATTCGATCTCAATTGGCTCATCACCACAAGTACACACAAATCTGGCAACCAACTTGATCTCATTGACACGTGCAACTGCATCACTGACAACATTTTGGTAAAACCTCTGCACATTTCAGATCATCTTTATTACTTTTAATCTACAACTCCCCATTTGTTCACCACCAACCCCTCTACCAGTTACCTTCCGACGAAACAGTGTTAATTTCGTTAATGAAAACTATGACAAAAAATGTTCGTTAACGACCTTTTTTTTCCATGACTAAGACAAGACGATGAGAGACGACACCAATTTCATTTAACGATAAAGGGACTAAAACTACACGTGCAATATCGTTGACGAAAAAAGACGAGACTGAAATGTGGCTAAAAGACTAAACACTTGACCAAAATCACTCTTTTGAAATCACTTTTTGTTTTTCTCGAATAAAGATTAAGGAGAATAAAGGAAAACATTACAGACTGTCGGTTGCCAGATTTCCATAATTTAACCCCCCTATCAGAGCTTTTCTGTTAAAAGAACACGTTTTACTTAATCATTGCTGTCTGGCAACCACGCACACGAGCCGTCTCTACACGGAAGCGCGGATGATCTGAAAACACAAGTAAGCTGGAGTTCAGCGCTCTTCATTTGAGATTTTCTACTTAAATTAAAGTGTCTAAGTTTACTGACTAAATCTGGGACCAAAGTGCAGGCTGATATCCAGCAGTGGTTCTCAAACTGACGTGAAAAAGTTCTGTTCATTTTATTCTACTCCAACATAGACACAGACTGCATGTAGATTTAAGATTAAAACTCTTTTCGATACAAAAACATACTTCTGCGAGTTACTGTTTTTAATGTTGATCATATTATACCCGCAAGAATATTGCCCGAATATTATATAATATAATATATAATTTCCCAAATATTATACAGTTCAACAAACAAAAGGGTATTAAGAGATGTACATTTTAAACAGTATTTGTCAGTATTTTTGCAACTAAAGCCACAGCAGAACTGCAGCACACAAGCTGTTTCGAACGAATCTGCTGCTTTGAACGAATCGTCAATGATTCAATGATCCATTTATAAATACAGCTGCTAGCTTTGATACTGAAAAAATTAATGACTCGATGATTCACTCATAAAAACAGTGACTTACCGCCACCTACTGGTTTTAATGTAATATTTAAAAGTATCATTTCGTTTTTATCATCATTGTAATTATTGCATTATAAAAAAAAAAAAAAAAAAAAAAAAAAAAAGGATTTAAGGCATTGTTTATTTTACAAAGGTATTTAGAAAGGTAAAAAAAAAATGCACTGGAAAAATTGATTTAAGAAGGTAAATATTGTCCCTTAATGGAAATGTGTAACTGCAGTCTAAGTGGAAAAGAGGGTACACAGAAGAATGTTAAATCCCTCAGAAGGTACGACACTCTAAAAAGTCTGAGAACCACTGAAAGAGGATATGTAGAATTGTACAAGTGCTACTGCTAAGAGTGCAATGTCAATACATCCTGTTACCTTGATTCAAATTTTTCATAAGTTTAAATTAATTGGTCTAAAGAGAAAAATTATAATGACTATTTTGTCTAAAGACTACATATAAAATAGCTATCAAAATTAATGTTGGTAACTTTAGTTTCACTAAAAGTAATGACTAAGACTTGACAAAAATGTGACAACTTTTCGTCGACTAAAACTAGACTAAATATGAAAGACTAAAATGACTAAGACTAAGGAGCATTTTCATCTTAAGCTAAAGACTAAGACTAAATCAAAAATGGCTGCCAAAATGAACACTGCACTCTTTTTCTTCTTCTCATCTTTCCTCTACTGTATCATCCTTCCTCCCTCCCTCACCCTCACAATTCTCATCTCTGGATGTGAATACAGCAACAGACACTTTATGTTCCACCTTAACTTCATCTCTAGATAGTATCTGTCCTCTGTCATCCAGGCCTGCATGTGCCACTCCCTCTAATCCATGGATATCTGATGTTCTTCATGAACATCGGACCAAACTCAGGGCTGCAGAGAGGATGTGGCACAAATCAAAAGACCAATCTGACCTAAGTAGCTATCAGTCTCTGCTCTCATCCTTTTCTGCTGAAATTCATGCTGCTAAATCTTCCTATTTCCACAACAAAATCAACAGCGCTTCAAACACACGCACACTTTTCAAAACATTCAACTATCTCCTCTGCCCCCCTCAACCACCACTCATCTCTAACTGCTGATAATTTTGCTAAGTTTTTCACTGACAAAACATCTACCATCAGCAATCAGTTCTCCGCTCCGCTCCGCACACACAGGAACACAGATCAACCACACACACAGCCACACACCTCCTCTCTTCATTCTCTCCCCTCACTGAGACCGAAGTATCCAAACTTCTCCTCTCCAGCCATCCCACCACCTGCCCTCTAGATCCCATCCCCTCACACCTTCTACAAGCCATCGCTCCTACACTCTTACCAGCACTGAAACACATTATCAACACATCTCTCCACACTGGCACTTTCCCTAACACATTCAAGCAGGCTCGGGTAACCCCACTGCTTAAAAACCCCACATTAAACACGTCTCTTGTAGACAGCTACAGACCTGTCTCTCTCCTACCATTCATAGCAAAAACACTTGAACAGGTTGTTTTCAACCAGGTGTCATCTTTCCTCTCACAGAGCAACCGATTGGATGTCAATCAATCTGGTTTCAAGAGTGGCCACTCGACTGAGACTGAACTGCTGTCGGTCACTGAATCCTTGCGATTACAAAGGCTGATTCCAAATCATTAGTTCTCATTCTGCTCGATCTATCTGCTGCCTTTGACACGGTGAATCATCAAATCCTTCTGTCCACCCTCTCATCACTGGGCATCACAGATACTCCACTTCTCTGGTTTGAATCCTATCTCACAGGAAGGTCTTTCAGGGCTGCCTGGAGAGGGGAGGTATCCAAAGCTCATCAACTGACCACAGGGGTTCCTCAGGGTTCAGTGCTTGGACCACTCCTCTTCCCCATTTACACTACATTACATGGTCGCATTATACAGGCACATGGTTTCTCCTACCATTGCTGTGCTGATGACACAACTCTTGCTTTCATTCCAACCAGACGATCCCACAGTAGCTGATCGAATCTCAAGCTGTCTGGCGGACATCTCGGCATGGATGAAAGAACATAATCTACAGCTCAACCTGGCTAAGACGGAGCTTCTCATCTTCCCTGCCAATCCGACTCTAAATCACAATTTCAGCATCCAGCTTGGCACATCCTCAATTACCCCATCAAATTTGGCCAGAAATCTTGGAGTAATCCTTGATGACCGACTGACCTTCAAAGACCACATTGCAAAGACAGCTTGGTCATTCAGATTTGCACTATTCAACATTAGGAAAATCAGGCCCTTTCTAACAGAACATGCAACACAACTTCTGGTCCAGGCCCTGGTCATTTCTAGGCATGACTACTGCAATGCTCTTCTGGCTGGACTGCCATCATGCACAATCAAGCCTCTACAAATGATTCAGAACACTGCAGCACGTCTCATCTTTAACGAGCCCAAAAAAGCCCACATCACGCCTCTCTTCATCTCTCTGCACTGGCTAGCACTTGCTGCTCGCATCAAATTCAAGGCGTTGACGCTCAGCACCCTCCTACTTCCACTCACTCTTACGAGTCTAAACTCCTACCTCATTAAAGGAGCGAAGGCTTGTGGTACCATCACAGAGAGGCACGAAATCACTCTCCATTCTCATTCGCTATCCCTTGCTGGTGGAATGATCTTCCTGCCTTCATCCGGAATGCTGAATCCCTGGCAATATTCAAAAGACAGTTGAAAACTAATCTCTTTCGTGAAAAACTATCCTTTCACTTCCTCTAATCCCTCTCTTTTGTAGCTTATGATACTTTGAGCACTGCCTATAACTTGTATTGTGAGCATTTCTTGTCTATTTGCCTCGTCATGAGGACTCACTTGTTGTATTCCTCACTTGTAAGTCGCTTAGGATAAAAGTGTCTGCCAAATGAATAAATGTAAATTTTCAGTGTTGGGGTAACACATTACAAGTAACTTCAGTTACGTAATCAGACTGTAGTAAAGTAACGCATCACTTTTTTCAATTTACAACAAAATATCAAAGTTACATTTTCAAATAAATAATGCAAGTTACTTTGTTTTCACATTTATTGACTGACAGTTCTCCTGTCCCCATGTTGAGAGAAATAAAGTGCAGAGATGTTGTGTGCGCTGAATGTGAACATGCATTTAATCATCTCACTTGCACAAAAACATTCAGTATTCCTCAAAATGAATATAAACGGTGAAATTCAATCTCAGAATTTAACGAAAACCTATAATAATTAAATATATTAAATTTCACAAATATACTTTATGTATTTAACTTCACTTTATGTCTTTGCTGCTGACCTTCGATGATCCAATTCAACCATAGTAATAAGTAAAAATTACTTTACATTAGATTTAGAATAAAAAGTGTTGAACTTCCTTCTCCTGTATCCTGTTCTTCTTTAATCCAGGATGGCAGCACAGCTGAAGGGTTAGTTTGAGTTGCGCCCTCTACAGGCGTACTGTACATGCATTTCCTTCAGCCTGAGCCTGAAACCCTCCACCTTCCCCAGCTCCACCTGAATAGATCTGCTATGGGGGTTTATTTCATGTATGTTACATGTGCAGCATCAGCATGTCTTACATGCTCACAGCAATTTCTGTGAATGTATTGGCAGTAGCAAGTCTCTGTACTAGGGTGACCACCCGTCCCGCGTTTTGAGGTACAGTACCGAAATTGGGAGCTTTGTCCCACGTCCTGCAAGACTTAAATAGTGTCCCACATTTCATTTATGTCTGTATTATAAATTTTTTCATCCCCGAAATTACAATACCACAATATGCAATATAATAAAAACTGTGACTGGCATTTAAAAATCTATTTCTGCAGCTGTCATATTCTAGCTGTGAAAAGAACCAACAAACGCAATCATAGAGAGAGGTTTTCCCGTTGATGACAACTGAGTGGACAGCGCAAAGGAATAAGTGCGGGCCTCATCAAAGTCAGTAAACACAACTACACCAGTAGGAATTTCATCTCATATACTGGATAAGAACCTCAAGAGCTGCTCAAAGCTGCCCAAACTGATCATTTATAGCATGTAATCATCCATCCTGATGTTAAATATTTCCAACGAACATGCACCGATCCCATGGATCCTTGAGTGCTACTCCACGGAAATAGTCGAGCACCTACTGAAAAGCAATAGATATTCTCCATTCGTTTTTACCAATAAAAAATTTCAGACATGACTTTCTTCTCACATTAATAGTTCTTTTAATGCGGGTTCTATTGCGTTATATAATAATGAAAAATGTCGAGAGCGCATTATTGTAACACAGCACATCAAATGCACAAGCAATCTCTCCGCTCACAGGCGGATTCTGGAGGCATGCGCGCTCTCGTTCAGATATTACATGTGCATTGTCCTCCTGCATGTGCAGCCATTAATCTAGAATTGTCTTCTCTCCAGGATTTAATGTCGCCAGAACCGCAACATTATAATGTGGGCACCCACCGCCAGAAACATTAATCGGAACATTAAAAAAATAAAAGTTTGCCAACAAATGTAAATCAATATTTACATAGCGTAGTAGTTGTAAATTTATCTGTCTCACACGTGTCCCGCATTGTCCTGCAAAATCACATCTACTGTCCTGCAACAGATACAATAGCCAGGTGGTCACCTTACTCAGTACTTGCTCTGCAGCAGCAGCATAGCAGTTCTATTCCACCAAGTCCAAATACATCAACATTGTATCCGTTACCATTACCATGTACCTAATCCTGTAATTTGAATGACCCAACATGGAAATTCATGGGTAGTATCTTTTCATGATATAAAGGCCTACAGTTGCTAACAAATACACCGTTACCAAAATGGTAAAGCCTGAAACTTTGTCACTGATTCTCCTGAGAGGGATTGACATGCTAAGTGACATCTACTGTATATCAAGAACTTATGGAGAACAATCTCCATACAACACAGAGAATTCTTGTCAGCTCTGGATATGATGCAATCATGAGAAAGCTTCCCATCCCTTGTGTATATACAGCACGGCTGTTTTCAAAAGAATGCTCCAGTATGACGTTGAGTAAGCTATGCAGGTAAACAAAGCAATCCTGCTCATTTTGTTTTTGAATAAAATATGAAGAATACTGAAACACAGACAACTTTGTTTCAGCTTTATCATCAGCATGTGGGTGAACGGTCTAAGCAAAACCAAATCGAGAGCCTATAGAACAGAACTAACATGGAGAGGGGAAAATGATCTTGAAAGCATTAAAAAATGCTGTAATCAATTATTAAAACTTATCTCCTTGAAATGATAATTTGCTGTAGAAAGTGGTATCCTTTTTGAACCCAAACAGGAGGATTTTGGCACTATTTATGAAAACGCCGTTAGCAGAAAATATGATGGTCTACCTGATATTTCCAAAGGTTATAACACGTCTTGCTCAGCGGTTGTCCTCGTGGCTGTGTCAATAAAAGGTTGTGCTTGTCAGTGTTAACAAATCCACTGACAAATAATGGGGCAGCGTGCCATTTTGATTTCCAGCTGTCCATGCAGTAAAGGTAAAGCTCTGGTCAGAACACGTTTCTGGTCTTTGGGTTAAATTGCTATTGTGGTGTGTCCGTTAAAGGACAGCAAGCCTCAACTGTCAATCAGTACGGTGTCTTTTATTTTTTTCTGGAATACATAAGCAATTGAGATCTTTTCTACTCTGGCCTAAAATAGAGAGTAAAAGGAAATTATTGGAAAGAGATTGAGGCAATGAAATGTGTTTCATGCCTCAAAGCTGGCCACTACACTTTTAAAAATAAGGGTTCCAAATAAGGGTTTTCACATTTGTTATTTTATTATATTATGCTATTCTATTCTACAAACCCACAACCTTAGTATTAAACTTCAGTGCATAACTTGCAAAGTTGTTCTATTACAGACATGAATGATTCTTTAAATCATGTGGCTTGTTGAGGAGAAGTGTGCTATTACTTTTCTAAGTGATTGCACTTAGGATATTCACCTAGCGGATAATACAATAAAAAAAAATCTTACAGACACAGAAGGGAGGGAACTGAGTCATATCTATCTAAAGACCAGGATATCATAGAGATTGTAAATTAGCAAGTAGCAAAAGTAGCAACCACTTAGAACATCCAATGAACCACTTAGCATCCACCTGGAACACCTAGCAACCACCTAACAACCTTCCATAACACACCAGCAAGCAAACCAGAACCACCCAGAACAATGAAGTAATCACTCGGAAAATCCCTGCAACCCCCCAGCAATGCCCTGGCATCATGACATATAGGCAAAGACCACTCTAAAAATGTCTAGTTCCTTAAAGGGTTAGTTCACCCAAAAATGAAAATTCTGTCATTAATTACTCACCCTCATTTCATTCCAAACCCATAAGACTTTCGTTCATCTTCAGAACACAAATGAAGATCTTTTTAATGAATCTGAGAGCTTTCTGTCCCTTCATTGACAGCTACACAACTGACACTTTGATGCTTCAAAAAGTTCATAAAGATTAATAAGTTCATAAACATTCATCAATTCACACATCAGTCGTGGTTAACAGAAGCTCAAGCATGTTTGCTTGACATGCGAAAACCAATGAGGTTCATTCTCGTGTCATGCAGGTTCGGTTGAGCTGATCAATGTTTATATGTGAAAAAAACAAAAACAAATTAAATCTGTTCATCATATAAAGCAATTGAGTATCTTCAGAAAATGTAGACTAAACCATTAAATTCATATGGATTAGTTTTACAATCAAACTTTTCGAAGCGTCAAAGTGGTAGTTGCGTAGGCTGTCTATGGAGGGACAGAAAGCTTTCAGATTTCATCAAAAAATCTTTATTTTGATTCCGAAGATGAATGAAAGTCTTACAGGTTTGGAACAAGAGGGTAAGTAATTAATGGTAGATTTTTTATTTCTGGGTAAACTAACCCTTTAATATGTGCCTCTCATCAATTACATACTGATACACTATGCTTTATACCATCACAAATAGAACCTTACGAATCCTTATGGATCCTTTTATCAGATAATATAACAAAGGAAAGATACTTTAAATTGTGGCCGTCAGTAAGGAATAGGGCTGCACGATTTATCGCACGATACAAAAAATAAGCGATTATAACACGATTCTTAATGTGAATATGAAATCGCAAAGGCTGCGATTATTTTTTTTTTATGCGCAGCTTGTCAATGAAGTACGGCTCCAAATGCTAATCCATCTGAAAGCACTGCGAGTTTGAGTCGCTTATAATGTACATTTGAAAAAGCAACACGCATCAAACATCTTTCCAGACATGAAATGCATTTATTAACATCTTGTCCAACAAAAGACAACATTTAATATCATGTTTTTACTCCAGACTCACTTCATAATGTTGTGTTTATAGTGTGCACTATAACATGTGTTCATGTTTCGCGTGTAAAAAAACAGTATTTTTTACATAATTTACTTATCTGTATACCGCTGTTTCCACTGTCATAAAAACGGTCTGATGACTTCCTTGTTCCTCCTTCAGAAATACGTAACGAGTTCTGATTGTGCCAGCGGTTCCTGTGTTTCGACAGCAACGCACGTTGCCCGGAAAGGTCACGCCTCTTACCATAACGTGGAGATGCACGCGCTCAGTGTTATTGTAAACATGTCTTTAATTTTACCCTATCAATTTGAGCCGGAATCAGACCCGGAGAACATAGATGAAGAGGATCGAGTAGAACCTGTGCAAACACGACTTTTGCAGGATGTTTCACAATGGTAAGCTGTTTATATAGTAGTGCTTTTTTGTCGGATTAGTTTCAATTACCATCTAGTTAACAAAGCTAAACAGCGTTGCCCTTTGTGTGATAAGTTACAGAAACTGTTAAACGCACCAACTTAAATAATAAAATACACTTACCGGTTGTGGTCCATAAACAACGCCTTCTCCAGACAAAGAGGGAACTGCTCCATCTTTCAAGAATAATCTTTGTGCAAATCCGGCATTAAACTGATTGAGATTGAGGAAGCTGTCCTCAGCAAAATGTGCTGCACATAGTTTTACATGTGGATTATAATTTTCGGGAACCGAGTTAAACATAAATTGTAACCATTGATCTCTAAGTACAGCGTCCCCGGGAAGGCCAAACAAAGGCGATTGGACTGCGGGATGAAAATAACACCGTTTCGACGACATGGCGACAAACACACTCTACAAACGCAACTCTTGCTCTTCTCCGTGGGAGCGCAACAAGACCACGCCCCCTTTTTTGTGTATTCCTGTGGGTTGAGGTTAGTCAAAAAACTGTTTTAGTGACGTCATTAAAGAAGGAAGTAGAGGGATGTAGTTCAAACTGGCCGTTCGATGTAGGCGACTTCTGTTAAATAAAATATCTTGCTTGGCATTGAACTTTGAGCTTTAAAATTTTACAGATTTTATTTATACTCTAACAACAACATTACACACTAACTAAAGTTTGAAACATGGGATCACGAAGAACGGGACCTTTCTTAAGAAATTGTTTAATGCAGCATTCTATATGCATATAGGTCTGTTTGGGTTGTTTTAAATATTCAAAAAATAATATGTCATAGAATTGTTTGTGGTGGGGTAAATTAAATGCAATATGCGGTGACGTCACAATCATGTTGCATTGTGGTATATGGAGCTGCCTGAAGTGTACATATGAAGTAGACTCGCTCCCTCTGTCTAAATCGAGGGAGCAAGGGTCTGTCCATATAAACTTCCCTTGTCCACTTCATGAAGTGGAACGCACTTCAAAATGGCAGCAGGGATTCCCCCGAGGGGAAGTGCTTAGGGAAGTTTGTGAGTGCATGTCTAAAAGTGGAGTGGAACGCAGCCCTGGAATGGCGCATGTTATCTACTTCAACAGAAGGGCATATTTGGAGTTTCTGCATGATAGCGCCATCTGGCTTTTTACTACTGATCACAGAGCCATACAGCTCTGACAAGCTGCGCATAAAATATTTGCAGCCTTTGCCAAATAGCGTGCGGTTTAATCGCGATAAATCATGCAGCCCTAGTAAGGAATGATCCATTCTGATATTATTGTAATGATGGATGAATTATAATGATGTACATACTGCTATGCAATAAATGGCTCACAGATGTCCATTCTCCAGGGCGGATGGATTATGGATGTTTTTTTGTTTTTTTTAAGAACCAAAGGATTTTAAAAATAAAAAATATGCTGCTAATAATGATTGAACATTCAGTCGTGTGTCACAAGCAATTCTACAGTCCATCCACTTTGCATAAACGTGAATCCGATTAATTGCTTCAACCTCACTGGCTTGCCACATCAGAAATCCACTGTTATACTTAAATACATATCTGAGAAAGAAAAGAAAAAAACTCATTATCATGTCTGTTCACCTACACTAAGACACAAGCGTCTTTTCAGCAGTTAAGCACATGTTGACATTTAATGACAGGAAATGTGATCTTTTTCAAATGTCATTTTGGATAAAAACAGGTCTCAGCAATATACCATAACACTGACCCAATCTCACGAGGGAAATTTATGATATTACAAATTAAAATGTGCTTCTGAACCAATACTTTAAGACAATAAAACAAATAAAGGACCTGAATGACAGAAAATGATTAACAGCAGTTATTATAGCATGACCATTCCTCAGTCTGTACACTGCATATGCACATTATGCAAATCTTTCTTACTGTATCCCACAATGAAATGCACTCAACTTGATCTTCCATTACCATGTAACAAATTACACAAATCATATCGATTTCTGCATTTTTAACATCTCCTTGTGACTAGTTTAGACTGCCAGGATGTTTATACACAAAACTGGAGGATTAGATGCAAAATAACAATGTTTACTTTCTGAGATGACTTCACTCTATTTTAAAATTTGACCATTGATATTCAGTAATATTACCAATTACTAAACTGAAACAGATGAGAACAAAATTTCAACTGAACACCATTGTCTTCTATTCACCTTATTTTGTAATGTGGAAGATTTTCTGTGAAGAATAACAAAGTGCAGTAAATGGTAAAACTATTTGCGACATAAACCAGTGTGTTTTTGATTATGATAACAAATACCAGTTTTCAATATAAACCAGCTTAATGGACTGTTTTTAAGTTAAAATAACTGGAAGTGTATGACAGCGGAAGCCACGCCTAATCTTGCGTTAAAAATAAGTTGGATTGAGTTGCTATGTTTCATAATTGATGAATTTTACAACATTAAAGGGATAGTTTACCCAAAAATGAAAATGCTGTCATCATTTACTCACCCTCAAGTTGTTCCAAACCTGTATAAATTTCTTTCTTCTGCTGAACACAAAGGAAGATATTTGGAAGAATGTTTGTAACCAAGAGGATCTCGGCCCCCACTGACTACTACAGTATAGTAGAAAAAAAATACTATGGAAGTGACATCAACTGTATGGTTACCAACTTTATTTAAAATATTTTCTTTTCTGTTCAACAGAAGAAAGAAACTCATACAAATTTGGAGCAACATGAGGGTGAGTAAATGGATGACAAAAAAATTTCATTTTTGGGTGAACTATCCCAGATAGTCTACTAATACTCTAATGATTGGTAGTTGACATGTTTATTAATAAGGTGGGAGAGAATACAAATAAGTGCATGTGTTTTCTTTTAGGAGCTTCTTATCCAAAGCAAATAACAGTTCCCTGGAGCAGCCATCGGGTTAAGTGCCATGCTCAAGAGCACCACGCTGATAAGGGAACTGTGCAGCTCTCAAGGGCTCAAACGGAAGACCTTTGGATTATCAGACCAGAGCTTTAACCACTACAAAACATGCTTAAAAAAAACAAAAACAAAGTTAAACTGAGTGATGTAGCCTAACGGTTTCGGATGTGGACTGGTAACTAGAAGGTTGTGGGTGCATCATTGTGCACTAGAGCAATGCTTCTTAACTGCTTTGGCCATGGGACCCACATTTTCCCATAGTCATAAGCAACAACCCAAATTTTTGGAATTTTGACCAAGCAAATTTATTTCTCAAAAAAATTGCTGACACACACACACAATCATTTACTCAGTCTCAAGGTGTTCCAAACCTGTATGAATTTCTTTCTTCTGCTGAACACAAAAGATTGGCCCCGTTGACTTCCATAGTATTTTTTTTTTTCCATACTTTGGAAGTCAATGGGGCCCTGGTCCTGTTTGGTTACACATATTCTTCAAAATATCTCCTGTGTTCAGCAGTAGAAAGACATTCATACAGGTTTAGAAGAAATTGAGGGTGAGTAAATGATGACCCAATTTTTGGGAGAACTTTCCCTTTAAATGTGGAGTAAGTAGAATTTCAAACTAACTCTCTCCGTTGGAAAAAGAAAACCAGTGTCGCTAAAAAGTTTTTGATGGATGATGATTGTAATGAAGTTAAAGTGACATACAGGAATCATTATACGTGAGGCATGCGTGAGTCCGATATTATGCCTAAACAAACCGCACATGTGCGCTTTCGACTCACTGATCGCTATAACATCGTATTTCTGCATGAACACAGTTCAATATATTCGCATAGCTGTCAAAATGTATATACTGTGAGTGTGTTATATCAGATACTCGCCGAACAAGCATGTTTTGGAGAATTTTGAGAGGATCAGTGTATGTGTTTAATAATTTTGAATGGATCCGCATAGTATTTCAATTCAGTCCTTTGGTATCTCCCTGTGGTCTTGTTTGGTATGGCAGTTTGACTTGTGCTTATTTGTTTAAAGGGTTAGTTCACCCAAAAATGAAAATCTGGTGTTGAGTCATTGATAATGCACTAGCTTCACCTGCCAGCAGCAGACGGGCCCGAGTTCATGACCGACTCAGAGAAGGGTGGTTAGGATTGGAGGGTGAGATTTGGAGGTGGAGCAATGAAGAGAGGGGTGGGTTTGTTTAGGCTGATTTCAAATATCAACAATGTCCAACTGCGTTTTTCAAAATCTACTTATGCCACCTTTAATAAAACATATGGGCACTGATCCTGATGAATAGAATGAACATCATACCTGCATGCAAATCCTTCCCAGCTAACACACAACATGTAATTTATTGGTACTTTTTGGTAATTTCATGAATGACTAACTTTATTTCCATTCTGTTAATTATGCTAAAGCTGAAGTGAAGAGCTTGAAGAGCGGATTTCTGAAAGTCTGCTAAACCCCTTTTATTGAAATACTTCTTTTAACTGTTTCACAAGCATGTTCGTTTTTGAAAAAGGGAGAGTTTAAAAGGTACTGCATAACATGAATGATAATGTAAGTGTACTTTAAGTCAGTTAACAATTTCTACAATACAAGAATGTGTATTTACAACCATGACTTATTGCTCACTTCAACATGGTGGTTTGAAGGACAAATATCATGTCACTGCAACCTTTTGAGCATGTGACAAACTTTAAAAAATGTAGGCTAACTCAGGCAAGCTGTCTACCTAAATGCACAGTAATGATCATATGGTGAAACTGTAACATGCATTGTGAAAATCAATACATTTGGTCTATACACAGCCAAAATATTAGCTCACAAAGTAATTTTCAACTTCTTTGTGGAAATGTAGCTCCAGTTCTTCAGACTCTGAACTTTTAGTCAATGTTTGCATGTGTTTTGTGTGCTAGCGTACCTGTCAGTTTGAAGGAGACATTAGAGAAAAGATAAAATTGATGGTGTTAGGCTTCAACCGCAGACAGAATCAGTCATTTTTATCAGATTCTACATTGAATTTCTTGGGGATTTAATGCATCTCAGTTCCACCTCTCAGTCTATTTCCATGTCTCTCCATCTCTTAAATACAAAACCACTTTATTGGCACGACTGTAACATTATGAAGAACTGCATTATAATGATGAAGAGGTATGGAAAGGTTAATAACATTCATATATATTGCTTGACTGTGACTTTCAACTGTTGCCATGCTAAACTCTGATCGGATGCCTGGCTTTGAACAATGTTTGCATACATCATCATATAGGGCAGCAGCCCCCTCACGTCTTTACAGTTCACACACCCTCTCGAGAGAATTCACACTAAGTACTTTGGTGGGGCTGTGTCTTCATCTGCAAAGCAAACCGTTGCTGACAGTGCTGCTTTCATTTGATTTGTTCAATAGGAATAGTGCTAATGGAACTGGAAGGTAAATTAACATGACATACATATTCATTTCAAATTAGAATATCTGCATTACAGGGCCAACAGCACTGTAAAGACTCCACGAGATTAAAATAGTCCATGTCTGTTAGCTAGTGCTAGTGACTAAATTAACTTTCAACAGATACATACATTTAAAAACAAAATGATTCGCTGGCAATAAAATTTCTGTGCAATAAAATTCTCTGTAGCTGTAAATGTGGGATTTTCTGAGACATTCAGTTGAATTGATTGACTGTGATGTATTCCAATAAAAACACAATGTGTTCCAATAAAAACACATGCTATTCCTATAGAACGGTCAGTATAAGTGAAAGAGATGTGATGTGTAGCCAAGTATGGTGTCCCATACTCGGAATTTGTGCTCTGCATTTCACCCATCCAAGTGCACAGACACAGCAGTGAGTATTGAACACACACCCGGAGCAGTGGGCAGCCATTTTTTGCTGTGGCACCTGGAGTGATTGGGGGTTTGGTGCCTTGCTCAGGGGCACCTCAGCTGTGGGTAGTGAGAGTGGAAGAGAGCACTGTTCATTCATTCCCCCTACCTACATTTCCTGCAGGTACTGAGACTCGAACCCAAGGCCTTCGGGTTACAAGTCCGACTCTCTAACATTTAGGCAACAACTGCCCAACATAATAAGCCAATTACAAAAGTCATATGCAGAGGTTGCAGACACATCTAACTAGTAAATACTAAAATTATGGTTCTTTAATGTAATTGAAAACCTATTTGCTATTTAAAAAAAAAAAGGACGAGCTCTTGGATATAGTGTAGCATCCCAATTTTCAATAAGAAATATGTCAACCATTTCATTGGGCCTATAACACTTGATGGCAAATGCTAGATGTCCCAATTTGCATACGTTTATCTATGCACTAAAAGTATGCACAAGAAAGTTAATACTTCAATATGTATATGTGTATGGTAAGGTATGTCCCAGTTCCCCAATCATGTCATAAAATTGTATTGATTGATACCCCTTTTGTTACTGTATGTACAAGCGATAACAAAGTCACCACCTTAAAACTTAGGGCTGGGACAATATCTCCCGATTCAATACTATCATGATACTTGGGTGCCGATACAATATGTATTGTGTTGTTTTTTTATGAATTGCAATTCTACATGTATTGCGATTTTGCTTTGTTTTTTTAACACAAGACCATGGGGAAAAGTTGAATCATACATTTATACAGACTGTACATGATGTATAAGATAAATCATTTTTACAAAAACAATTCATCACATCTTTCTGAGTCTTCAGAAGCATCATACATTACAGTACTACATTCTCTTGAATAAAGGATTCAATGAATCAGTTTTTAAAGGTGCCGAAGAACATGTTTTTAAAAGATGTAATATAAGTCTAAGGTGTCCTCTGAATGTGTCTCTGAAGTTTCAGCTCAAAATACCCAATAGTTTTTTTTTTGTTTTTTTAACTGCCTAATTTCGGGCATCATTACAAATACGCCGATTCAGGCTGCGGCCCCTTTAATTCTCGTGCTCCACGCCCCAAGAGCTTGCGCTTGCCTTAAACAACATAAAAAAAGTTCACACAGTTAATATAAACCTCAAAATGGATCTTTACAAAGTGTTCATAGACATGCAGCAAGTCTAATCATGTAAGTATGGTATTTATTTGGATGTTTACATTTGATTCTGAATGAGTCTGATGGTGCTCCGTGGCTAAAGCTAACATTACACACTGTTGGAGAGATTTATAAAGAATGAAGATGTGTTTATGAATTATACAGACTGCAAGTGTTTAAAAAATTTAAGTAACAACAGTCTTGTCTCCATGAATACAGTAAGAAACGATGGTAACTTTAACCACATTTAACAGTACATTAGCAACATGCTAACAAAACATTTAGAAAGACAATTTACAAACACCACTAAAAATATCATGATATCATGGATCATGTCAGTTATTATTGCTCCATCTGCCATTTTCCGCTATTGTTCTTGCTTGCTTACCTAGTCTGATGATTCAGCTGTGCACAGATCCAGACGCTAATACTGCCTGCCCTTGTGTAATGCTTGAACATGAGCTGGCATATGCAAATATTGGGGGCGTGCATATTAATGATCCCGACTGTTACGTAACGTAAGATTCGCCTGTTCTTCGGAGGTCTTTTAAACAAATGAGATTAATATAAGAAGGAGGAAACAATGGAGTTTGAGACTCACTGTATGTCATTTCCATGTACTGAACTCGTGTTACTCAACTATGCCGAGGTAAATTAAATTTTTGAATCTAGGGCACCTTTAACAGTCATTTTTCGCCTCCTAGTGCCAAAACAATGTAATCGATGCAGTCTTTTGAAGTGCTATTTTCAGAAGGTGATAACTATTTTGATCACTACCTTAGACATCTGTGATTATACTTGAACTATAAACACTTATCCCAGTACTTATATGATAATTTGAACTATTGTATGACAGAAATAATGATACTGTGAGGCTGAAATAATAACTGCTCTCTCTGGATCAGCGGCAGTGCCAGCACAGATTTGAATGTTGCGAAATGATTTTGTCAAAGGTTTAATAGACAGACGAATTGTTGTAATTTAGGATTGCATGGGTGTTTGATTCGAGATTGTGCAGCACTTTCTTATACTCTAACTCTCTCTCAGCATTCTGACGCAAATCGTAGGCTACATGAGTAGCACGAGGGCTTTTCAGTGCATTCATTACTATATAATGTTCATGAAGTGAGATGTCACTATCAAAGGATACAGCGCTTCTTTTTTGTTTAAAACTGTAAACAAAAAAAATAGTTATAGTTAGGTGAATTGATTTTTTTTCTCCCATTCCTCTTAAAGTTCATCATTACTTTTTAGGTTAGTTCAGAAAAAAGTACTATGTTATAAATGGGTCACTTACAGTACCAGCCAAATACTACTAACTTAATCCTGGAAGACCCCAATTATCAGACATGGAATTAATTAATTACACACTAGATGAAAACGTGAGTTCAAATAGGGTATTTCTAATGGTGCAACAGTACAAAGTCTAAGACCACTGACACATAAATCAAAATTTACTTAACTTAGCCACCACAATCACACAGCCATTCCTGATATGCCCTCCCACAGCTAAAACACACAAGAAAGCTGTACATATATGAATCAGTTGCAGAGTGTGTAAATATTGGGATATTCTTGAAGGTATAGACTGTAAAAAAAAAAAGATGGACAATGCGCCTTCGCTTCCATCCACTGTAGAAAAATTAGGCCAAAATATCCCAGTAATGGTCGTTGTTGAATGGTCCCACTTCCGCAGACTCAACCGCAAGCATAGCTGTCAATCATGACAATACACCGCATTCTTATAGCATCAAATAACTAATTAAAAAACCTATTAAGAAAATGAAGACTTGAACATACATCTGCGTGATAAGTACTACCTAAAGAGACAGAAACCATCTTTGGAAAAAAATTATTTGAAGTGTAATTGCAATTTTTTTGTTTGACTCGTGTCCCATTTGATTACATGGAGAGTGCAGGGTTTATGACCTATACTGCAGCCAGCCACCAGGGGACAATCGAAATGCTTTGGCTTCACTTTTCAGGACTTGTTCGCACACTTGGATTAAAGGTGCTATAGAGGATGTTTTGTTTTATACATTTTTGCAATATTACTTGAAACTGTCTTTACTAACTGATAAAGACTATTTATTAGGTGCACTGAAAGGAATAATATTAATATACATCATCTGTGCACGAGGTAGGGCCTTAAAAACATCAGCCAATCGTTTGTGTGATCATCGCATAAACAATTGGCCCTCTGGCTTGTCAATCACTGCCATTACGTTCCTTGTGAGAGACGTGCGCGCTCCAGTAACTTTCCACAGGCGCCGCATACAATGTTTTTGTCAGGAGTAACAACTGCAGATTATGAGTTACCTGCGGTGAGTCCGGCATAAATTAATCCACTAACACGACACAGCGAATGCCGGTGGTAAACAAACACTCGTGTTCCAATACTCGTGCACGAGTTTTGGGAGGCGTTCCCTGGAAATGAGCTGTGAAAGAGGGGGGTTGTTCTTACGCATGCACTCATTTAAAAAACTCAGTGACAGTCTTTGGTTCCTCAGTCGTCGAAAACATCCTCTATAGCACCTTTAAACTGACAAGTCCAGTCAAAATGAGAAACGTGTCAACGTTATATTCAGTGTTGAAGGTGACGCGAGTTATGTAATCAGATTACTTTTTAAAGTAACGCATTACTTTTAAATTTACTACTAAATATCTGAGTTACTTTTTCAAATAAGTAATACAAGTTTGTTTTCTCATTTATTGACTGACAGCTCTCCTATCCCCATGTTGAGAGAAATGAGGAGTAAGTGCCACATTACATACCATAAAAAGTAATTAAGTAAAGCCATTAGTTACTTTTTTAGGGAGTAACGCAATATTGTAATGCATTACTTTTAAAAGTAACTTCCCCCAACACTGCTAATATTACTCAGCACTTGTCCTACATCTGTACACTGTTATAAAAGTAAAACTTTCACTTAACCCTGACTTGTTTCCCCCTGATAACCATGTTGTGCTCTGAGGTGCCCTGTAGGTAGATCTGTGTGTGGGAGAGCAAAAGATCGAGAGAGACTTGGGAAAACCGAGAGAAATAGTGTATTACTGTTGTGGAAATGTGCTGTGGCTCCACCCTGTCCTGTGATCTTTAGCCTTAACCGCCGCCTCTGGCCCAACTCAATCTTTTGAGCCCACATCATCTTTCTTCTACCTTTTCTCTTTCTGTGGCTTGTCTCTTATCTGAGATCCCACGGTGGGATAGAAATGGATGGAGAGAGAGATTTTCTCCTTTCTCACTCAGAGAATCAGATTTTTCATAGCTTTGGAGCCTTAATAGAAATCTCAGTCAGGTGTTTCTCCTAAAATAACATAAATAAGATTGTTTGGCAAATCTGAGCACAGTTTGAGACATTGTTGAGATATATTCTATAAAAGACTCATATTAAGGTAAATGCTAACAGCAATGACATCAAGTGGACAGCAAATGGAGGCTTTTTCTTAAAGAGAATGAAAATTATGTCATCATTTACTCACCATCATGTTGTTCCAAACCTGTATGAATTTTTTTCTTCTGCTGAACACAGATGAAGATATTTTGAAGAATGTCAGTAACCAAACAGTTGATGGGACCCCATTGACTTCCATCGTATTTATATTTCCATAACCATCAACTGTTTGGTTGCCAACAATCTTCAAAATATCTTCTTTGAGTGAAAGACGATGGAATTTTCATTTTTGGGTGAACTATTCCTTTAAGTCTCTTTTTAGCAAAATCTTCAGTTTGTTCTCATTGTAACTCACAGCTGTTAGGAAGAAACAATTGAGATATTAAAGGGGTGGTTCATTATGATTTCACTTTTTTAACTATAGTTAGTGTGTATTGTTGCTGTTTGAGCACAAACAACTTCTGCAAATTTACAACGCTCAAAGTTCAATGCAAAGGGAGATATTTACTTTTACAAAAATCACTTTTTAAGGACTACAACAAAGGGGTGAGGCCATGTTTTTGCAATACAGTACATAACACAAATGCAATAGCATGTCATAAAAGCAAGATACCAACATAAGTTATAACCGTAATTAAACTAAACTATTACCTGTTCTATCTTCTTGCACATATATTCTCTGGCTCTGTAACAACAGTTCCCACATGAGCAATTTATAGATTATAATGACAGAATATTCTAATTAATGACTTTAAGATATCCCACATCAGCTACATAAATTAAGCAACTAACCATTCAGAAACGTCCTGTTGCATTCTACATGTTCTCACTTCTTCTTGAGTCTTTCCATCAGTTTGAACATAAAAGGCTGAACAGTTTCTGACATTTTCAATGAGTCTTCATAAGGTAATCGCACTGCTAACACTATGGGCCCTATTTTAACGATCTGAAACGCAAGTGTCAAAGCGCGAAGCGCAAGTAACTTTGTGGGCGGGTCTCGGCGCTGTTGCTATTTTCCCGGCGGGATAAATGGCTCTTGCGCCTGGCGCCAATCTAAAATGGGTTGGTCTGAAGTAGCTTCATTATTCATAGGTGTGGTTTGGGCGTAGCGTGAAATAAACCAATCAGAGCGTCATCCAACATTCCCTTTAAAAGCAGGTGCGCAAGTTCCATTATGGATTGCTATTATTACGGCGTTTTTACCAGGCGCACGCCAGGAGCGGTTCACAGCCGAGGAGACTGATGTTCTTGTAAGAGCAGTGAAAGACAGAGAAGTTGTGTTGTATGGGGATGGGAGAAACCCACCCAAAATAGCGTCGGTTAAACAGGTTTTTTCACATCTTCATGGAACACCACAATGATTTCCGTCATCTCAATATTTTTTTAGTGTAACAATTTATGATTTGCAAAAATAACTGTTGCATCTGTGTAGATTACATGAGCAAAGTGTATGCGCGTTGTGCACGCTATACATTATGGTCAAGCATGCGCCCTTAAAATAGCATAATGAACAACGCGCAACGCGCCACTGACTTTAGACTAGGGGCCCTATCTTGCACCCAGCGCAATTGACTTTGTACACCGACGCATGTGTCATTCCTATTTTGCACCCGCGCAAAGCGCGCTTTTCCCTCCACAGAAGCACGTCGCTAAACTAGTGAATGAACTTGCGCTCCCTGGGCGGTTCAGCGCAAAAAAGGAGGCGTGTTCCGGCGCAAACAATCCCTGGTGCTATTTTGCTGTTCCATTAAACAATTGCGCCACTGACCAGAAAAAACCTAGTCTAAAGTCAGTGGCGCGTTGCGCGTTGTTCATTATGCTATTTTAAGGGCGCATGCTTGACCATAATGTATAGCGTGCACAACGCGCATACACTTTGCTCATGTAATCTACACAGATGCAACAGTTATTTTCGCAAATCATATGTTACACTAAAAAAATATTAACACATGAGATGACGGAAATCATTGTGGTGTGCCACGAAGATGTGAAAAAACCTGTTTAACCGACGCTATTTTGGGTGGGTTTCTCCCATCCCCATACAACACAACTTCTCTGTCTTTCACTGCTCTTACAAGAACATCAGTCTCCTCGGCTGTGAACCGCTCCTGGCGTGCGCCTGGTAAATACGCCATAATAATAGCAATCCATAATGGAACTTGCGCACCTGCTTTTAAAGGGAATGTTGGATGACGCTCTGATTGGTTTATTTCACGTTACGCCCAAACCACACCTATGAATAATGAAGCTACTTCAGACCAACCCATTTTAGATTTGCGCCGGGCGCAAGAGCCATTTATCCCGCCGGGAAAATAGCAACAGCGCAGAGACCCGCCCACAAAGTTACTTGCGCTTCGCGCTTTGACACTTGCGTCTCAGATCGTTAAAATAGGGCCCTAGGTTTTTTCTGGTCAGTGGCGCAATTGTTTAATGGAACAGCAAAATAGCACCAGGGATTGTTTGCGCCGGAACACGCCTCCTTTTTTGCGCTGAACCGCCCAGGGAGCGCAAGTTCATTCACTAGTTTAGCGACGTGCTTCTGTGGAGGGAAAAGCGCGCTTTGCGCGGGTGCAAAATAGGAATAATACGTAGCCCCGCACGTCACCCATAGGAGAAAAAAAAAAACAATCCGTGCCGACGGTTTTGCAATCCGTTCCCTCAGTTTATAAACCGTACCCACGAATTCTTAAACTGTTCCCTCGGTTTAATAAATCGTGCCCACGGATTAATAAACCCTACCCACGAATTTCCAATCCGTGCGCTCAGATTTTGAAAACCCGTACCCTCGGTTTTTAAATCCGTTCCCACAAATTCATAATCCGTGCGCACGCTTTCACAATCCGTTCCCACGGTTTTGTAAAAACTACTCACGGATTCATTTTAGAAGAAGAACATAGTATAGGCCTACTTTACTACAGTAAACTGCAGTGTATATTGTAGAAAACTTAGTTCAATATTGGGTAAAGTAATTGTTTATATTACTATAGTTGTTATATTATCACAGCAACTAGGCTATAGAATTACCACGATAAATTAATTCAGGTACTTCACTATATATGGTTAAAAAACACTAGTATTTACTATAAATTACTATAGAATTTTTTTCACCTGGGCCAGGTACGTGTTAACGAATCTTATTGTTTTATTGTGTATTATTCATCAAATTATATTAACTACAGTGATTCTCTATAGCAACGGGTAGCGGAATACAACGATTTTATACGAATTATGTGCTTCAAAATCTTGTGTTTATTTGTGATAATCTTAGCACTTTATTATTATTGCCCAATAAACCTGGCATTGTGTATTATGACTGACTTTTAATTTCTTTGTTCCTCTTTTCTTCTAAATGCATGTAGCCTAAATGTAACAATAGGCTAATAATAATAACAACAACAACTATTATTATTATTTATTGTATTTATTATTTAAATGTATTTTTTATTAATTATTTTTATTCATTCATTATTTTTTATTATTTATGACTATAAATGAGTGCACTTAAGACAGTATGTTTATCATAAAATAATTAATGAATGCTTTATTTAAAAAAAAAAAAAAAACTTTTTACAGTTTTAGAAATGCTTGTGTACTATTCACTCTTAACATGAAGACTTGTTTTGGTGGTTTTATTATACTAAGCCTTTTACCCAAAATGACTTTAAAAGATAAAAATAACGGAAATTCTCAAATGAATTCTGAATGGAAGTTCAGGAAATTCTCCATTTTGTAAAATAAAGTAAAATAAAGTTTATTGCATCCCGCACCTAAATAGGTGGCCTGGTTGAATCTGCCGGCAAAGATTGGAGGCGGGGCCACAAATCCGGCAGTTTTTACAAAACCGTGGGAACGGATTGTGAAAGCGTGCGCAGTCTGCGCACGGATTATGAATTTGTGGGAACGGATTTAAAAACCGAGGATACGGGTTTGCGAAATCTGAGCGCACGGATTGGAAATTCGTGGGTACGGTTTATTAATCCGTGGGCACGATTTGTTAAACCGAGGGAACAGTTTAAGAATCCGTGAGCACGGTTTATAAACTGAGGGAACGGATTGCAAAACCGTCGGCACGGATTGTTTTTTTTTTCTCCTATGGGTGACGTGCGGGGCTACGTAATACGACACATGCGTCGGTGTGCAAGATGTGTGCTATAACCATAGACTGTAAAAAAAGATGGACGACGCGACGTCGCTTCCTTCCATTGTAATGAACTGAAGCCAAAATGGCCGACCGAATGGGCGCTGACATGTTACGCAATACGTAAGTTTGGAGCCTGGGCATGCGCAGAAGGAACCGTCAGTGGAGCCGGAGGCGGAGTCGCGATATCAAACTTCCGCCCAGACGACTGCGTCATCATTCATGTATTTTAAATAGACTATAAAAATTATATACAATTTAAAATTCTACCTATAAAATAATAGGCTATTCTATTTCTAGAGCAATAATACTTTTAAAACAGCAAATTCAGTAGATAAAATCAATATAATATGCCACTAGAAACAACTCTAAATCGTCAGAAACGGTCCTGCCATTTTAAATCAAGTTCAACTAATGTTACAGGAGATCGATTGCTGTAATTAGAGTAAGCTATCATTAGTTTTGTCCTGCTAATTATTATTTTATACCCATAAAAATAATAAGTAACTGCCAGATAACGATCACCTGCTTTTTCCCGACATTGTTAACATTAGGTGTGTTATCTTAACTAATAACATTTATTAATTAGCTTATAACACCCATATTTAATGTTACAGAAAAAGGTTCAGTGATCCGTCAGATCCTGTAGGTCGGTTAGTACAGTTTACTGCTGAACAACTCATTTTGTTGGTGTTAAATAACAAAGAAATCGAAAATTAACAGTTAGTTAATACATCTTCAATCTCCCCTCGAAGCTCCGACAGTCCTCAGACAAGCTGAGCTGTCAATCAAGTTCGAATCATGACGACACGCCCCGTTTTTATAGCATCAAATTGCTAGCTAAAATCTAAATCATCACAAAAACGAACAATTGAATATATATCAGTGTGATAACAACTACCTTAAATGACCAAAAACATTTTTCATAAAGTTTTATTTGAAGCAGAATTTATTTTTAAGTTTTCACTGAAGTCTCATTCGACTGCATTGAGAGGGCGGGGTTTATGACCTGTACTGCATCCAGCCTCCAGGGGGCGATCAAAGAGCCCGTGGCTTCACTTTTCAGAACGTATGAGACACACCCGGCTATAACTCAAGTTCTTGAAACCCCGCCCTCTGCTAAGGAGAAGCAGCTCATTTGCATTTAAAGGGACACACAAAAACAGAGTGTTTTTGCTCTATATGGGGAGGCTGCAGACCTACATGCTATAAATTATCTGTGGGGTATTTTGAGCTAAAATTTCATATACACATGATGGATACATCAGAGACTAATTTTACATCTTGTAAAAATGGCATTATGTCACCCCTTTAAGATATGATTCATGATATTTCATTCCAGTGTGTATTACTATTCTAATCATTACACATATTTCATAATGGTGAGGCAGTTTATCACAAATGTCCTGAATCACAGCTCATTGTGGATCAATATGTTAACTGCCCATTTTTTGTGTTGTCCACACAACAAAACCTACAGCAAGTTGGATATCATGTTAATGAGAGAATCTCTTTAAACCTGCAAAAAACATTTGTCAGAATTCAACCCAAAATCAAAATCAAAATGTACCAAATTATATTTTGCATTCAAAAAATGATCCCTATATTTTAAAACTAGATTTTCTATTCATCAAAGAATCCTGAATAAAACGTATCACGGTTTCCACAAAAATATTACGCTGCACAACTGTTTTCGACATTGATTATAATCAGAAATATTTCTTGAGCAGTAAATTAGCATATTAGAATGATTTCTGAAGGATCATGTGACACGGAAGACTTGAGTAATGATGCTGAAATTTCAGCTCTGCATTACAGGAATAAATTACATTTTAAAATATAATAAAATTTAAAATGTAATAATATTTTGCAATATTACTGTTTCCCTGTATTTTTGATTTTGCCTGGGTAAGCATAAGAGAAATAATCTAAAAACTTACCAATTCCAAACTTTTGAACAGTAGTGTGTGTATACTTGAGAAGCAAAATAGTGTAAGATAATCTGACTTGTTTTCAGTGAACGTGTCTTGAATTACATGTATTTTTCTTACCCCATTAGCAAATCGTTTTATGCTTTTAAGCATCAACTTCACTAAATGTGTTTACCATTAGTGTTAAAAAGTTACAGTTATGTTTCATAATAGGATGCTTCATATTCTTTTAAAACTGTTTTAATGAAGTTTATACGTTGTACTGAAAAATATAACAAAAATACTTGTGACAAAAATGATTGTTGCAGTGAATTTTGAGGTTAAATGTGACTAAGACATAAATAAATCCTCTCGAGTAAGTCAAGTGTGGCCGTGATAATAAACCACCCCAACCATTTACAGACAGCAGACCTCATCAGTACCGGTGAAATGAAAATACTAAACTATCCATATGGGCTATGACTCATCACAAAGTACACACACACATGGCTGGCCAATCCGACCGCTGTATGTTTCCACCTGGGAAAACTAATTAAGGGCAAAAGAAGGCAGTCTGCTCCTTTATCAGCAGCATCTGCACTGGAGGAAGAGACACAAATTAATTTGTCTTCAAGTTCACACTATTTCTTTAGACTCAAAACACAATTATGACTAACCCCCTCGCCCACGTTATTACCAGCGAACTGTCTATTACACCCGAAACTCTGAGTGTCACTGCATATAAAGGATAAACAAAAAAAAAATAGCCCTGGAAAGACTTAAATAATTCACTAGCATGCCCCCTATGTGCTGTAGCTGAGACTCTACTGCCATCTTTAGGTGGAGGCCGGAATTATGTCACTTTCGAGGGCTGCAGATCATGAGGATGCAGTTTTGATGGCTCTGATCGGATGAAGCCTAACAGAATTTCCATGTCAGAGTGGCAGGGAAGAGCAGGTTGTGGTGGCATGTGAGCCTCGGTGGAGCGTGATGATGGTGGCGTTGCCCTCGGGCCGGCGCTGGCCTCGCGCATTGGCAGCTGTGGGGAGACCAGATGGTTCTCAGAATAATAAGGAGACACGTTGGACTTGCAGCTTTGCAGGCTGGTCGACGTGTGAAGTCAAGCATGCCGTTTTATCAGCTTGTTGACACGGGCAGTGTCATTATCCCGCTGCACTTCGCATGCCGGTGACGACTGATTTTTTTTTTATTCCCTCTTTTCAACACATCTGCAGTGCGACTGACTGCTCACGCCTTTCCTGATCCATGTGTGGCGGTCTGAAACATTAGCGCACACACGACTACACAAATTTCACCCAGTCTGATCCAGATATTTGCACACAGATTCACTCAAAGAATGAGTCAGATGCCTGAGTTGTATTGCTAATTGGTGTTTCATTTATCACCAATGAGACTGTCTAGACTTCCCTCCTATTGTTTTGTACAAACGAACTGAACGAACTAATGTTCTGAAACTTGTTTTGCTACTTGTTTTGTCATGTATCATCAAGCACACAAACACTTTTTATATGTATCTCTATGCTGATGATTTTTTTAGTCTCTGTTTACATTCGACTACAGTATCCACCTATATCAGGCGGTGAATCACTGTCTGCACTCTCATTGGTAATCACATTGCATTATTTCTCATTTGCATGAAGTTAAACTCTACTCATCCTTGTTTCCCAGAAATCAGTCTGCTCATTTGTAGTTAGGCCCATTTACATAAATATATGTGCCACAAAAAGCAAGTCTAACTAGATTTTAGAGTGTTCTGAGTGGTTGCCAGGGTGTTGCTATGCAGTTGCTAGGTGATTGTTAGCACATTAGTACAGTTTCTTGGGTGTTCTAAAGTGGGTCAGGGGTAGGCAAGTTCGGTCCTGGAGAGCTGCTGTCCTGCTGAGTTTAGCTCCAACCTTAATCAAACACGCCTGAACAAGCTAATCAAGATCATCAGGATTACTTGCCCTGCGTTCCAATGTCCATACTATCCATCCTAAATAGTATGTGAGTTTAAAATAAGTGTGTCCCAAAGCATAGTATGTTGAAAAGAGTATGCCAAAAGTCCCCCGATGGTTTACTATTTACGGTAGATTTTCGAAGTGTGGATCCATGCACACTATAGAGGCTAATATTGCCCACAACCCATTGCGCATTGGACGAGGATTCAGTTCAGAACTACAAACACGAGTAAAAAGTGTTAAAAACTACAAAACATGTCAGATATACGCGATCGCCGCTGAGAGATTTGAAAGACTAATAATCAGTTTAACCTGATAGAAAATATATATTTAATGTTACCTGTGTTATTTTTCATCTGCAAATACCAATGTGGACTTTTATAAAGATCCGAATGGCCATTAACTTTTAAATGCATCATTATGCATTAATATGAGGAGAGTTCTCCACATGAAAGACTCGCGACTGCAGATCAACGTGCTGTATTTCTCTCCGATACGGTAGGAAATTAACTAAATGAAATGTGGAGGATGTATGATGATTGACAGGCCAGTTTACGGTGACAGGAATGCGACAGAGAGAAAAGACGCGATTGTATGATGTGTTAGTATGTCCCAAAGCTTGTCTACTCTTTTACTACACACTCAAAAGTAAGTACTTTTTGTTCACAGAAAGAGTACATACTTTTAGGGCGTAGTATAAGTAGGCGAATTGGAATGCAGCATAAGGCTATAGGCAGCTTTTTTCAGGGTTGGAGCTAAACTCTGCAGGACAGCAGCTCTCTAGGACCGAACTTGCCTACCCCTGTGCTAAGGCATTCTGAGTGGCTGTAGGCAAATTAATACAGTTCCTAGGGTGTTGCTAAGGCTTTCTTAGTGGCTGTAGGCGAAAAAAATACAGTTGCTAGGGTGTTGAAAAGGCATTCAGAGTGGCTGTAGGCAAATTATTGCAGATGCTAGGGTGGTCTGAGTGGTTGCTAGGCATTTTGAGTTGCTGCAGGCAAGTTAATACAGTTACTAGGGTGTTGCTAAGGCATTCTGTGTTGCTGTCAGCAAATTTATACAGTTGCTAGAGTGTTACTAAGGCATTCTGAGTGGCTGTAGGCAAATGAATAGGGTTGCTAGGGTATTTCAAAGGCATTCCAAGTGGCTGTAGGCAAATTATTGCAGATGCTAGGGGGTTCTGAGTGGTTGCAAAGGCATTCAGATTGGCTGTAGGCAAGTGAATCATTGCCAGGATGTTGCTAAGGCATTCTGAGTGGCTGTAAGCAAACAAAATACAGTTGCTAGGGTGGTCTGAGTGGTTGCTAGGCATTCTGAGTTGATGTAGGCAAGTTAATACATAGGGTGTTGCTAAGGCATTCTGTGTTGCTGTCAGCAAATTTATACAGTTGCTAGGGTGTTGCAGTCAGCAAATGTATACAGTTGCTAGGGTGTTGCTAAGGCATTCTGAGTGTCTGTAGGCAAATTATTGCAGATGCTAGGGGGTTCTGAGTGGTTGCTAAGGCATTCAGATTGGCTGTAGACAAATAAATCATTGCCAGGGTGTTGCTAAGGCATTCTGAGTGGCTGTAAGCAAACAAAAAACAGTTGCTAGGGTGGTCTGAGTGGTTGCTAGGTATTCTGAGTTGATGTAGGCAAGTTAATACAGTTACTAGGGTGTTGCTAAGGCATTTTATGTTGCTGTCAGTAAATTAATACAGTTGCTAGGGTGTTGCAGCCACCAAATTAATACAGCTGCTAGGGTGTTGCAAAGGCATTGTGATTGGCTGTATGCAAGTTAATACAGTTGATAGGGTGTTGCTAAGGCATTCTGGGTGGCTATAGGCAAATGAATAGAGCTGAAAGGGTGTTGGTAAGGCCATCTGAGTGGCTGTAGGCAAAAAAAAATAAAAAATACAGTTACTATGGTGTTGCAAAGGCATTCCTTTGGCTGTAGGCAAATTAATGCAGATGCTAGGGGGTTCTGAGTGTTAAGGCATTCAGAGTGGCTGTAGGCAAAGTACAGTTGCTAGGGATTTCTGTGTGGTTGATAACCCAATAATAAGGTGGCTGGGTTGTTCTGGGTGATTGCTAACATGTTGTTAAGGCAATGAAGACAATAAACGATGACTGAAAAAAAAAAAACCCTAAAAACTTAAACTTACTTTATTTCATCTGGTTGCCAAGGTAACATTTTAATTTTGTTTATACTTGAAGTGCTAAAATAACTAAACTAACTAAATAAAAATGAATAAAAACTATAAAGAAATATTTATAACTAATGAAAATGACCAAAACACACTAAAGCTTTAACTAAAATTAAAGTGAAAGTGAAAAAAAAAAAAAAAAAATCAAGAGTTAAATGGTGCCCAACCCTTTTTTCAGCGGTGTTGATTCCAGGGTTTTTTTTTTTTTTTTTTTCATTAATTTTTCACATAAGGATTTTAAAATAGTTTTAGAGAGTCGTTAAAGAGCTATGAACCAAGCCAACCAGCTATGAGGTGAATCACAACATTACAAATTTTGATTTGAAGCAAAAAAGTTTTTGAAAATCAGACAAAAAGAAAAGACAAAGACTGAGTACTTAATGGTTGTAGTGAGGGAAAGAACTACAATCCCATGAAGCATTGCAAACAGCATAATCAAACAATGTATATAGATGAGAAATATAAAACTACTCATTTACAAATGTTGATTATGTATAAAACAATATATTTTAATTTTAATGCAAAATATACATCATTTCAGTGTTTTGAGTGTGTAGAGAGATCAACTTGATTACATCATTCGCAGTGCTTCATGGGAGTGGGTGGAACTAAAGAACTATTTTGGAGTGTGTTGCTTTTTTGATTCTCTAATTGGTGTTTTTTTTCTGTACAGCATCATGGGTAATGTAGTTTTTCACCAGGAATTCCACTGTTAAACACGATTTATTCGCCAAAGCTCAAAAATCAACCCTAAATATGAGCCCTAGTCCGCACTGCTAATGACAGACTGTTAATAATTATCGTTACACAAATCACCAAGACATTAGAAAACACCTGCCTTGTACTTTACAGTCCTCATTATATACCACAGCAAAAGTACAGCCACTTCAATAGAAGAGAAGTAACCTGATTTCATTCTCAGGCTTCCTGAAGAAACAAGGAACAAGTCAACAAGCAATGATATAAAATTGTGAAAAGAATGTCTATTTAATCTGACTAGGCCTATCTAATTTTCAGATATTTTCTGTCTTTCATTTCTTGTTTTACTCTTTTTACTTTTTGTTGTCTCACTCTATTTTTTATTTCTTTATTTCTTAGATGACAGTGTTGCTCTGGTAATTTGAATGTGAGAGGTCTAAGATGATGAAATCAGTCACACTCATTCACTTTCCAAAGCAGTCTGACTTTTGCTTGAGCATCCCTTTTAGATCAGACATTCAGCGTCTGTCTCTCTGTCTCGCTCTTATTTGAACCCTTAATTCAGCAAACACTGAAACACAGTGTGTGGGAGAGACAGCGAAGGAATCCATCAGTCTAGTTTCTCTGCGTGCATTTATGAGATTTCAGTGCTGGAAAAGTGAGCAAGATACATCTTAAAGTCAACCAAACGCATTAAATTCAAATGAGACTTTCTGGTATGCCGACCCACTCTTTGGGAGAAAGGGTCATGACTGAGTCTTATTTGAAAACATTTTCTATGTCTTTCATCTCTGTCTTTGCTTTGCCACTCAATCGCTTCAGGAACCGAGACAGAGCTTTTTCTCTTTTTTTTTTTTTTTTTTTTTTTACTTTTATTTAATTTCATCTCCTTTGAGAAGTAGCCACTGGAATGGAATAAACTAGCAGAAAGGCAATTAGCATGGCATTTGTACTTTCAAATGGGAGGGGCTTAGCACCCCAAACATTGATTCTAATTGGTCAGGGTCTGAATAATAATAATTTCAGAACACCCTAGAAACAGTATCAATGCACTAACAACCCCTTAGCAAACACAAGTCTGTTTACAATCGCCTACAGCAGGGTTCATGAGGGAACTGCAGGGGGTTTGTGAGCTGTTCATTAATTCAGTCATAACAATGTCAAATTAAAATAAATAATTTAAAAAATAAAAACAAAAGAATGCATTTAAAGATGAGATATTGTAGTTGTTTATCTGCATGCCATGTGACTATTAATTAACATCAAATAACTGAAAACATGTGAATGTGTTGTTAAATTATTGACGTATTAACTCAAAATCTAAGGAATATTTAGTTTAATTTAGTTTAATTGTTACCAAGCACCTCTTAAAGATTCCATGCCAATTACAGTGATTAGTTCTTCCACAGAAGAACTTATTATATATTGTTAACACAGCTTTGCTTTTTTTCACTCAGCCAGACAGGTGCAGTTTGATTGGTTGGTTTTACACAACTCCTTAATGGAAGCAAAGTTGTTCACAAAGGCAGGAACACACCAAGCCGACGCCGACGACCAAGCAGCACATCCGTTCTGCGTAAGATGAAATGGCTTTCCGAACCAGCAGGTGGCAGTAGCTGAACAGCCAATCAGAATGATCAGATGGACCGACGGACTGACGAGCTCCAACGCCAATAAAAGCCGACGAGGACCAACTTCAGCCGAACACACTGAGAAAACTTAGTCGGCCGATGAACAAAAACTACCAACGGCTGACCGTCGGCTTGGTGTGTTCTTGCCTTTAGACAGACAATGAACTGATTGTGGGTGGTCCATGGGTGAGCCCATAACTGAATATTCATGTATCTGTGCATTGTTTTGTTTTGAGATTCAGAAAATAAGGACCAGATTTACTAACAGTTTGTGCCAGCGCAAACCCTCTTTTGACATTAAAAAAAACTAATGTCAGGACACGCAGTGAGAAATTATCAATGAAAAGGCATGGACAGGCCTATTTATTTTTGCAGCTGACCTTATTGCATATGTATTTGTAGGAGTTTCCCTGTCAAACCGCTAAATTTATGGGCGGAGAGTACTTAAATTAATCATGCAATATGATTTACTAGTGTTTAAGCTAGTTAATTTACTTGTATTTGTGCCATTATTTACCTTCCAAAAAAAAATATATTTTAAGGCCCCGATATACTTCAAACAAAGTTCTTTTTCATTCTTCGTTTAGGAGTAAAACTCAAAATGCATGACCAGCAATATGCTGTAATCGAACATCTGACGCTGCACACACTGCTGAGAGCGACGGTTAGATGAATACGTAAATATGTGATGTAGGCTACACTTAAAATAAACAAAAATTACAAAACTGCAAGCATTTTATAGAAAGCATAAGAAAAGTGTCTGATCATAACAACATGGGTATGTTAGCACGAGCTCTTCAAATTAGCACTCCAGTCACATCATGTTTATTTATATAGCACTTTATTTAATATATTGCTTAAAACGCAAGCAACTTTACAGTATCAAACATGAAAAACAGTGTCATTGCCCCATTTTGTACTATATAAAGCGGCAATCCAGTGTGTTCATGTTTTCAACTGCGGAGTTCTTACCTCAATCTCTTCAGACGAAATGAGTCCGAAGACTTCACGCAAATGAAGGCGGAGCCTCGGCGCACACCTCCTGTTACGCTATTATCACAGACCAATGGTAGTACAAAGGTGTTTTGCAGCTGGAGTGAACTTTTCCTGAAAGTTCACTTTGGCAAGCCATTTCGAACTTCCATAAAGAGTAAAAAAAAAAACTTCCTTTTGGCCTGATTTTGTTCGAAATGACGTCACATCAGTTTATTCTTCGATTTCATTTCAAGTATATTGGGGCCTTTGGCCGTTTGACGGTAGGTGAGATGCCACTGCAAGAGGGAGGGAAAGATATTTTAATTAAAGAATGCAAGGTCACATGAATTAGAAAAATAATTTGCATGAATAAATAATTATAATAAACACTTCAATAGTTTGACTTTTTAATAACACTGTAAAAAAAATTCCACCTATTTCAACAACAACAAAAAAAGCTTAAGTTCAGTTGCTGCCTAAATTTTTAAATATAATTATATTGATTATACAAGTCATTTCAACTTAAATTATATTACACTGGCTTTAAAAAAATGAGATGAATCTTGTATAAAAAAGTTGAAATTGCTATGATGAGTTGAAGTAATGTAAAAACATATGTTATCATGACTTAATTTTTTACCGGTGTTTGAACATACACTGCCCTCCAAAAGTTTGGAAACACCCCTGGCAAAGTGTGGTTTTGGACGATATCAGCATAAATCCTTATCATTTTTTGGTGCAAATACATTAAAGTAACTTGACATTATCACTGAAGATCAGCAATAAAAATTTTCATTTTGATTACATAATAATGGCAATATATACATGCCCTTTTGCCAGCTGTGATGCCTGGTTACTGGTTTAAACTTGGCCCAGGTTTGTAAAAGATTTTTGGGTCAGCACACCTTAATAGCATCAACAATTGATTGCCAATGAAGTTTAGAATACAATGAACCAATCAGAACCCAGTTAAGGTCAGATAGCAGCTAACCCTCTACTGCATAGTGTTGCCATATGGCAACATACACTATGTGTTCATTTCCTTGCCACTGTCTCTTTAAGAGAACATTCTCATTTTTTTTTTTTTTTTTTTTTTTGGTAAGAGAAGACCTTAGTTTAGCCAGTGATGTGCTTTGGTTAAGTCACATGACATGCAATTTTTTACTGTGGCGCGATTTTCTGACAGACTGCCGTCTCTTGTATATAGTTGCTGAAAGCAAACTAAAACGTCAGTAACAAACAAGGACCCGCCCATGTCACATTCACAAAAAAAAAAAATGTTAACATCATCTCAGTTAAGTTATGATGACATATTCACCACTCAAAAAAAAAAAAAAAAATTATGAAATTAGTTTTTGGTAAATCGATAAAATGTCTGTGTTGCCATATGGCAACACTGCACAATAATGGAATTATTGGCCTACCATGGTGTCTCAAAAAGGCAGGTGCAAGTGGATGTAAGTGTATGTTTAGGGTGAAGTGCACCAAATGTGATGTGTACGTGTGCCTCACCTCTGAAGTTTCGTACAGAAAAAAGGTGAAGTTTCAAGGATTTTGGGGGGGTTTATGTTCATGACCTTCCTCTCATAAGATTGTGTAATGTTGAATTTTCATGAACTGCAATGTTTTTGGTTTTATGTTACTGTTTTATGATACATGTTGAACAGTATTAGATTTGTTTTTAACTGTCTACATTTGCAATTTAAATAATATTCACGAAAAACGTAATGAAATTCAAAGAATATACAGCATTATTCAGCAAAAGAGAATGGAATAAATAAAAGCACAAGATGTTGGAAAATAAGTATAAGGTGTTGTTTATATTTACTGCTAAAGCTTATAATAGCATCAATTAATTCAACACAAACAACAATTCTGAGGAAAAATATGAACTATATACACTTACACTTATTCTAAGTTATTTCCACTATTGTATGTTATCATAAAGTACCTTAAAATAATATTTTTTTCCAATTTTTTTTTTTTTTACAGTACTTCAAGTTAAGCCATTCTAAGAAAAGAAGAAGAGTCAAATATGTTTTTTTAATAAATTTATCATAATGCGTGCAGTGGAGGGCTAATAGTGGATATTTTGATGAATTGAAAAATTAAGTTTTTTCTGTGTAAGCTGTTTATGTAATAAAATATGTTTTCGTAGTTTGTGTTGTCGGTTATCAGTGCAGAATTGTCACAACTTAAAAACGATTCATGCCAATATTGTCCAAAACCCCACTTTTCTAGGGCGTTTCCAAACTTTTGGAGGGCTATGTATATACGT